>NC_143013.1:205104516-205463016 GCF_055824585.1 Amblyomma mixtum
TTCAGTGGACCAGTCCGAGGCAAGGTATTTCTTATCGTCGTGGACTCGTTCTCAAAATGGCTAGAGGTCGTTGTGGTGAGGACAACTTCAGCTACAGTTGTTGTCCGAGAACTCAGACGGCTGTTCGCCACACACGGACTTCCCGACGTCGTCGTATCTGAAAACGGTTCTGCATTCACATCAGCTGAATTCCGGCAGTTCCTCGCCAGGAACAACTTTCGTCAAGCTTTAGTCGCATCCTACCATCCGTCTTCTAACGGACAGGCCGAACGCTTCGTTCAGGAAACAAAGAAAGCTCTTAAACGACTGAAAGGGGGTGACATCGAACTTCAGCTCAGTCGTTTCCTGTTCCAGCAGCACTTTTTGCCCTGCACGACTACAGGAAGAAGCCCGGCGGAGCTACTGTTCTCACGTCAGCTATAGTCCGCCCTCGACTACTTGCACCCTGATTCTCAGGAAGGCAACTCGCGACGCGACCAGTTGTCGCGGAAGCTCCGCGCTACACCAACCCGCAAGTTTGAGCCTGGTGACTCAGTTTTCGCTAGGAATTTTTCGCCACTTGGGTCTCGGTGGCTTCACGCGATCATCCGCTCCTGCAAAGGACCTGTGTCCTATGAAGTCCAACTCCTGGACGGTACGTCCTGGCGTAGGCACGTCGACCACCTTAGGAAGAGGGACTATAACCTACCCGATCTTCTTCACCGTGCACCTGAACTCGAAATGCCTGAGCCGCATTCAGAGTCAGAAGACCAGGACGAACAACCTGCTAGCACTTCGGCCGAGCCAGACGCCGATTCACCAGAACCCGGGCACATCCGCTCCAACTCAGAGAACGCGGATACCTGCGACAGAATTCCTCCGGCGACCGGCACCGTTCCTCGACGCTCCGCCCGGAGAGGAAGTTTCCTTCTCACCTCCGAGACTACTGCGTCTAAAGGGGGAGGAGTGTTGTGTATCGTGGTACTGCCGCTCCAACTGTGTATCGCACTACTGCCGCTCCAAGCGCCGCTTCCCGTATAGTACTTTCTGTCTGGCCTGAGCATCGTATTTCGCTCAACACCTCATCCCTGTGTCTCCGCGGCTCTTCGGTCCTGGCACGTACCATATGCACGTACGAAGCTACACGCGGACACTGAACTCTCTGCACTCTCTCTCTCTATCCCGACTGTCTGCCCTGCTTGTACGCTTTCGCCCAATAAACAGTTTTGCCTCAGACACCGACTGGAGAACACATCACACCGTTAGGGGTCTGCTCTTCCCGAGCAATGCTGGTAGGAGTAGCTACCGCAAGCTTCATTTTTGCACAGATGGTTCTTCGGGAGGGCATATATTTTGCACATAGGCCTGCTGTTCTCTGAGTCATTTTCTTCTTAGCCATTCACATTTTTGTCCGAGCCTCCCGAAGTTCCCTCTCTGGGAACGGCGTGGCCGCGCGCAATGGTGCAGGTGGCAGAGTCGCGCGGTTTGCTCCAGGCCCGCCAACGACCACGGTTGCTTCACGCCTGATGTGCAAAAGGGGGGGGGGGGGGGGGGGGGGGGGGGGTAAGATTTACTGGACTGTCGGAGCCGCCGCACTACGACAGCCTCAAATGTGGCGCAACCTTGCAACGGACGTGTCGTTTGAAAGGCCGGCAGTTGCCTTGAAGAGTAAACAGTGCCAGACGAAACGGGGTCAGGCGCTCGCTTTTGAAGGGAACAAATAAAAGTGACGAATTGTCGGTGACGGCGCGGCTATCTGGGGTTATGTAATAGCTCCAGTGCCCGCAAACACTGAACGTCAACACTTCTCGGGAAACGGGGTTGGATGGGGAAACGCCGCCGTATAGAACGGGCTCCGCCGCGCGGCTTGTTCAAAGAGAGTAACGACCCGTTTGAGTTACACTGTAGTTCGGGCGGCCTTGTTCCCCCTCAAGCCCACTGTCATGCTTCGATGGACGGAAGACAAGGCATTCTTCGCCCTTAGAACGATCTGTAGTCCTGAATGCCTTTCGCCCAGCATCTCCGGCGTGTGGCCGCTAACCTGACGGACGCCGAGTTCGCGGAGACGCGGATTGAAGTCGAGCGCCAGCGAAACATCGCCTTGCTCGTAACCGACCGTGCATCTATAGTTCTGAGGCTCACTGCACTTCAGACTCTGACCATCGAAGTCACCATCCACAAAACTGCAGACGGCCACCCAACCTTCAGTGCTCGTAGCCCAATTGGAAGCCCCCGACTTTGACATCCGCCCAAAGGAAATCGCCCTTGTCACTTTTCAGGGGTCCCATCCTACGTCCTCTACCCTCGCAATATGTACCGTTGCCTGTCTGCCTGCTCCTGGGCCACCACGCCGACTTCTGCCCTGCCCCGAAAACCATCCGCTGCTCCATTGCGGCGCAACCTTACCGCAAACTAATGCGGAGAATCTGTATGGGCCCGTCTGTGCCAGCTGTGACAGTGCGCACAGCGGCATGGATCCTACTACTGCATTTGAACCGCTGAGCATCCGGATTGTGAAGACGCATGGCTCGGTCAACGCTCTTCGGAAGAAGGAAGAACATTTGGAAGTGGTTCGAGGCATTTTCAGGCGCTTTCCTTTTTTTTTTTTCGTAGGGCAGAGAGTTTGTGTAACACGGATGAACTTGTTGCGCGTGGCGCGTAAGAGAGTGAGCCAATTATTATGTGGTCCCTTCTCAAAATGTGAGATTTTTGAAGTGAATTTGATGTTCTTTCTGCACTATATATTTTAGGGAGAGGGTTATGACTAATGAACCGTACTGAAATTAGAGGGCGCCGCACATGGTTCCTAAACTAATCATGCGGTGAGTTTACCATGATTAGGTGATGCAAAATGTACGCCGAGCTCCAAGGTGTTTAAAACCGGGCCCTGAAATCTGGACAATTCTTCTGATCTAGGTTTAGATGTCCTGCATCTTCGGCTATGCCGAGGAGGGAAGATGTGTTTCCTGCAGCCAGTTTCATGTTGTGCTCGCCGCTCAACTTGCTGTAAATATGTAAATTCATGTATACAAAGCTTCAGTTTGCCTTCCCTCAAGTCCTGTTGTTGCCAGACGTCGTCTCTACACAATCTCTGACGGGACACCTTTGGTGCAGAAGACCACAGCGAACCTTTGACTGCGGGGAAAGAGACCTGCGCACCGAGCTGCAGTCGAACCGACGCGGGTGCAGAGCGAGTGGCTGACCCCGCGCTTTGCATCCCCGGGACAATGTCCAAATGGCGCGCGCATATATTTGTGCCCGGAGAAGTAGCGCTCATGATGCATGCTCCCACACTAACCAGTATACTTTTGTGGACTATGCTGCGGTACCGCGCTGATATGGTACCGCATAACTAGGCACACACTAAACTACGCTACTTGATGGACGTTGGTAGCGATTGCATTTAAGCAACACAGCAGCTGACATCTAGGTCTACCGCACTGACAAAGGGAAGGGCAGAAACCAGTCCACTCGCCTCTGGCTCGACAGGTAGCAATGCGCACCTTTCCTCGGGCGCGCGCTTTTCGCTATCATCGCATCTTGCGGTGCCTGCAATAGGCCTTTCTCGACTTTATTTTTCCCAGTAGGGCACCCCTCCCTCTACCGGCCGCGAGACTTTCTTGGGGCAGGTCCGCAAAAATAGCGGACGAAGAGGCACGTGCAGGACGTTACTGGAAAAGGTCGATTACACCATCGCTGAGGCGCGTCATTTTCACAGGTACATTTTCCGGCGGGTGTTTGAAGGGGCATTGACTCTTGGTGCAACGCACGCACGCAAGCAGCACGCACCCCCCCTCTCACACACACACACACACACACACACACACGCACACATAGTAGTACTACGGCACTTTTCCCAATGGGACGCAACAATGCCAGCTTCTAGAAGCGCTTCTGCTCCCTCTCCGCCCAGTGGAATGCGCCATTAGACGCGGTCGCGCTCCCTTCCGGTCGTTGCTCTGCCGCTGTATGGCCTTGAGGACAGAAAGGGAATTTCACGTGGGCAACCACCGGTCGCTTTGTGCTTCGTCGACGCAGACAATGTGTTCCCAGAAAGACGGACGGGCGAGCCACCGCACCCAGGTCTATAGCCCATGCATCGCACGCTTCGCACGACGGCCATTTCGAGGCGTTGTCAGCTGCTCTTTGGCGAAATCCTGGGTTATGTGACGTGCTGATGTCAAGAATCAAGGAAAAAATATATGCAAGGTGGTCATCTAACGTAACATTAAAATTAAGCTGAACGATAACTTTCGCTCCAGGAGCTTCAGACGACACTGCCGCTTGCACTGAGGAAGACTGCTCTTCTGCGCAGTAAGAGCTCTGCGGTGTTGAGCACAGCTGCGCAAAATGCCAGCTTATGCAGCTGCGGTCAGCATCAGGCCGGAGGGAAGCGAACTTGCGAACGTATTATTAGGCGCAGGTCGTGAGTGCACTCCAGTGCTTAATTAAAGGTTGGCTCCATCGAAGGGGGTCTCTAGACATTCGAGCACAGGCGGTGAGAGATGTAAAGGAGGAGAGAGCGAAACGGATGGTGACCCGTTTTACACATCATTTTATACAAACGGGGAGATCATTTTTAAAGGTTGTTGTTTGCTTCAGTTTAATGACAGACCTGAAACAAAAGATCCCTACGCTCTACCAGTGTGCTCGTTGCTGTGTGGCCTTGGAACTGAGCGGCCAGCTGTGGACCGATTTGTGGTGTGAGGGCACGGGTTTCCTCGTTTCTTCCGGCCTTTTCTGTAGTGCTGCCAACTTTTCATTCTTCTCCGCCTCGGGCGTCAGTAAACATGATAATGATTCTTACTAAAAATCATAGTGAAAATTTCGGAACGATACAGAAGTATTCCTACCACCACGGACAAGAAGAATAAAAAATGCCTGCTTCGGATTCATGCAGTCTACATTCTAGAGTGGGGGGGTCTCTGATTCGTTACCTATACTTGTGGGTGGTCTGGGACTCCCAACCATATCCCCCCACCAGTATAGGTAAGGAATCTGAGACTGCCCGAGAACCCGTGACTTTAAAAAGCCCTGATGCCATCTCAGGTAACACATAACTTTAGAGTGATGTTTTGAAAATGTTATGTAAGTTGTAGTAATGTTATATATTGCATTGGAACGTTCCATTAAAGTTAAAGATTAACAAACGACGTTATGTTTTACATACGAATTATTAGTGTATCATTAAACGTAAACATACTATAATGCAGTCTCTTTATCATTATAATGCTAGAAATTAAGAAATTATGTTATAGGTTATATCACAGACATGAACTTGACGTTCCCAATAACATTGTGCTGTCACAGGTAACACTTTACCTTAGAGTGATGTTACAAAAACGTTATGTAACTTGTAGTAACGTTATATGCTGCATCGGAACGTTACATTAATAGGAGACTTTTGAATGAACATAAGCAAGGAACTGTCCTTATGGCACCTACGGTGGCCAAATCAGTTACGGCAGTCCCACATCAACTCCCCTTCATAGATATTAACCATGTTCTAGTTGAAGTTCTGTCGCAAAAGAGGGGAAAGCAGAGCATCTTTATCCTAAATATCTACAGCCCTCCAAGCCGCAAGAAGGAAGATTTTCTGCCTATACAAACAGAATGCACCAGAATAGCCCAGGACAACCCCTTGGTGGTTCTGGGAGACATTAATGGAAGACAGTTCCTGGGGCTACATAAGCGACTCTCAAAAAGGTGCTAATCTACTTGAAGCCGTGGAAATGCTAGGTTTAGGGCTCGTCACTGATACTACCTCTCCTACCAGAACAGGGAACAGTATTAGCCGAGATACCTGCCCAGACCTCACCTTCATTAAGAACATTAATCACGCAACCTGGACTAATCTAGAGGAATCCTTGGGCAGCGACCACAACATCATAAGTCTCTCTATACCAACTGCCAGAATCAGAAGAGCTCTGGGAAATGTACACATCACGGACTGGACAAAATTCAGAGACTGCCCGCCGCCAGAATGAGGGATTAAAAATATTCAAGAGTGGACTCAACTAATCAAAGATGCCCACTCAAGCAACACTCGAACCATCCAACGGACCGTAGAAGCACCGGACGTAGATCGCCACCTATTGCATCTATGGGAGGCTCGAAAAGGCCTCACTAAACGTTGGAAAAAGCAGCGTCTCAATAGAAAACTACAACTACGAATTGCTAAGATTACACAGCAAGCGCAAGCATATGCTATACAACTATGTAGACAAAACTGGTCTGAGTTTTGTGCTTCCCTGAAAGGCACTGTTAAGGTAGAAGCCTACGGCGCCAATAGCTAATTCCCCCTCGATCGTGTCCGTCGGAAGTCTGGAGGGGTCGAGAATGTAGACAGCGCGTCGCGCGCTTCGGACGCTCTCCAAGCCCGCGGGGATTGGGGAGAAAGACCACGAACAGCCTTGTCGGGGCCGCAAGGGGTTAGCTCTCAAGTGGCTGGGGGGTCAGTAAGGTCGATGACTTCTGAAATCGCTAAGCAGTGGACTTACTGCCGCCTCTAGAGTCGGGCTCTGGCGAGCACTGGGCTCCGCCCATTTGTATCTACGACGCCATCGCAGTAGTATTGGTTGAAATTGGGCGAGAGCGGATTTAATAAAACTCCGCCCAATTATCGAGGGTATTAAAACCCGCTGCAACAAAGAGCAGGGAGGAGCGCGCCGAGTCTCAGTCTCGGCCGCTTTCCTACAGCCCTTCTTTTAAACAGCCTTTTTTGACTGCCTTTCTTTAAACCGCCCTTTTCTCTAAGTTCTTGTATTTTTTTAGTCTCGTCTTCAATAAACAAATTTTGCTTCTCGAGAAGTTTAGAGTGGCTGCCCAACCGGCAACATGTCGCCGTACGAGCATACGATCAGACGAACCGGCCATTCCGACATTTTTTTTTAACTGGCACTCTAAGCACAGCCCAGACATGGACCATCTTAAGATGCATGCTCGACCATAATAAGGCCAGATCAGTTACCAGCCGAACTCTCCAAACAGTTGCCCATAAGTTTCAAGGCACAGACCAAGACCTCATAACAGCCATGCATCGCAAGTACATAGACCACACCCCTCCATGCACCCTGACCTATGAAGAACAAAATCCAAGCTTAGACGCCTCCATAACGGTATCTGAAGTTTATGCTGCAGCAAGATTAGCTCAACGGAACACAGCACCGGGCGGAGACAAGGTTACCAACGCTATAATTCGAAACCTCAGCAACGACCATCTGAAAGACCTAACAGAATACATTAACAAGGAATTATGGGAGAAAAGCCAGGTTCCAGCTGAGTGGCGCCATGCGGACATCATTATGATTCCAAAGGCCGGGAAACCCCGGCAGTAGAGTCCCTCCGCTCAATCTCCTTAACCTCCTGTCTGGGAAAACTGTATGAAAGAATCATACACACCAGACACCAGAACTATATAGAAGATAACAACGTTTACCCCTACACTATGGTGGGATTCCGAAACGGTCTCTGTACACAAGATGCCTTCCTAACGATTAGCGAAGAAGTGATTAATACAATAGCCCCCCACGGAGAAAACCTTCTTTTAGCCCTGGATTTAAAAGGAGCCTTTGACAACGTCTCCCATCAGGCTATCCTAGAGGAGCTGAGTGGTCTAAACTGTGGAGAGAGGATCTTTAACTACATCAAGGCTTTCCTCTCCAACAGAACCGCCACCATAGGCATTGGTAAAGTCCGTTCTCATCCCTTCCCCATGCCTAACAAGGGTACTCCTCAAGGGGCTATAATATCCCCCCTCCTCTTCAATATTGCCATGCTAAAGCTAGCAAGAAAGCTTCAAACGCAGCCCGACATAGGCTACACAGTCTATGCCGATGATGTAACTCTATGGGCCACACACGGCTCCTTAGCCCATAAAGAAGCCCTACAAGAAGCCATACACAGGGTTGAAGAATTTGCTGCGGAAAGTGGTCTGGAGTGTGCCCCGGAGAAGTCTGAGGTCATTAGACTCCACAAACTCCCTTACACATCTCCAGGAGAAGTTGAGCTTTTCCTGGGAGGACGCAAGATTAATGAAGTGGACAAGATCCGGATACTGGGGCTCTGGCTTCAAAGTAACCTCGGATCCGACCATATGATCAGAACCATAAAAACAATAGTTAATCAAATCTCAAGAATGATCCGCCGCATTACCTGGCACCGCAAGGGTATGAGAGAAGAGGACACCCTTAGACTCGTCCAAGCCCTAGTTCTGAGCAGGATAACATACGGCCTCCCTTACCAAAAACTGGGCACTGTGGAAACCAGAGCTATCGATACAATCATAAGAGGGGCTTACAAAACTGCCCTCAATCTTCCAATAGCCACTTCTACAGAACGACTCCTAGAGCTTGGTCTGCACAACACTTTTACCGAGCTCCAAGAAGCCCTCTTGGAAAGCCAAAAAGAACGCCTTCTAACAACCAATGCGGGAAGGACGATCTGACTAAATTAGGAACATGGCCGGGGCTGGAGACAAGAGGCAGTAAAACGTCTCTTCCACTCCAAACCCGAGAAGAGATCACCGTTAGCCCAATCCCACGTCACATGCATCATGCTCATCAGCAAGGCAGACGACAAGCGAGAGCAAAGGCACTTCAGAAACACCTAGAAAGCGACCGTAAAGCCGTTTACGTAGACATTGGGGCCTACCCCACGCCGGGAAAGTTCTCAGTCGCTGCGATTGACCACCAACTAAAACCGGCTCTCCAAGCTTCTATCTATGCAGAAAACCCCTCCTCTGCAGAGGCTCTGGAAATAGCTATCGCCATCAAACATAAAGACCAAAGAGGATAGTCCTCCCACGTTATAACAGACTCCCAACAAGCCTGCCGAGACTTTCTTAATGGCAGGCTTCCCTCAAGAGCAACACAGCTACTTGGCAATCTCAGCCAAACACACAAACTAACATGGACACCTGGTCACGAAGGACTAGCTGGAAATGAGGTAGCCAACGATCTAGCCCGAGATTTAACCCACCGGGCGGATCCTCATCCCTACCCCACGCCCATGCCTAGCACCTATGGTGACAGATTAGAACATATTCGGCTGGAGCGCAGAAAATACCCACCCCCTCACATAAAACTAGACTCCTCCGAAGCCATAGACTGGAGGAAAATTCAGACCAACACTTTCCCTAACTTGTTCATCCTACACAAGATTAGCCCCA
The DNA here is from genome assembly GCF_055824585.1 of Amblyomma mixtum. Classification (NCBI taxonomy): domain Eukaryota; kingdom Metazoa; phylum Arthropoda; class Arachnida; order Ixodida; family Ixodidae; genus Amblyomma; species Amblyomma mixtum. The sequence goes on from NC_143013.1 coordinate 205,113,665, forward strand.
CTCAATATCAGAATACATGCCCTTGGTGTGGAGCTTGCCCTACGCTCTACCACATATCGTGGGGATGCACAACGAAACAAAAACACTTAACTGTATCCAACTCGACATATGAGCAGTGGGAGGTGGCCCTGACCAGCGAGATCCTGGATCAGCAACTTAAGTTGGTTCAGCAAGTCCGTCAGTCAGCTAAAGCCAGTGGCGCCTTGGACTAGGGGTGCCACCCAAATTGCTCGAGCAACGTTCCTCAATTCAAATAAAAGTTTTATCTTTCTCTCTTACATTAATGCTAAAGATTAACAAGCAACGTTATCGGTTACATCAAAATTAGTTTTCATTAATTAAACGTAAATATTAAACGTAAATATACATTCTAATGCAGTCCTTTAATAATGCTAAAATTAAGAAATAATGTTATATGTTGCATTATAGACATGAACTTGACGTTCCAAAGTAACATGTTTTTTGTATAGTCTTCCAAATATTGATACTGTTTTATTCCTAACTATAACCAACATTGCAAATATGTTTCACGCATTGGGTTCGATAACTTTTTTCAGTTGTTCTTTTAACTAGCAGTACTTTGGAAATAAACCTCTTAGGTTTTGCCTGCCATCGTTTGCCAGCGCCTTCCCTGTTGAAAATAGGATACGGCCATGAAGAAAGACAAAGGAAGACGGATGAAATGGACGAAACGAGCCTCCCGTGCCGTAGAGCCGCAGGAGACAACATGAATCCCGGTCAATCTGGGAGGTGTTTACCGGGCCGGCACAAGTTCAAGGGTGGTCCTCTTTGTCTCTCTCTCTCTCTCTCACAGGACGAGCGCCTTCACTCCTTTCCAACCTTTTCCACCGTTCTTGCCTGCGTTTGCGTTTCCTCCTCTTCTTAACCCTTGTAAATAAATCGGCCTCAAAGCGGAAACCAACGAGTGAGCAACGTGTTTTGCCTCCTGCGCGCGCTGCCCCGTCGCCTGAACGAGTCACCGCGCAGGCCTATTCACGAAGGTGAACTGTTGTCAATACGAGCGGCTCAACCATTTCATGTCGTAGCTCCGCTAAATATAAGACGAGAAGTTATGAACATTTCACTACAGCCCCTTTGTTTTGCTGGAAATATTTGCTTGCTACTCCTTACTATCACACATGGGACACCGCTCAGTGACAGCTACATAAGCTTGACTCCATGGTATGCGTTCGGAGGTGAGTGTATGAGGTGCTATCCTCTACTGCGCGCAGATCAAGTGCACCCTAATTAAGTGGTGTACCGGAAAAATTGCGACCCTGCATCCTCACGAAGGGCTGCTTTGCCTTGTTCGAGAAAGTTACATATATGATGATAAATGTCTATTTAATGTTAGGAAAATATTACTCCAGCATTTATTTTTAAAATGACAAAAACGTTAGAGAAAAATGACATTAAGAACATTGAAGTAACGTTTCGTTAACACAAAAAACTGACATTTTTCTCATGTTTCGCCGCTATCGGCTGTTAGACTCCATCTTCCTTGAACACGTGCCAGGGTAGCTTTCCTGCATCAGCAAATGTTCGAGCTCACCCACCTCATGAACACGAGCTGACACGTACAGAAGCTACGACCACTGAGCTCCTACCGAATATGAACTGCGTCATCCCAGATAAGTGCCTGCTTGTTTTTGTGAAACGCGGTGCTTGACAGAATTGTAGAAAGGTAGTAAATAAGTAATACTGCTCCTGTTGCTACCTTTTCTTGACTCTTACTACCTTCTTTTTACCTCGTAAGAATAGGTATGCGTTACTACATTGAAGAGGAAATGCCGGTTTGCATGCCTGACTGGAATATTTGAGTATTGACAGCTGTAACACTACACAAAACATTGCTATGTGATGTCATATGCATCTTTTTTGAACAGATCAATGTGCAGCAGCCAGTTAGAGCAAATCGGGCAACCTCATGCGTTGAAAGCGAAGAACAGGTTTGGTTTGGTTTGCATCGACCTTCGTCTTTAATGAGACGCCGCAATTATTTCAATACTGTTTATTAAAATAAACATACGATTTCAGTCTGTGAAATATCCCTAGTTAAGTATACGTGGTTCAAAACTCATGCTACCAAAAAAGCGATTTCATCAACCGTAATGCATGTTATAAGGCTAACCACAGTCTGCTGCAAATGCAGGTGTATGGCAACAAAATCGCCGTCCTTTTTATCAGGCATATTCCAACAACACACCCATCCTACATACGAGACACAAACCATTTCCTTCGCGAAATAGCGGGCCTTAAACTTCCGGAAGGTGCCTTTCTGGTAACATTAGATGTAATCTCACTCTACACTAATATTCCTCATTCCGATGGCATCAGATCTCTGACCGAAGCGTACAGACAAGATAGAAAAGAGGAGTCTCCTGCCACACATGTTCTAGAAATACTTGCGAAAATCGTACTCGAATACAACAACTTTGAATTCAACGATCAACACTACTTACAAATTAATGGCACAGCCATGGGTACAAGGATGGCCCCCGCCTACGCCAACATCTTCATGCATAGTATTGAATCTAAATTCTTGCAAGATTCTCTCATCAAGCCCATCCTATACAAACGCTATTTGGATGACATTTTTCTAATTTGGACTGACACAGAGCAAGAACTCCTACATTTTATTGAACAATTCAACCTTGTCCACCCCAACATATCGTTCACTCACGCGTACTCCCACACCTCAATTAACTTCCTAGATGTCGAGATTTCGGTAACGGAAGGCTCACTTAACACGAGCGTATATAGAAAACCGACGGACCGTCAACAATACTTACACTTCCAAAGTTGTCATCCTCGCCACTCCAAAACAAGTATCCCATACTCTCAGGCACACCGATTTAAAAGACTCTGTTCACAAGATCAAGACTTCGAGAGAAATTCGAATCGCATGCGAGAAGTCCTCGCCAAGCAAAGATATCCCCCCGCCATTGTCGACGATGCAATTGAAAGGGCATCTAAACTCAACCGAGATGAAATACTAGATGGACGTCGACGCAGCGAAGAAACAGATCACCGGGCAAACTTGGTACTCACCTACACAGGTAATCCCCCCAACGTAAACAAAATCCTTAAAAAACATTTCAACATTCTCGAACAAAGCGAGCGCCTCGCAAAAATTTTCACTACTCCCCCTCACGTAGTCTACAGACGACCGAAAAACATTCAAAACATTCTCGTACACTCAAAAACACATAACCACCTTGGGTTGGGTTGCCGACCCTGCGCCAAAAGTAGATGCCACGTCTGCAAACATAGGCAAACAACCAGCTGTGCGATAAGCACAGCCTCAGGTTTTAAATGGAAAATCAATGGCGACTTTAATTGTGATTCCTCCAACGTTATCTACCTCCTAGAATGTGGTGTGTGCAGTATGCAGTACATTGGGCAGACGGTTAACCCTCTACGATTTCGCTTTAATAACCACCGCGCTCATGCCCTATCTCTACCTAACCTCCCCTTGTCAAAACACATTAATGACAAAAAACACCCATTTGAAGCACTTAAATTAACAGTATTACAGGGTGGGTTCAACAACACCCGGGAACGGGAGCAACGCGAGTCGTACTTTATTTATAAGTTTGGAACAATTGCCCAAGGCATTAATGAGAACCTGGGCGCTTTGCCTTCAATACGCCCCCTCAAATCCAGTACTGACCATGGAGTGCCGGCCTGACAGGCCTCGCAAGCTTTCTCCCATACGCTTACACCGATGGCCTCATCGCCCACAGCGTTCTTACCTTCCCCCGTTCGACCATCTTGACGTGAGCGGCGCCGTCAAAGAACCTAAGCACCCCCGCCATTCATAGTGGTCCCACGCGACGATTCTTCCCCAAAGCCGCCTCCGTTTCCGGTCTTTTCTTTTCCTTTTTTTTGTTGCCTATGTGGGTGTGTGCAGGTACACTCCACGTGTGTCTCGTTAAATTCCACTCTGCCCACCTTGACTAATCCTGCCAAAGAAGTTGCACATGGCGGAAGTCTTTTTTTTTTTCCCCGCCCTTTTGCTCCATTGTATCTTGTTTACTCGTTTAAGTGGACAACATTTGAGTGCATCTCAAATCTATGCTGTGCGTCGGCCACTGTTTGTCTCTATACACTTTGCTAGCTGTCCGCTGTGTTAGGACTCAGTTCTTTGTCCATATTCCCCTCCCGCTCTTCTTTTTTTTCTCCCCTTTTTTCCCTTTTTCTTTTCTCCCCGCGACCGCATACGTGAGTGGCGGGCGACGACATTTACCCTCCCCACTCCCTGTCCCGTTTGTGTATTTTTTGTTAATTTTTTCTTTTTTTTTTCTCTTCCCTCAGCCGTTCTTCCTTCTGCAGCGTCGGCTTGTTTTGGCTCAGGTGTCGAACACCTGTACAGATGAAGACCCTTTAAGAAGAGAAGCAAGAACCATGTAACTTCAGTCTTGAAAAAGGACAGGCTCTGTCCGAAACGTCGACTCCCAATAAACGAAGCGTTTCTCAATTTCGCATCTTATTTTAAACTAGCAATCAAGTACGTTTACCTTATTGTGCTATATATATATATATATATATATATATACGAGGTCTGTTAGAAAAGTATCCGAGTTTATTTTTTTTTGCGAACACCTGATGGATATCAAACAAGCGCGCTTACAGCAGTCAACCTTGAACCCTCGGGCGCATGCACGAATTTTTTCCCGCCTGCCGATAGCGTCAGTCGTTGGCAAGCAGCGTTTGAGTGAGGCAGTGCGCAGTGCTCTCGTCGGTTTTTTGTTGCAAGGAAAATGGCGGAGCGAGGGGAGCAGCGCTACTACCTCAAATTTTGCCAGAAACTTGGCGATAGCCAAGTGGAAACTATTCGAAATGTTCAGACGGCTTTCGGTGATGATGCTATGAGCAGCACACAGATTAAGCAGTGGAGCAACTGGTTTAAAGACGGCCGCACATCCGTGGAGAGAGAGCCACGCTCCGGTCGGCCATCAATATGCCGAAATGACCAGGTAATTGCCGAAGTGAACGCTGTGGTGATGCGGGACTGTTGTGTGACTATCCGAGAAATTGCGGGAGAGGTGGACATCAGCAATTTTTCTGCACATTCCATTATCACGGAAGATTTGGCCATGGAGAGAGTGGCAGCGAAATTCGTGCCGAAGCTGCAGACAGTGGAGAAAAAGCAGCTTCGTGTTGAAGTCTCAAAGGAGATGCTGGATTCCACAAACAGTTACCCTGACTTCACCGACGCCGTAATCACTAGTGACGAGTCTTGGGTGTACGGGTACGACCCGGAAACCAAATCACAGTCGTCACAGAGGACGCATTCCACGTCATCAAGACCAAAGAAGGCCCGCCAAGTGCGCAGCAATGTCAAAGTGATGCTGACTGCTTTTTTGACTCCCTCTGTGTGGCGCAAAAGTACGCACCCCACAGGGTCAAAGAATGACTAAAGAGTAACAGAGATGTCCTCCATCGGCTACGTGGCGCTGTGCCGCGCAAGAGACTGGAATTGAGGTCAACAAGAAATTGGCGCATCTCTCGCGGCATTGCTCCTGCACATTCCTCGCACTTGATTCTGACTTTGCTGGCGAAAAACCAGACTCCTGTAGTTGAACAGGCTCCTTACTCTCCTGATATGTCCCCCTACGACTTCTGGCTGTTTCCTAAAATCAAGAGGCCATTGAAAGGAGCGCGATTTCAGAAAAGAAAGGACATTATGGCTGCAACGACAGCAGAGCTAAATTCCATTCTGAAAAGGGCCTTTTCGGAATACTTCCAACAATGGCAGCACCGCTGGGAGATGTATATGGAGCCCCAAGGAGACTAATTTGAAGGTTATTAGGTTTCTAACGCTCCAGTTATGCCAGTTTTTTTTCTTCGGCCAAAGTTCGGATACTTTTCTAACAGACCTCGTATATATATATATATATATATATATATATATATATATATATATATATATATATATATATATATATATATATATGTAGGGCGGGCAATTCAAACACTCGAATGCACCTGAAACGTGATTTCAAGTGCAGCTTATATATATATATAAGCTGCAGTCGGTATACCTGAGCGCCATCTGTGCTTCGTATATAAAGGCTATCCTTTTCTACTCTGCACTGTTGGCTGCAGTGGCCTCATGAAACGCGGGCTCGATTCCCAATTTCAACGCTCATGTGTTACAATTTTTTTCTTTTAGGTTTGAGCAGTTCCTTTTCATTCTTGTAATTTAAAACGATTGCTGGTGTCGATTGGAAGTTAAACCACCCGACATTACACTTGAAATCGCGTTTCAGGTGCATTCGAGTGTTTGAATTGCCCGCCCTACATAATTTTTTATCCTTGTTAGTACGCTACTGCCATCTATCGGCAGCAAAAAAAAAATAACGCCACCCACCGTGGCCTGCGCGATTAGCTACGGAAGGGCGATGCTCACAAACCCAATAATAATTTATTATTTCATTTAATTTATAGGGTTCCATTGGCAGCTACTTTGCGCCAGATTGGCTAACCCCACCCCTGTCCTTTTCTCCTGTCCCTCATCTCTCTTTCGCCCTTACTATGAACTCGCTTTCCGTTTCTCTCCGCTGGCTCAGCTCGTGTGATTAGACCCACTCTATTCCCACACATTGCATATTGACAACTAAAGCTAAAGGCAGAAGTGCAAGATGCCGGGCTAGCTGGTATTGCATAATGAAATAAAACAGCGCAAGGAACGGGACGAAACACGAAGGAGCAAAACACAGACACCGGCGCTGACTAACAACTGAAATTGTATTTCGATGCAGGACAGATATGTAAGGTACAAAGAGGGGGGTGTGTCCAAGGCGATCCTGCACAATCACCGAAACAGTGTAGTCACGTCCAAGGGTAAAAACGATAAAAAGGTGAAAGGCCGAAAAAGACAAAAAGCGATAAAAACCACAGTGTAAGAGGACGGGACGGAAAGTGAAACCGATGAAAACAGATATACACACAGCCAAAAGGCAAAAAATGGCGTTAAACTAACGGTGAAAAAACGGGACTAAAATCTCGGCACAAGCTGATTAACAACAATGACAAAGGGGCATTTAAGAAAAGGATTAAACATTTACCCTGCCTCTAAGAAAATCCAATTCTTTTTGCGACAAGCACAGGGAGGGTGTACTCACGCATTGTTCCTTTGCGTTGTGGATTTCGAACGCTTCTGCGATTTCCCTGGATATCCTATCCCGTCCTCTAGCAAGAATTGTGCAGCGATTGAAATCTGGGGAACAGGTTTCGTCCGGATCAACATCCTTACGTTTGCACTTTTTGCAGTGCTTGGTAAGGTGCCCAGAAATTGCAATGCTGTCTACATTGTTCCTGTGCTCTTGAAGCCTAATGTTGAGGCACCTGCCTGTTTGGCCAATGTATCTCTTCCCACAGGATACGGGCAGAGAGTAGACGATGCCGGTTTTGCAGGGGACGAGTTGTTCCGAATGAGTCTGCCCACACCCACGGGCGATCAGAGGTTTGTTTACCTTCGGGCAGAGGGCGGAAAACTTGTTTGGCGCTGAAAAGACGACATCCACCCCTGAACGTTTCGCGACTTTTTTGAGGCGGTGGCTGACCTCATGAATGTAGGGCATTACGACCACTCTTCAGTTCTCCCTGTTGGACGCCTCCTGCGCGTCATGCCGTCCTTGTTTCTTGGCGACGGACCCGGCCACGGACACCAGAACGTTCAGGGGATATCCGGCGGCTGATAGGCGCTCGACCTGGTTGCTGAAACTATCCTGGAAATGATGTTCACAGGACTTCTGAAGCGCATTTTCAAAACAAAGTCTTACTATCCCTCTCGTAAGGAGTTTTGTATGTCTGCAGACATAAAAGGCAGAAGAGGTTTCTTACCCCTGGGCTGATAGGACCAGCAGGTATGCTGGTTAGAGAAATGCAGTCGCAAGTCCGGAAATCTGATTGAGCATTCATGCGGCGTGTCATGCGTCAAGGCCAGAGGAATACATTGGTCAAACATAGAATTTCGGATACCATAGGGTTAAATGCTTCGTGGCTGCAATTCAAAAAGACGAGATAGTCATCCACGGAACTAAAAATTTTACTACGCACGTATCAGCGATCCTGTCATTCAACAACCTATCGTATCTAGCAAGGAAGAGTTCGCTTAGGATAGGTGCTATGCAAGAGCCTATGCAGACACCTTGTTTTTGTATATATGCATGCTCACCTGACGTAACATAGGAAGAATTCAGATGAAAGTTCACAATTCGTAGAAAATCACCGATGGAAAGGCCTACTTCGTTCTGAAAATTCACGACTTTCTACGACTTGTGAACTTTCATCTGAATTCTTCCTATGTTACGTCAGGTGAACATGCATATATACAAAAACATGGTGTCTGCATAGGCTCTTGCGTAGCACCTATCCTAGGCGAACTCTTCCTTGCTAGATACGATAGGATGTTGAATGACAGGATCGCTGATACGTGCGTAGTAAAAATTTTTCGTTACGTGAATGACTATCTCGTCTTTTTGAATTGCAGCCACGAAGGATTTAACCCTATGGTATCCGAAATTCTTTCTATGTTTGGCCAAAGTATTCCTCTGGCCTTGACGCATGACACGCCGCATGAATGTCCAATCAGATTTCTGGACTTGCGACTGCATTTAACTAACCAGCATACCTGCTGGTCCTACCAGCCCAGGGGTAAGAAACCTCTTCTGCCTTTTATGTCTGCCCATACAAAACTCGTTAAGAGAGGGATAGTAAGAGTTTGTTTTCAATATGCGCTTCAGAAGTCCTGTGAACATCATTTCCAGGATAGTTTTAGCAACCAGGTCGAGCGCCTGTCAACCGCCGGATATCCCCTGAACGTTCTGGTGTCCGTGGCCGGGTCCGTCGCCAAGAAACAAGGACGACATGACGCGCAGGAGGCGTCCAGCAGGGAGAACAGAAGAGTGGTCGTAATGCCTTACATTCATGAGGTCAGCCACCACCTAAAAAAAGTCGCGAAACGTTCAGGGGTGGACGTCGTCTTTTCAGCGCCAAACAAGCTTTCTGCCCTCTGCCCGAAGGTAAACAAACCTCTGATCGCCCGTGGGTGTGGGCAGACTCATTCGGAACAACTAGTCCCCTGCAAAACCGGCATCGTCTACTCTCTGCCCGTATCCTGTGGGAAGAGATACATTGGCCAAACAGGCAGGTGCCTCAACATTAGGCTTCAAGAGCACAGGAACAATGTAGACAGTATTGCAATTTCTGGGCACCTTACCAAGCACTGCAAAAAAGTGGAAACGTAAGGATGTTGATCCGGACGAAACCTGTTCCCCAGATTTCAATCGCTGCACAATTCTTGCTAGAGGACGGGATAGGATATCCAGGGAAGTCGCAGAAGCGTTGAAATCCACAACGCAAAGGAACAATGTGTGAGTACACCCTCACTGTGCTTGTCGCAAAAAGAATTGGATTTTCTTAGAGACAGGGTAAATGTTTAATCCTTTTCTTAAATGCCCCTCTGTCATTTTTAATAATCACCTTGTGCCGCGCCCCGCGCGGTGGCTCAGTAGTTACGGCGCTCGGCTGCTGACCCGAAAGACGCGGGTTCGATCCCGGCCGCGGCGGCTGAATTTCGATGGAGGCGAAATTCTAGAGGCCCGTGTTCTGTGCGATGTCAGTGCACGTTAAAAAACCCCAGGTGGTAGAAATTTCCGGAGCCCTTCACTACGGCGTCCCTCATAGCCTGAGTCGCTTTGGGGCGTTAAACCCGAATAAACCAAACCAAACCTTTTGCCGCGATTTTAGTCCCGTTTTTTCACCGTTAGTTTAACGCCGTTTTTTGCCTTATGGCTATGTGTATATTTTTATTTATTTATTTATTTAAATACCCTAAGGGCCCGGGTGGGCATTACATAGGAGGGGGGGACAGCAAATAACACAACTACTCAAGCTTCACTTCATGCATAATACAGATAGAGAACAAAAGAACTCGGTGTTAATTATCAAATTCGGTTTTTTTTATACATCGTGAGCATGATGCACTGGGCAATAAACAAAAATAATATGTACACGCATACGGCAAAGCAGGGGTACAAGGCGACAAGTTCAAACAGACGACAATGCTGCGCCTGATTCAAGAAATGTTAGTAGCGCTGAACGGAAAGATGATGGTTCAGTGATAGCTACAATGCTAGCAGGTAAACCATTCCACTCCCTTATAGCCAAGACTAACGGGGAATTCTGATATTTCTTTGTGCGGGCGAAAATTGTTTGAATTTTATGCGCATGGTCGGTTCGAGATGATATGTGATGTGCTGCTGTGATGTGCCTCCGTGCAAAAGATGAATGGTTGTAGTAGAGGGAGTGGAACAACGATAGGCGAAAGAATTTGCGTCGTATGTTGAGGTCCAGAAGATTTAGAGACTGTTTTCATCGGTTTCACTTTCCGTCCCGGCCTCTTACGTTCGTTTTTTGTCTTTTTCGGCCTTTCACCTTTCTATCGTTTTTACCCTTGGACGTGACTCACGTGACTACACTCTTTCGGTGATTGTGCAGGATCGCCTTGGACACAACCCCCTCTTTGTACCTTACATATGTGTCCTGCATCGAAATAAAATTTCAGTTGTTAGTCAGCGCCCGTGTCTGTGTTTTGCTCCTTCGTGTTTCGTCCTGTTCCTTGCGCTGTTTTATTTCATTAAGCTAAAGGCAGTCTCATCAATGTCACTAAAAAGCTTATGTCACTAAAAAACCATTGAGAAAGCTGTCATGACGAGGCAAAGCATCATGCGAAGGGCAAAATGGTAGCTGGAAATGCCTTTGGATAGAATGAAAAACGAGTCCCCTTTGAAAAAGGGGTGGCGGTGGGCGCGCTACCAGTGATTTACTTTCTCCAGATTACATAGGCGACATCTAGCCGTAACGCCTGGTTCAAGACAGGTTGAACGTGAGCGTGCGCGTGCACACTGGCGAGATTGCCTTACTTTTCAACGCCTTCTTGATTTCTGCTCTTTTCGTCGCAGATGCAGATGCTCTCTGTGGTGTAAACCGCGAGAAAGGAGCGAGGGTGCTGAACTCGCGGAACTTTTTTTTGGTTTTCTTTTGCAGAAACAGACACATCGCATTTGGTTACGTAATGATTCTGCAAATTCTGTTGCTAGGAAAGTACTGCGTGAAAATCTCCGGCCCTATGCACGCGATATTCATGCAGATGATCGGCGACACAGTGATGCAGCAAAGCGCTGGTATCGAAATCTGGGCGAGAAAAGAGCAATAATAATCAATGCAGCGAGCGCTCAGCCGTTATACTCTAGTTTCGAAGGCAGGCGGAGGCCGGCAAGGCGAGAAAAAAGGCGATACCGCGAATATAGGCGAGCATGCTTGTGCGACGTTTGTCTAGAAACATTCATTAATTAGTGCTCCAGATGTCGCGCAAGCTAGTTGGAGCACAAGGCTCGGGTGTTATAGACGTGCGTGTTGCATTTGTACGAACTCAGGTTGTCAGGATGTGGTATTTTGGCCAGTTTTGCGCAAGTTCGCCAAGTTTCTTTCGTTCGGTTTACACTGCTGCCACACGGGAACTTACGATCCTGATCGCGAGACTGATCCCCAATGAAGTTCCGAGTGCGCTCTAGTCAGGATGCAACGCAACCACCAGTTCCAACTCTATGAAAACAGACAATCGAGCTGGCCTGCTAAAGCCAACGTTTGTGCAGGTGCTGGCAAAGAAAAACTTGCAATAAACTTAAACTATGCGAAAAAGCTTTTGGTCAGAAACCCCATGTCTCTGATGCAGCCACGAACACAGACGCACGCAAAACACTACCGACCCGTGCACATGGGCGCTGCGTCTAATGACTACTGCCAGAGTTTCTGGTACACAGCGATGATCAGGAAGGTACAAGGCGTAGAGAGTTAACACATTTTTAGAAATCAAGCTGCACGGATTAAAGAAAAACTTATTAAAAATTTATACGTTTTATGGAACATATCTCCATACATTTTGTATTTAGTTTGCATTGGTTCCCTGATCGCGAGGGTAGCATCCCTCGAGCGGGAACCAGATACTCGATCGCGTTTCAGGAACCGGCTTGGGGCCGAGCAAGATCGGACTGGATCGCAGTTGAAGTAGCCGTCCAGTGCGAACGCTGAGCCCGCAGTCAGTTCGATCTCGGTCGAAGGCACTCGTGTGACAGCATGTAGTGTTGACACAGTCGCGCGGCAACTCTGTCAGGGCAAAGGCGCGAGACCCGCGTGTCGTCCGAACACCCGACTCCAGCGCCGTTCGTCGTCATCGTTTGAAGACCGGAAAAAGATTTATTCTTTCCTCGTGTTCCGAACAGGAGTCAAGAGAGGAGAACGAAGTGATGAACCAGCACCGGCGCGGTGGTGACTCGCGAAGGGAAGAAGAGGAAGAAGCGACAGCGTCCTCCAAGAGCCCCTGCCAGGTGTTCCAAGCCAACCGCGACGCAAATGCTGCGATTACTGTCTGCGTCTAAATTTAAAGCGATGGCCCTCACACAGCCCACCGTGGAAGGATGCTACATAGACGATTGGCGCCTTCACCTGTTCCGCTCAAGAAGCCTACAGATGCGACACATGTTCAGCGTTTAGTGATTTAAGACCTTCCCATTGTCGGCAATCGCGAGGTACGGAGCCGCAGTCAGATATGGCCTTTGGAAGGCGCAAGAGTACCGGTCAAAAAGCCTTTCCTGGCCGCACAGAACGCCGGAACGTTCGAATTTCAGACTGGATCTCACGGTGCCGTATATTTGAGAAAGCCGTTGGCTTTCACTTTCGCACAAGACCAGTTTGCACCGACGCTGAAGGTGCTTCGGGAATTCGGCACAATGACATGGATGATGGAGGCTCAAGAAGAGGTGCCGGGCGGTGGGGTGTCAGCATGCAGCATACTTCAAGACAAACTGGCAGGATGCAATGCCGCCAGCATTTGCTGCGCCACTGAACTGCGATGAAATGATACACTCCGCAACTGGACATACCAGCAGCCAATCACCGTTAACTCCGTAACTCGGAGTAGCTGTCCTCGCAAAAGAGGCCGTAGAGGAGCGCAGCTTGCTCTTTCGGTGGGCCGCTGGCTTTCGCTTAGCGTAACATCTCTGCCAACTTGTGCTAAGCGTCGCCTTGTCGTCAGTACTTCATCGGTTGATCAAATAAGCTACACAGATACGGAGGCAGCTGGCAAGTCTAGCAGCGATTTCCCGAAGGAATCGGCTAATCGAGGAAAACCTTGAAGTATGTACGACAAGCATCCAGATGGTGGCCACGCACGACCGTGCGTCTTGCAAAGCCAACTTACATGTCCTGAACAGACGAAACAGCACCTTACCCTGGCGTGACGTGGCGTTGGCAGAAGGCCGGAGCCGGAGGCGGCTGGAGAGGCATGGGAGCGAGGTGAGGTCAGTCCCAGTCCGGCGCACTCAAAGTCCGGTCGAAAGTGCTCGTGGTCCAAGGAGCCTTAGTCGGGAGCGGGAGCTCCACGGAACGCGTCCAGTCACCAACAAAGGAACAGTTCCGAATGATGTGGAAGCGACCTTAAAGACGATGACGAAGTGTTCGAGAGCTCGAGCGCGCGGCCCGGCGTGCCACGCGAATCAGCGCCCATTGCGCGTGTTCCAAGAGGCTCGAGCGCCGGAGCGAGACTATCGTGTTCTTCGCAACGGGACGACTTTCTTGCCGAGTTCGCTGCTTCCCTGTATGGCAAGCGCCAACACTGGCATGTGTAGGATTTTCTGCGTCGCGGAGGTGATGCCGTATTGTGCCGTGCCTAGAGTTTCACTTCTTTCGCCATTGCAGAGCGCTTGCGGCAGTTTCTGATGTGCAGTGAAACCACTGTAAAGGCGCAACGTGCCTGCCGCCTACGATATGGTCAAGTGCGCTCTCGTGCCTGTATCAGCGCCTCTCCCACCAAGAAAAAAAAAAAAAAAGCTGCAGAGAATGTGTACTGCATTAAAATCGGAGCGAAAGCACGGATTCGTGCCCCGTAGAAGACGAGGATGAACAGGCAGTGCCGCGGGACGGAGCGGAGGGAAGTTGATGAAGACGACGCTCTCCAATGCACAGCGCGAGAGTGTGGTGCAGTTTAACACAAGGCGTATTGGCTGCGGCTATGGCCTAATGGTCTCGATGAGCGGCTCTTAAAGGAGATCTGTTCGCTGTTGTGATCTTGCCCACATTCCGCTGGCCTCTCTGGAAACCAGCGCCGCGCGCCCGCCGTCGCGCAACGCAAGCCCAGACTCTCATCGGACATGTCGCGGCTTGAAGCATGAATCATCCCGGCTCCCCGGCGCAGACCCCGGTACACCGGTACAAACTGCTTGCGATGATGACAGGTGGGACCCTATTTGGACTTTCTGATAACGATGTTGAAGGTAGGACTTTATAAGGCTCAAGGGTGTTCCGCGTACGCCATATAATTACAGTTTCTGCAGTAAAACAACATGATTTAGGCGGTCGAAAGCCTTTGAAAAATCTATGAAAACTCCGATGCAGATTTTCCGATTTTCAATTGCATCCAGTATGATTTATTTTTGCGTTAATAACGCTGTTTCGGTTGATTTCCCGTGGATAAAGCCATGCTGGGAAGGGGAAAGAAGGTTGAACTTTAAGCAAAAATTTATTATTTGTTTCTAGATTATATTCTCTCTAATCCTTTTGAAAAGACCGGTAATATTGAGATTGGTCAATAATTAGACATATCACTTTTATCTCCCTTTTTGTAGACAACGATAACTTTTGACACTTGCATTAACTTCGGAAATAGACCAGTAGATAGGAGGACGAGGTTGTAAATGTGGCAATTAGCGTTAATAGGTCTATTTAGCGGAATCTCTGCAGACACAGACACAGTCACTGAGAAATCAGACGACGACGACGCGCACTTTATGCTGCACATGCGCAGTCTGTTGTGCAGCGCCGTACATCAGACCGCAGGGGCCTGTCGGTGGTGTTAAGGTCCTAGTACACGGGCCTGGAAAGACTACTTCCCGACGTGTGTCATCGGGAAGCCAGATGCGGTGTCAGGGTCGAAGAACGCGGGTCTGGGAGAAATTACCGCTAAACGTGGGTCGTCGTTAAGCAAGGTACGGCGAAGGCTAAGCAGCGGGGGAAGCAGCCAGCACACATATGTCTCTTGGGTGGCTGAGAGTACCTGCTTTCTACTCGGCGATCGTTGCCCCAAGCCTGCCGTCATGGACCACACACGGGACCCAGGTGACAGCTGATTCCATTTACCGAGCCCTTCCCGGTCGGAGTACAGAACCATAAAGAAGGGGTTGAAGTTTTAGCAAAAACAGACGGCCTTTCCGAAGTCTCTTCAAGTGTCGCCGCCGCCGCCGCGGGGAGACCGATGTTATCTTCCCCAATTGCTGTGAGCATGCCGGGGGAACAAAGGGCTTCGTTGGCTGTGGCTCTTTGGCGTGCCAAGCGCCGTGACGAGCTGGCGGGCAAGGACAAAGGAGCACTTTCCGGCCTTTCATGACCTCTTCGTTCCGGCCTCGAGCGGCGGATACCAGTTGATGAACCACAGATGTCGGTGACCCGCGGGGCTTTCAGCTGGCCAGAAACCACCACCTACCGCATTCAACGTCTCGACGGCAACATTCTTTCCCTCGGAATCAACACGTGACAGGGGCGTGACCCTAAGTGCGGTGTTGTGTTTGTGCGCAGAGGTGAGAGCTATAGGCCCCTCCCACTCCGGCGCGGGCGTCCTCAACCTAGGGAATTTGGGGACCAACAAGGGTATAAAAGTCGACAACGAATGCGGCAGAATCGTCTCTCACTCAGGTCTCTCACTTCTCTTACGCTTGTAATTATGTGAATAAACCTTCTGTACACTTTCCTCCTAAATGGAGTTCGCCATCTTCTTTTGGAGCCGGGACCTGCTGCCCTGAACGACACCCTCCACAACTCGCTGGGCCCCTCCGTCCTCAACAACTGGTTGGCAGCGGTTGGATCGACCATGCTTCGTGGTGCTGCTTCTTTGGGTGAGTGCTCGGACTTTGCTTGAGATTTGCCAGGCTTCAAATGTTTGGGTTAATACTTTTGAACTGCTGGGAATCGAGGGAAGTTGTTCGGTGAGGCGTGTGTGTGTTAACCTCACGACAACAGTTGAGCAGCAAAGCCGGGGCTAGGAGCAGCAAGCATGGATCTCATGACATGGCCGGAGGCGGATTTGCTAGCGCTGTGCGAGGAGTTGGGTGCGGTTGTACAGGAAGAGATGGAAAAAGCCGATATTTGTAAATCGCTTTTAGAAACTGTTGACGAGGAAACAATTGAGTTTACTTGGGAACTCCTCAAACCCGAGCTAAAGAAAGCAGAAGATAAGCGAAAGGAGGAGGAAAATGAGCGGAAAAGAGTCGAAGAGCAACGGCTAAAGGCAGAGCAACGGAAGCGGGAAATAGAGAAACAGGAACGGGAAATAGAGGAACAGGAGCGGGAGTTAAAAAGATTGCAGCTTAGAGTTGAGATGCTACGAGGCGCAGTGAAGAATGAAGGATGCAGAAATTCGACAAAGGCAGAGAGCGAGAAAGCAGAGTGCCAAGAACATGCACGAGAAGGTAGTCATGAACTGCGCAAAAAGGCTCAACAGGCAGAGCACAAGCGCATAATAGCAAAAGTCGACCAAAGCATTGTCAAGGGAGACTGGGATGTGACGCGATCTCGGCTGCGAGCTTTCAAGACAGGCGAAAGCATTTCAAAATTTCTTGACATATTTGAAAGCATCTGTGAGAAGACTAAATTAGACAATGAGATTTGGAGCCACATGCTTGTGTCCCTTTTGCCAACTCGGCCTGCCTATGTCGTACTGAGCCTGTCCGATGAGGAGATGGATGACTACAAAATAGCGAAGGCAGCTCTATTCCGTCACTTCGGAGTTAGGACAGAGTACCTAGGCGGCCGGATGCGCTCCGATGCGAGAGTGAAGGAGCCATTTAGATCCGAGGCTGCTTCTGCCCAGAGAAAACCCGTAAAGCATCAGACTGTCGCGGAATGTAAATATCTCAACGCTGCAAAAACGAAACAGACGCGTGATTGGCCCGAGTGGGAACCAAACGCGACAACTCCAGAGAAACGTTCCAAAGAGGCCAGAGAGACCGTTGCCGAGCTGGATCGGGGCGACGCTCGGATAGAGGGAGAAGGTGCAGGGAAAGGGGAGAACCTGACACTAGATTGTAAGAAAAAGGCACGTGAAACCGTTGCCGAGCCGGGTCACCGCGTTGACATGAAACGTGGGTCAGTGCAAGCGGGCGACCGGCTAAGAGGTAAAGCTGAAAAAAGGGAACACCCGACCCGACAGCTTAAGGAAAAGGCATGCCAGACCGTGGCCGAGTGGGACAAGCGCGACGCCACGAGAGAGAAGTTGGTTTGGGCGTCCAAGCGGCACGGGCGTGAGAAGGAAAAAGTAGACGTGCCGGAATTTACAGGTTCTAAATGTAAAATCGAGGCTAGCCTTAAAAAGTGTGCACAAAAGAGTGCAGAGCGGTGCCACCGCAAGGGGTGTGACAAAGATGAGCCTGGTGTGCTCAAAGGCAGTGAAGAAGACGCGCAAACGACAGCGGACAATACTCAGGGGAATGAGTCGCCTAAACCAGAGGCAGTGAAACGTCCCGCGGTCGATTGCGTAGAGGTAGTGCGTAGCTGCGACGCCAGCGAGATAGCGCGACAACCCGGAGAGAAGTGTGCCCTTAGTGAGTGCGGGGAACCTAAAGAAATGGTTGTTGATCCCGAGAGGCACGCGGGAGGCTCGCAGCTAGGAGAAAAGAGCGCACCACTGCCGGAGCAGAAAGAAATGAAAGGCTCTCATCTTGCAGTGCTATCTGTCACTAGCGTAAAGAGAGATGGGGTTGGTTTAAAACCTAAAGGAAATAACCGCATTGCGTGTCAGAAAGCAAATTCTGATCGTGCGACGCGTGCGGATAGGTCAGAAAACAACCCCCCCAAAATTGCTAGGAAGTTGTCATCCAAAGATGAAAGTGGCAGCAAGCCCACAAAAAGGCCGCGACGTGCGAAAGAAGCAAAATCGTGTTGTCTAAAGACAAGTGCGGTCAGCTCTCGAAAAGGGAGAGAAGTAAAAGTAAACAACTTTCGCTGCAGAAATATCCGACCACACGATTCCCTGAAAATGAGCGGCACGATCCCCAGGCGAAAAAAACGACGTCGAAAGCTATCACGGCAAGTTTGTGGTGCCAAGCTACTAAAAAGGGCGCGGAAAACTCGTTTGCGTCTGCCGTGTCAACAGACGAGTAAGAAGGGGCACACTGCAGCGGGCTCAAAGTGGGAAGGGGGAACAAGCAATCCCCTCGCCGGAAGACCATTGTTGTGTAGTAGG
Source organism: Amblyomma mixtum (assembly GCF_055824585.1). Lineage (NCBI taxonomy): Eukaryota > Metazoa > Arthropoda > Arachnida > Ixodida > Ixodidae > Amblyomma > Amblyomma mixtum. Next base: position 205,131,966 of record NC_143013.1, read on the forward strand.
GTTCGGCACTACACGCGCTACCGAGGCTGTCACAGTGTCTCGACAGAGCACGGAGACAGAGACAGAAACGCGAGGGGTGGCTTCATTCGTCCCGCTTCCGCAGCTCGAGGGAAGGTTAGACGGACGCGACCACGCAGGGCGCGGCTGAAAGGATAATCCTTGAGCGCAAAGGAGAGGGCAATTTTGCTTATCCTTTTCTTTTTTTTTTTGTGAGCTTTTTGAAAGCTGTTTGTTTGGTTCGAACATAAGAGGACAGGCTACGACTCAATGAGAGTGAAAGTTTATGCTGGATCCTGGGAGAGTGATTTGTTCGGACCAAGAGCTTCCTTTTTTGTTGTGTATGATTTTGCTGTAGAAAGAAAGGCAGACAACTGTGAAAAGTAAATTTACTTCAATTTGTCAAAAGCTTAGATCCCTCTCACATGTATAGTGAACTGTCATGCTAAGACAGAATGTGATGTTATGGCAAATCAGGGAAAATTGAGAATAAATTGTGTCTGGCGAGTGCATTTCAGGTGCAGTTTTGCAACACTGCTTTTACAACTTGTAGCCGATAGTGTAGCCATGGACTCTAACGGAAAGAAACCGGCAGAGCATAGTATACGGCAACGTGGCATCCATAACAAGACGCAGAATTATATCTGCAGGCTTCAATGTACTCTCAACTTCGAGATAGCAATCTTTTCGATAGTATTTACTCGGAAAGATCATGTAAGGATGAGCTGGGTAAAATTTTGAACTTAGACAGACCCTTTTAGTTGACAGAGGGTATTGGGGTGATTTCAGCTTTGCAGTTTTGAACAAAACTTTAGTTGTGGGTCAAGGCTTTGAGAAACCACGCCTAAATCGTGCTACGTGGCGGTTTGACTTCGGCCGTTATGAGGTTACATGTAGTTTCGCTTTATGGCCCCGACTGCTGTTGTCAACTACAAAATTCTGAGTTCAATTTGTGGCTTCCCGTTTGTATTGCTTAACAGCCTGGTGGATCTCGGGTGAATTTCCTTGCACTGCCTGGGGAGTGGCGCTATGTTGTGTGGTTGGTTTCGACTAATGCCTCCCTTGTGCGAGGATTAGGACTCTGCTGTGTGCTGTGTGCAGAGAAAATCAAGAGAGGCATCCCACTCTACCGCTCAAGCCCATCTCTCCTCGGCGAGTGATTGTGACCACTGGCCGGTCGAGATTCTCCTGGCCGCGGAGGAGCTGTTAAGGTCCTAGTACACGGGCCTGGAAAGACTACTTCCCGACGTGTGTCATCGGGAAGCCAGATGCGGTGTCAGGGTCGAAGAACGCGGGTCTGGGAGAAATTACCGCTAAACGTGGGTCGTCGTTAAGCAAGGTACGGCGAAGGCTAAGCAGCGGGGGAAGCAGCCAGCACACATATGTCTCTTGGGTGGCTGAGAGTACCTGCTTTCTACTCGGCGATCGTTGCCCCAAGCCTGCCGTCATGGACCACACACGGGACCCAGGTGACAGCTGATTCCATTTACCGAGCCCTTCCCGGTCGGAGTACAGAACCATAAAGAAGGGGTTGAAGTTTTAGCAAAAACAGACGGCCTTTCCGAAGTCTCTTCAAGTGTCGCCGCCGCCGCCGCGGGGAGACCGATGTTATCTTCCCCAATTGCTGTGAGCATGCCGGGGGAACAAAGGGCTTCGTTGGCTGTGGCTCTTTGGCGTGCCAAGCGCCGTGACGAGCTGGCGGGCAAGGACAAAGGAGCACTTTCCGGCCTTTCATGACCTCTTCGTTCCGGCCTCGAGCGGCGGATACCAGTTGATGAACCACAGATGTCGGTGACCCGCGGGGCTTTCAGCTGGCCAGAAACCACCACCTACCGCATTCAACGTCTCGACGGCAACATTCTTTCCCTCGGAATCAACACGTGACAGGGGCGTGACCCTAAGTGCGGTGTTGTGTTTGTGCGCAGAGGTGAGAGCTATAGGCCCCTCCCACTCCGGCGCGGGCGTCCTCAACCTAGGGAATTTGGGGACCAACAAGGGTATAAAAGTCGACAACGAATGCGGCAGAATCGTCTCTCACTCAGGTCTCTCACTTCTCTTACGCTTGTAATTATGTGAATAAACCTTCTGTACACTTTCCTCCTAAATGGAGTTCGCCATCTTCTTTTGGAGCCGGGACCTGCTGCCCTGAACGACACCCTCCACAACTCGCTGGGCCCCTCCGTCCTCAACAGTGGCTATGTCACCGACCGCACGACAGAACTTTCCGCTTCCCACGATGCGCCATGAGTGTCAGGGACGTAATAGAAGCTTCCACAGGCAGGCGAATGTCTGACACTGTTTAGCATGCGTCCAACCCCTTGACCATGGTGGAAGAAAGAGAAGTACTCCTATTGCGCGACCGCGTTGCAGCGAGATAGCGGCCTCTGTGTGACCGGAAGTGAGCGTGCTATCCTCTCCGATCCTGATGCGTTGCTATGGAGCAGCGGAACACGGGCAGAAAATCTGCGACCTCAGCCAGCATTCAAAGACCTCAATTTTGATATGTGCCTGTTTCCCTTATTTAACCTAGTCATTCTGAGGAGGTAGGCGCTTTCATACCGCTTACTGTCGTATACGTACTTCCATCGCCAACCGGGGAGAGACGCGTTGTCCGCAGAGCACAGGACATGCGGCACTCGCCGCATCGATGCCTCGGAGCGGGCCCCGGAGGCGCACATAGCGATTCTTTGCATTGTTTGGTCAATTAGACAGCCGTTTCATGACATCATGCCGCCGATAGCTATGCCTGAGTGGGGGACCGACAGCTAAGCTTACAGGTATACGACGATCGGCAGGGCTGTCTTATGCGCTTCCTTCTACTGTGACTGCAGTCCTGATTTTATGCACTGTACATTTGGTTATGGCAAAAAACGAAGAATTATGTGTTAACATGAGCAAGATGTTCTTTGTACCCATGGCTGCGGTAGCCATCGCATTCTGCAATGAGTAGGTATCTCCAGCGTCTCCGAATACGCAACTCGCCTGGAAGAGTAGTGAAAGGCCATTCCCCTTATCGACCGTGTCCTCCTATGAGCGCGAACAGCAGTGGTTACATCGGCCGAAGTAGATTTTGGAAAAAATGCAGCAAAGCCTCACGCCTACAACTTCACCACGGCTGTAATGCTTGCACCGCGTTAAAGTTACATCCGCCGAGTACAAAGTGGATCTGAAAGCTCTTCTAAATAAGTTGCAGTGAGGATGCGACCATTCAGCGAACAAAAGAGATCTGTCAGCAGCAACTCACGCAACTTGAGAAAGCTAGCAAAGCTGGTAGCTGAGGCGTCAAATATGCCAGGTGAACCAAGATCAAACAGCTGACCTTCAAGTTATCAAAGAAGGGTACATCTCGTACGCATTGTACGAGGCTTCAAATTTCCAGCAGCCCGTGGTAACTCAAAAGCGTTCAGCTGCGTAGCAGCGTTGGAAAAAGGGAGCCGGGAACTTGAGCTCATTGGTAATTGATACGACCCAAGCTTGCTACAGCTGTAAGTGCGTCTTTCAAAGAAACCAAACATATGTGGTGGCGGTTGCCTTACTGTTTTTCGCTTCTTTTCTGCATTAGAATTTTTGGTTTGTTTTGGTTTATGGGGTTTAACGTTCCAAAGCGACTCAGGCTATGAGTATGAGAGACGCTGTAGTCAAGAGCTCCGGAAATTTCGACCATCTGGGGTTCTTTAACATGCGCTGATAACGCACAGTACACGGGCCTCTAGAATTTCGCCTCCACCGAAATTCAACCGCCGCGGCCGGGATCAAACCTGCGTCTTTTGGGTTAGGAGCCGAGCACCATAACCACTGAGCCACCGCGGCAGATAATTAACGTGCACTGACATTGCATAGAACACGGGCCTCTAGAATTTCGACTCCACTGAAATTCAACTGCCGCTGCCGAGATCGAAGCCGCGTCTTTCGGGTCAGCAGCCGAGCACCATAACCACTGATTTTTGTTTTAGGCATTCGAATAGACGATTGTCGATTGCCTCAAAGAGATCATCCATCCTGCCTCTAATGTTTGACATTATAGCTTTGTGGAGATAAATATACGAAGCAATGACTAGAAAGTTTTCTCTGGTTATTACATCGCCTGTATAGACCTCAGAAATAGATTATGACACCCTTCAACTTGTGCCGTAAGATCCTAAACGGGGAAACTATAGCTGGATCAAAGCACATGTTCGGAGCTATGTAGGCTTTTATTGATCGCGCGCCTCGGACCCTTTTGAATGCATGTTACTGTTGAGATGCTCGTTGGAAGAACGAAGCAGAGACGTAACTACACAGGAAAGCCGCTCACAGCCAAATGCACGCTTATTGCTTCCGTCATAACCAGGTACACCAGGTTGTTTACTCCCCCCCCCCCCCCCCCACACACACACACAAACGCCGCGGTGGCTCAGTGGTTATGGCGCTCGGCTGCTGACCCGAAAGACACGGGTTTGATCCCGGTCGCGGCGGTCGAATTTCGATGGAGGCGAAGTTCTAGAGGCCCGTGTACTGTGCGATGTCAGTGCACGTTATAGAACCCCAGGTGGTCGAAATTTCCGGAGCCCTTCTCAACGGCGTCCCTCATAGCCTGAGTCGCTTTGGGAGATTGAACTCCATAAACCGTGCATAAAAGTCGCACTAACTGACAGCACCTTGCGCCGCCGTCTGATCACCTGTCCTCCTTCCACCGGTTCCACCCTTCCACGAACACTTGACACAACAACCGGAAGGGATGTCATCAAAACCAAAACCAGACCCAGAAGTGATGTCGCTAGGCCGGTACTGGCTTGAGCTAAACCGGCATTGACTTGGCTCGGGTTAGAACGGCGCGTATGACTCCCGAAGCTGTCGCACAGGTACAGGGCCGGTTGTGTTCCAATGTGCAGGGAAACGTAGCACAGAGCTGATGTCAACCTGCGATGCTCTCGGATGCTTCGGCACTGAGAAATCAAACGAAGACGCGCAGTTTACTCTGCGAAAGCCGCATCCGGACGGAGAAAACTGCAGACGCAAATTAACGTGTTAAAAGAAAAATACAGAGCGAATAGAGACGATGAACGAAGAAGAGATGCACAACACAAGCGCTTGTGTTGTGCACCTCTTCTTCCTCCGTCATCTCTGTTCTCGCTGTATTTTTCTTTTAAAATGAAGATAACCCTACTAGCCCAATTTTCTATCCTACTAGAGCATATTTCTAGGAAATCGGGCTCTCCTTTGTGGTCCAGTAATTTTCTTTCAGCGCTTGTGTTCGGCACCTCTTCTAAGTCCGTCGTCCGCCCTTTTCGCTCCCATTGAAGTTGTGCATAACCTTCAAAAGATATGCTTTGTGCTGTTTTGGTCTTTCCTGGGTCCGTCAGGTGTCTCAATATGGACCTGGTTATCTTGAGGTTAAGTCTGCTTTGGACGAGTCGCAAAGGGTGTGCCGTTAGCATTGGACAAATTCGAGACATACTGCTGCGCGCGCTCCGTAAGCTCTGCTATTCTTTTCTTTAGTTTCCTTTTTAGCTTCTTCCTTCTCCACCTCTTTCTCAGACCTCTCCTCGCTTCTCATAGGTGCCATTAATGCGGGTCAGTGGGCGGAAAGTCGTCTTCCGATGTCTTAATCGTTCGATGCGAGTTTACACGTCCTCTAAAAGCGTTTTCGCCCATGCCTCATAATCTTAAATCCTGTGCTCCTACTTTTTGCTCCTGCACGCCCTGACTTAATCCCAATCTGTAATTCTGGCTGCCCCCCTCTTCCTGCTGGTCTTGTTGCACTTCACTGTAGTCTGCAGGATAAAGTGATCGCTTCCCAAGTTCCCCTTCAAATTTGCCCAGGCTGTATCTCTTATATTTTTACTTAGGGTATATCCGGACTAGTGTCCTTACATATACTATTGCCGACTCTAGTCGGCTCGTTGGGGTCCGTTAGGATCGCTAGCGCTTCATTCGTGACTGCATCTGCTAAGTGCTTTCCATTCGTAATCTCATACGAGTAGCCCTATAGGTAGCTTGCGGCGTTGAAGTCCCGTACAATTAGCAGTGGACCTGGATTAGCCGCAATTTTGGCTTTCCTAAGATTTTTCTCGAACCTTCCCCTTGTGTCCTTCGGCTTGCTACAGATAATTACGATCCAAGTACTTTACTCTTGTTTTCGCTACGAAAGGTAACATTTCTATGCAAGTATATTCTACCCCCTCCACTTCCAGATCAAGGATTTGTGCCGTGTATTCTTTGCGTACTAATATGCCTGCGCTTGGGGGAAGATTAAAGGTGTTGTATCCAATTAGCTTCGCGACCGCATTTCTCTCCTGCAGCGCTATAACCGCAGGTTTGAGATCACCACTATTTCCGGACATGCTGCTATAATGACGCCCGTTTTTACTAAATCCTGTGCAGATAATTACCGAATTATTAATTTGTTGTAAGACCGACGACAGCAACCTACGACGATATTAAGAAGGCGGTTCGCAAGCACCTGAATCAAAGGCTTTCAGATCTGTATGAAAGGTTTTTGTTCTACAAGAGAAACGAGGCTGCCGAAGTATCGATTGCGGTATACGTCAAGGCGCTTGGTAATCTAGCCGAAGACTGCTGTTTTGGCAACGAGAAGCAACCGTTGGACGTCATGATGCGAAATCATTTTGTATGCGTCTTCCCGAACGAAGCAGTTCAACAGCGACTTCTCGCAAAACAGGACATTGACTGAAGGTTGCGTACGACATGGCCGCGACCGCAGAAGCGAGAGCCAAGCAACAGGAAGACATGCGCAAGCAAGGCTGAGACGAGGTGGTGGACTGCCAGGGCATGACACAAGCTACCTGCCCGAAACACGACACCTCGGAAAAAGGCTCAAGCTGCTATCGGTGCAACGTAAGCCCGTTCCGCATTTATGCAGTTTCAGAAAAGCGAAATGCTTCACGCGCAATAAGGTTGGACATGCAGCGAGGCTCAAAGGACGAAATTAGAGCGGCTCGAAAGATGAGCCGTTTCAGATAACGGCACATCATTCACTATCTCAGAGTAACAAAAGTTTTTATAGTGTAATGTTATAAGGGAGTAATTACTCATTGGCATCCACCCGAGCGCAGCCATACGGCTACAAAGGAAAGCTATACAGCTTTCTCAGAAACTTCGTAGTTAAAGAAAAAAATTCGTCCTGGTCCGGGGTTCGAACCCAGGACCACCGCTACACCGGAGCAGTCGCTCTACCAATTGAGCTAACCAGGACGGTAAGCTTATGGTAGGACGAGAGCGAATTGATCAATAACTCGAAGTGGGAACTGTGTTGGTCAGATGTTTAGGGGAATCCCCCAAGGTGGAGTAGATTTGTAATAAGGGAGTAATTACTCATTGGCATCCACCCGAGCGCAGCCATACGGCTACAAAGGAAAGCTATACAGCTTTCTCAGAAACTTCGTAGTTAAAGAAAAATTCGTCCTGGTCCGGGGTTCGAACCCAGGACCACCGCTACACCGGAGCAGTCGCTCTACCAATTGAGCTAACCAGGACGGTAAGCTTATGGTAGGACGAGAGCGAATTGATCAATAACTCGAAGTGGGAACTGTGTTGGTCAGATGTTTAGGGGAATCCCCCAAGGTGGAGTAGATTTGTAATAAGGGAGTAATTACTCATTGGCATCCACCCGAGCGCAGCCATACGGCTACAAAGGAAAGCTATACAGCTTTCTCAGAAACTTCGTAGTTAAAGAAAAATTCGTCCTGGTCCGGGGTTCGAACCCAGGACCACCGCTACACCGGGGCAGTCGCTCTACCAATTGAGCTAACCAGGACGGTAAGCTTATGGTAGGACGAGAGCGAATTGATCAATAACTCGAAGTGGGAACTGTGTTGGTCAGATGTTTAGGGGGATCCCCCAAGGTGGAGTAGATTTGTAATAAGGGAGCAATTACTCATTGGCGTCCACCCGAGCGCAGCCATACGGCTACAATGGAAAGCTATACAGCTTTCTCAGAAACTTCGTAGTTAAAGAAAAATTCGTCCTGGTCCGGGGTTCGAACCCAGGACCACCGCTACACCGGAGCAGTCGCTCTACCAATTGAGCTAACCAGGACGGTAAGCTTATGGTAGGACGAGAGCGAATTGATCAATAACTCGAAGTGGGAACTGTGTTGGTCAGATGTTTAGGGGAATCCCCCAAGGTGGAGTAGATTTGTAATAAGGGAGTAATTACTCATTGGCATCCACCCGAGCGCAGCCATACGGCTACAAAGGAAAGCTATACAGCTTTCTCAGAAACTTCGTAGTTAAAGAAAAATTCGTCCTGGTCCGGGGCTCGAACCCAGGACCACCGCTACACCGGAGCAGTCGCTCTACCAATTGAGTTAACCAGGACGGTAAGCTTATGGTAGGACGAGAGCGAATTGATCAATAACTCGAAGTGGGAACTGTGTTGGTCAGATGTTTAGGGGAATCCCCCAAGGTGGAGTAGATTTGTAATAAGGGAGTAATTACTCATTGGCATTCACCCGAGCGCAGCCATACGGCTACAAAGGAAAGCTATACAGCTTTCTCAGAAACTTCGTAGTTAAAGAAAAATTCGTCCTGGTCCGGGGTTCGAACCCAGGACCACCGCTACACCGGAGCAGTCGCTCTACCAATTGAGCTAACCAGGACGGTAAGCTTATGGTAGGACGAGAGCGAATTGATCAATAACTCGAAGTGGGAACTGTGTTGGTCAGATGCTTAGGGGAATCCCCCAAGGTGGAGTAGATTTGTAATAAGGGAGTAATTACTCATTGGCATCCACCCGAGCGCAGCCATACGGCTACAAAAAAGCACGCAATAAACTGAATAATGACATGAAGAAAGCTAAATCTGAGTACTATATAAACAAATTCCTTAGTACTGCCAGCAATTCCAGACGTATGTGGGAGACATTTAGAGAATTAGTAAATAATAAACCAAGCACCAAGAAGATTAATTTTCATAAGCTTGGTACCTCTGATAAAGAGATCTCAAACTTGTTCAACAAACATTTTCTCACAGTAGTTCCTCTTCTGATGTCCCCCTTGCCATACCCTGTGAACATTATATTGCCAATAACTGCTCCTCGACTCTTTTCTTGGCCCCAGAAGACCAATATGAAGTGCAGGGAATAATTTTGTCCATGAAAGATAATTCAGCTTCGGGCCCAGACGACATAAAGCCAAAACCATTAAAAGCAGTGAGTGGTATTTTAGCAGTCCCATTAGCCCACATCTGTAACCTTATCATGACAACAGGCGAGTTTCCAAGCAAAATGAAGTTAGCAAGAGTAACAGCCATTCATAAAGGAGGATCTTTTGTTGATTTAAATAACTACAGGCCTATATCAATCCTCTCTGTCTTCTCTAAGATAGCAGAGCATATCATTAACAATAGGATAACCAGTTTTCTAAGTACTGTAATGATCGGAGGCCCAGCCAGCGGAGAACAGCGAGACAGACAGGCGCCATCAGGTATGCGGCCAAAAGCGCTGCTGTTTCTCGGCGTTGGCATGGACAAAGGCTCTAATCCTCTTCGCCGGCGATGCTGAATGCGGCTCTGGTGCCGGACTGCGCTCCTGGGGACTGGCAGCGGAAACAGGCGAGCCAGCCGGGCGCCATCAGGCCACTTCGGCCGAAGCGCTGCTGCTCGGGGAAGACAAAAGAGACACTGCGTGGGGCAGCTACTGGCGACGGCGTCGGCGTACACAAAGGCGTCTAATCCCCTTCGCCGGGAAGGCTGAGTGCGGCGCTTCTCCCGGAATGCCGTGGACCGACGGACGAGACCCAGTGGCGACTACAGCGGGGGCGACGGCGCCGCCAACTCATTAACCGCGTGCGTCCTGAGGAGCCGACAAGGCAGGGGCGACACGGCTGATTTGTCCCTGAAGAGGTCACCGGTGAGCGGTCAGCGCTCGCGTCCCCATTGATCAAGCTCATCATACAGCAGTAACGACCTTTGGGCCTGGTTAAACAGTTCGCGACTGAGAGACGCCAAGTTCCTCCTTGCCCGTGTGTGTGTGTGTGTCTGTGCGGAGTGCGGTGCCACGTGGGGAAGGCGGAGCCTAAGAAGACGCGAGCGGCCCATTGGACGCTCAACCAGAGATCAGAGTCCCTAGCTGGGTGCCTGGGGAATGTGAACTGCATAAAAGCAGCAATCTGCGGTGTGCCAGGGCATCCTCCCCCATTTTCTGACTTTGGTCTCCTTGCTACTGTACAAAATGTAAAATAAACCTTCAAGCTCGCTATTCCTCCCGAAGGCTATTCTCTCCGTAGTCTGCCTGCTTCGCCCTAATGCGGTGAAGACCCCGGGTCCGGCTCCACCGGTCACATCAACTGGTTGGCAGCTGTGGGATGGTCTGCGCGGCGTCCTGGCTCCGGTATGGGTAAGTGCACGGTCTTGTCTCTTTTTGAGTTTTGCCGGGTTGTACATCTTTGGTATTTGTAAACCTAGGTAATGGAATGTGGCTCCAGAGATTGCCTGGGAATCTTCTCTGACCACTAGTAGAGACTAGCCGTCGCCTGGGCGCAGACATAGACTGGAAAAAGCTGCGCAAACCGGACCTGGTTTTGATATGCGGGGTATTGGGCATCGATTGTGGGTCGATCCGTAGGAAACTGCTCTTAATTGAGGCAATTGAGGCAAGCGGTGCGGACGCGGAGGAGATAGTCGGATGTTGGGAGTACATTCGGGAGGAATTAGAGAAGGCACGGGAACAAAAGAAGCGAGAGGATGAAGAAAAGAGGAAGCTGGATCAAAAGATGCGAGAGTGGGATGAAGTAGCTCGACAAGAGCGGGAAAGGGAGCTGCGGGAAATCACACGTCAACTTAACCTCGTAAGAATGCAAGCAATACGATCTAGGTTAAGTGTTTTCAGGACAGGCGGTAATAGCAGGACTTTCCTTGAAAAGTTTGAAGGAATTTCTACGGAGGAGCAGCTGGACCAGGGTTATTGGTCAGTTATGCTGCTGGCTTTCCTCCCGTGTGAAGTCGCCAACGTCCTAGCGCGCCTGCCGGACGAGGACGCGGAAAATTATGCAAAAGCTAAAAGTGAGCTTTTCATGTATTTTGGAATTCCCGCAGAGGTCGATCTCAAAAGCGAAATTGACGGTGGTCAGGTGTACCACGAGGGTGTCGGAGACCGACTTAGGAGCACCGCTCAGTCGCTGGAAGACACGACTGCTGCTCATAAGTGCCGGGATAGGGCAGGCTTTGTCCTAGAAAGAAAGGCTACTTCAGCAGCAGGGACCGATGATTTAGGTCAAAAATCTAGAGAACAGTGCAGATCCGCAAGCCGCGAGGGCTCGGGGGATAATGTGGACACTAGGGCTAGAGAAAAGTGCATATCCGCAAGCCGTGAGGGCTCGGGGGATAATCAGGACACTAAGGCTAGCGAAAAGTGCATATCCGCAAGCCGAGAGGGCTCGGGGGATAATGTAGGCACTGCTAGCAGTAAGGAAAGGTGCAGCGCCGCGGTTTTGAGCCCAGAGGAGCGTCCACTTTCCGGGAAGAAGGCGGCCGTCTCTAACCCTGAGGCAGATGCTCTATTGATAAGTGAGGTTGATTGCTGCGATCGAGAGGGTAGCACACGGGACAAAAACGCTACGTTAGCCGAGCAACGGGGTTCAGGTCAAGTTGCAGGCCAGAGCGTTAGTGTCGTAGGCTCGAACAGCAAGCCTCGAGAGAGCACATTATGGCCAGGAGAGAGTAAAGTGCCGATGAGACAGTCATATACTACGACATGCAGTGACTCACCGAAAGTACGAGCCCATTGGTTAAAATCAAGTGGGAAATGTGGCTCGGTGCTGCATCAGAGAGAAGATGCGGAGAGCGAGGACACCGCGAGAAAGGGAGGCGCGCAGGGCCGATCTGCTAAGGCAGTTTTCAGAAGGCGGCCGCGCGCAGGGAGAACCAAGCGAGAGCGTGCTCTCCTGAGAACAGACACAGTACGGGCCGAAGACACTGGAAAGCTAAAGGCCAGCCAACAGTGCAATCGGCCGAGACGGTCACCGCGGCACGCCAGGTGCAATAGACACCACACAAAGGCAAGACTGACAGGAAGGGTTCAGACAAAGAGAAGGCCACCCGACCCATTGTGGCGACCCTGCGGTAGTTCTTGCGGCACGAGTGAGGCTTGTAGCAGGCCACAGAGAAGCAAGCATAGCTACTACCCGAAAGAGTGCAGCAGAACGCGTTTCAGTCTAAGGCCATTCTTGAATCGAGGGGGGAATGCTCGTAGGCATTGCTTTGTTAGACCGTCCCCCTCCCGCATTCTTTTCAAGTCCTGCTCAGGTGGTGGAGACGCGCGACCGGAGTGCGGAACAAATTAATGTCGCGTGGCGTCTGGAGCCCGAAGAGGTGAACGCGCACTTAAGCCCTTCGGCTTTTTGTCGGGTCTCGGCGGCCCAAGCTACTGTTAGTCTGCGACCGCGCCGAGCGCGGCTGAAGAATAGGACCCTTTGTGTCGCGACGGGGGTAGTTAGCAGATTCCGAGAATGAGTCTCTGCTGTTTGCTTTTTCTTTTTTTGCTGCTGCCGAAAAAGTTTTGAGAATGTGTAGTTTTGGTATGGTCATTAACTTTTGCAGCAGTGGTCTTGCATTTCTTTTAATGCTAATTGTTTGACAATGCACAGGTAGTGCTTATGTATAGCAGCGTCCGCTGTCACGCGGAAATGCTGGAAAGACGGGCCATTGTAGGACACTGGCATAAGCGCCGGGAGCAACTTTGTTTTAAGGCATTAAAGAGATTTTAAACGACGTGGGCTCCGATATTGAGGAAAGCTTTGCCAGGCTGAGCAAAGGTGACGGCACTATGCGGTCATGCAAATGAGGGGAAGTAAGCACGTTCGTAATTCTAGTGGTAATTACGAATTGAACTCCATTACAAAAAGAGGGCGAGAAAACTGAAACGCGAGGGCCTCAGCACGTGTTTTCTCCGTGTCCCTATTGGAAGTGCTTAAAGTTCCCGAGAAAAACAGTTTGGATTTGTTTTCTCCCACATTTGAATCTCTGAAGCGTCACCGTTTTGTTCTCTTTGTCGTCTAGTTGGAGCGGTTTTGTTTGATCAAAATTCGGAAGCGAGTGGCTTCCATTACAAAAGAAAACAAAATTGGCTCAACTAGGTCCGGTAGGCCAGCTTTCCAGGAATGCGCTTTCGAGCGAGGGCTGTGGTGTGTATCAAAATTTACAGCCTTGGTTTAACCTTATCCGAAAAACCTGGCAGTTCTCTGAGGTTGGCCGTGTGCTGCCCTGCTGGAGGTATGGGCTTAGCGTAGGCCTGATCACTAATGCTCCGTTTCGAGGACCACTGCAAGATGTGCAGGGCTTCCTGGCCGACCTGTCGAGCAGAAGGACTCGGACACTGTCGTACATTCGTGGTGCACCGATCAGCTGCAACCACTTCGTGACGTCTTCTTGGCGGCGGACGTAACTGTAATGATCGGAGGCCCAGCCAGCGGAGAACGGCGAGACAGACAGGCGCCATCAGGTATGCGGCCAAAAGCGCTGCTGTTTCTCGGCGTTGGCATGGACAAAGGCTCTAATCCCCTTCGCCGGCGATGCCGAATGCGGCTCTGGTGCCGGACTGCGCTCCTGGGGACTGGCAGCGGAAACAGGCGAGCCAGCCGGGCGCCATCAGGCCACTTCGGCCGAAGCGCTGCTGCTCGGGGAAGACAAAAGAGACACTGCGTGGGGCAGCTACTGGCGACGGCGTCGGCGTACACAAAGGCGTCTAATCCCCTTCGCCGGGAAGGCTGAGTGCGGCGCTTCTCCCGGAATGCCGTGGACCGACGGACGAGACCCAGTGGCGACTACAGCGGGGGCGACGGCGCCGCCAACTCATTAACCGCGTGCGTCCTGAGGAGCCGACAAGGCAGGGGCGACACGGCTGATTTGTCCCTGAAGAGGTCACTGGTGAGCGGTCAGCGCTCGCGTCCCCATTGATCAAGCTCATCATACAGCAGTAACGACCTTTGGGCCTGGTTAAACAGTTCGCGACTGAGAGACGCCAAGTTCCTCCTTGCCCGTGTGTGTGTGTGTGTGTGTCTGTGCGGAGTGCGGCGCCACGTGGGGAAGGCGGAGCCTAAGAAGACGCGAGCGGCCCATTGGACGCTCAACCAGAGATCAGAGTCCCTAGCTGGGTGCCTGGGGAATGTGAACTGCATAAAAGCAGCAATCTGCGGTGTGCCAGGGCATCCTCCCCCATTTTCTGACTTTGGTCTCCTTGCTACTGTACAAAATGTAAAATAAACCTTCAAGTTTACTTATTCCTCCCGAAGACTTCTCTCCGTAGTCTGCCTGCTTCGCCCTAATGCGGTGAAGACCCTGGTCCCGATCCCCGAGCACATCAGTACACACAACATAACGAAGGAGCAGTATGGGTTCTGCAAAAATAGGTCGGTGGAAACAGCCCTTCTTGCAATTAAAGAAGAAATTCTTGATAACATATACTCTAAGAACAAAAGGAGTGCGGGGAACTCCTTTCGATGGAGTATACGCTTGTCCCATATTTCACTCCTTTTTCCAGAGTCGCCGTACTCCTGCTAGGTTCACTCCCTCTGCAGGAGTAGAAACACACCTTTATTACGAATGGCTGGGAAAAAAAAGCTGCGCCGGAGGGAGGATTCGATCCGGGAAACTCTGCATTGCGAGCAGAGTGCACTACCTCTCGCCTATACTTGGGACAAGGTAACGCTTTTCAGTAGTTATATATGCTAACATTTTGAGTTCAGCGGCAGTTTCGTGCGTATATGTCGCGAGTTCTGTTCTCTAAATTTGTAGATCGCTGGCTGGTTAGAGCTGGCACAGCTCAGTAAATGATGAAACAGGTACGTTGACTCGCCCTTAGCGAACGAGTTAACTGGTGTCCTGATGCACTATTATTCGTATTAAAATGATGTGTAGCTTCCCTAGAGCACTCGTCGATCATTCATACCGTAGTAGGAATGCCATATAAAGTGTTTAGACTAATGTTTCGCCGTCGACCGCGAAGGTTTACGGGATCTGACAGAAGTGTTTTCCTTTAACAGAAGCATCGCTCGTTTCTGCGAACCGCTTTTTCTTGGAGGTTGTTGTGCTGAAATAGATGTTGCAAAATGTGAATGGCGGTTCCGAAGGGCATAAAATATATTCACACAGCAATAAACTAATGTTTAGGATAAATTTCGACAGTTACCATGACAGTTTCTTCTTAAACGCATTCTACGGAAGTGCATGACTTCGCTGAATGGTATAGACTATTCAGAACCCCGCGGCGGTCGCATTTCGATGAATGCGAAACTCCAAAGCCTCATGCACTGCGCGATGTTAGTGCACTTCGCTTTGGGATGTCGCGATGTCAGTGCAGTTGCTTTGGGACGTAAAATCCATTGAAATCAAATCAAATATGCTGTATGAATGCAACGCAATAATCTCTAAAGTGTACACTGCACGTATCGGTTATGTACAAGGTCTGGCTCTGTGGGCGGAGCACAGCGCACTTTCTTGTTTGTTTGTTTTTGCTTATCACTAGTGTGCATGAGATGCGAGTCACAGGTCACTATATATATGGCTCCGCTGCAGTACAAAAGCTAAGAAAATAAACAACCTCCAACTCCCTCAGGCCCTAGAGGGAGTGCGCTCGCAGTTTTACTCTTTACCGAAGGAGGCGTTTCACTCCTTAGGGAATTTAGGCGGAGTAAACTGCTGCTAAAGAGAGTGCAGTAGCCGGTATACTCTATCATAGAGAGTATCAGTTCTTAGAGTGTAGAAAAGGAACTGTTCACACTAGGTATCTTTTTAGACTTCCGAAAGGCGTTTGATTGCATACAGCATAGACTTCTTTTGCGTAAACTCCCCTATTACGGGATCCGAGGTGTAGCACTTGCTCTAATAAAGAGCTATTTAACTTCCAGATCACAATTCACAATAATAAATAAAGTCGAATTGGAGATGGAAACTATTCAATATGGAGTACCCCAGGGGTCTATTATGGGACCTGTATTATTTCTGCTATACATTAATGATATTGTTAATATTCAAGGGCACAAAAAAATGGTTTTGTACGCAGACGATACAAACGTTTTTTCTCAGGAAATAACATACATGAAATATGCGCGGAAGTGAATAGTTGGCTTAGAAATTTAACTACATGGTTAAACTCAAATAGGATGCAACTGAATACGACAAAAACAAAATATTTATTGTTTAGGTCGAAAGGAACAACACATTTTCCACCCTTACCAATAGAATTTCAGGGAGTCCATTTATTGCTCTCTGGTGTGGTCAACGACAACCGAGACAAATATGAAATACCTATTATCATTACAAAAACGAGCTATGCGAGCCATTGGAAACGTGCCCTACACGGAAAGCACTGCTCCATATTTTACCAGATATAGCATTCTTCAGGTAAAACAACTGATTAAACAAAAACTATCTCTGGAAGCGCTACGCCAATACCGTGCAGATACACCGAAATTTCAAGAAAACTATCAAGCTAAACAGTCCCCGTATGAACTAAGACAGAGCGAAATAGTTAGGGCCAGATCACGTACACACTATGGCTTACAGAGGTTATCGACGCAAATACCACAACTCTTCAACAAACACCCTGACATATTGAACTTAATAAGTTCTGTTGTGTCTCCTGTTCAATTTAAAAAGCAAGTTAAAGCAATATTTTTATCTGAGCAGGAGGTGCATGGGTTAAACTCCTGAGCCAACACTTGGTGCTATTAATCTGTATTATGTTTTATTATCATCGTGCACTATAGGTCATATTCCATTACTTAGGCACACTGGATTGCATTTAACATTATCAATTTTTGTTTGGTGAAACATTTTTGTTTACTGATAAACTTGATGCAGTACTTAAGAAAATGTTTTTGTATTATTACAGTTCAAATAAGTTATTTTCCTTTTCTAAGATGGTGTGTATCTGTATCTTTCTGTATTCTGTATTGATGTGTTTTACTTTGGTCTGCTTATGATGTGTAATCATATGTACTATCAGCGTCAAATGAAACGCGAACAAAAAACCTGAAACGCGAGCATAAAAAATCAAACATATCAGAGGCTGGAGATGAAATACAGCCGTGGGCTATTAACATTTTAGAAGAGCAGTCTTTCCGGCTTCGATGCGAAAATCAGCTGCTCATTTATTTTGCCTCCCTAGTATAACATCTTCGAGTTGTGCTGTTCGCGTTTCAATTGGCTTGTTCGTGTTTCAATTGGCGCTGATAGTACACTTGTGCTGCTTGTGCTGTCAGGGGGGCATAGCCTAGTCAGGCCCCATCAGGGCCTTTTGCTATTGCCTCCTGAGCCAATTTGTACCAAATTGTCTCAAATAAAAAAGAAAGAAAGAATGCTGTTTTCACTGCGCCTTATCATCCGCCAGTAATGGTAGGGCGGAGAGGATTGGTACAGCAGTTAAAAAGGACTTGAAGAAGTAACAGGAAGGTTCGATGTAATGCAAGATGTCGCCGTTCCTGTTTAAACAGCACACGAAGCCACTTTCTGCCACGGGGAAATCGCCGGCAGAATTAATGATCGAACGAAGGTTGAGTACAGCTTTGGACAGGCTTTATCCGGATTGGCAACATGCGCCTGCGCTGCCGCGACCGGAGACTAAGCGGTTCCGTGTCGGTGACGCGGTCTACGTTAAAAGCTTTTGTCCAGGTCCAAGGTCGAAGGCAGCCAAAGTTGTGGCAGTCAGACGCCCGGAGTCGTACATGGTCCACCTGAGCAATGGCGAGCGTCATCACAGACATCGGCAGAAGATGAGGAGCGCCTGGACGAGGCTAGAAGTCGACCCAGTCACAAGACTACCACGTCAGGCTTCATCCCACCGCCAGTCTGCCACAGCAGCTGCCGGGCAGCACGGAAGCAACCTCAGGGGCAAGTCCAGCCAAAGCTACCCAAGACCCGGTTGAGCCGCGAAGATCAACACGCGATCGACGACCTGTCGAACGTTATGGTATTGATGACTAGCATTGTATAACGAACTTCATTGGAAAGGAGTACTGTGTACTGATATCGCATGGGCTTCATCATCATCATCAGCCTGACTACTCCCACTGCAGGGCAAAAGCCTCTCCCATGCCTCTCCAATTAACCCTGTCTTTT
The DNA here is from genome assembly GCF_055824585.1 of Amblyomma mixtum. Taxonomy (NCBI): domain Eukaryota; kingdom Metazoa; phylum Arthropoda; class Arachnida; order Ixodida; family Ixodidae; genus Amblyomma; species Amblyomma mixtum. Next base: position 205,150,016 of record NC_143013.1, read on the forward strand.
GCCATTTGCGGCCGCCGTGCCCCCGCAAACTTCTTAATCTCATCCGCCCACCTAACTTTCTGCCGTCCCCTGCTACTTTTACCTTCTCTTGGTATCCACTCCGTCACCATTAAGAACCACCGGTTACCTTGCCTTCGCTTTACATGCCCTGCCCAAGCCTATTTCTTCCTCTTGATTTCGACAATGATGTCATTAACCCGCATTTGTTCCCTCAACCACTCCGCCCGCTTCCGATCTCTTAACGTTACACCTGTCAGTTTTCTTTCTATAGCTCGCTGCGTTGTCCCTAACTTAAGCTGAACCCTCTTTGTTGGCCTACAAGTTTCTCCCCCATAGGTGAGTACTGGTGAGATACAGCTGTTGTATACTTTTCTCTCGAGGTATATTGGCAAACCGCCGTTCATGATCTGAAAGAACCTGCCATATGCGCTCCACTCCATTCTTAGTCTTCTAGCTATTACCGTCTCATGAATCGGATTAGCGGTCACTACCTGCCCTAAGTAGACATTCTTTTACTACTTCCAGCACCTCGCTACCAATTGCGAACTGCTGTTCCCTTGCCTGACTCCTAACATTACTTTGGCTTTCAGCATGTTAATTTTTAACCCCACCGTTCTGCTATGCCTGTCTAACTGATTGATCATGCTTTGCAGTTCATGTCCTGAGTGACATAGCAAGGCAATGTCATCAGCGAATCGCAAATTACTTAGGTATTCTCCACTGACTCTTATCCCCAACTGTTCCCATTTCAGGCACCGGAATACCTCCTGTAAACAGGCGGCGAATAGCATTGGGGAGACATGTCTCCGTGCCTGACACCTTTTCTGATTGTAATTTTATTGCTCACTTTATGGATGACTACGTTAGCTGTGCAATCGTTATAAATGTCTTCTAATATTTTCACATAACACTCTTATACGCCCTGATTCCACAATGCCTGCAAAACAACTGATGTTTCCACTGAGTCAAATGCTTTCTCGCAATCAATGGAGGCTATATATAGGGGTTGGCTATATTCTGCGCATTTCTTTGTCACGTGATTGTTAGTGTGAATATGGTCTATTGTCAAGTATCCTTCCGAAAGGCTGCCTGATCATTTGGTTTATTGAAGTCTAGGGTTGTCCTGGCTCTATTAGCGATTTCCTTAGGAAACACGTCGTAGGCAACGGACAGTAATCTTGTCGGTCTGTAATTCTTCAAGTCCTTGACGTCTCCTTTCCTATGAATTAAGATAATGTTAGCGTTCTTCCAAGCTGCTGGTGCGCTCGAGGTCACAAGGCATTGCGTATACAGGGTGGCTAGTCTTTCTAGCACAATCTCTCCTGTGTCCTTCAACAAAACTGCTGTTACCCGATCTTCACCAGCTACTTTCCCCCTTCGCTTTGCTCATAAGGCTTTCTTTACTTGCTGCTTCGTTACTGGTGGAATGTTCAATTGCTATGCTCGACTGCCTCTCTCAGTAACGTTCTGATTAAATTCGCTACTGTATAGATGTGTGTAAAACTCTTCGGCTACTTTAACTGTCTTGTCCATATTGCTAACGACATTGTCCTCTTTGTCTCTTAGCGCGTACATTTTGTTTTGCCTATACCAAGTTTTCTCTTCACTGCTTTTAGGTTACCTCCATTTTAGAGCATTCTCGACTTTCTCCACGTTAAACTTGCTTCTGTCGGCTACCTTGCGCTTAGTTATTAACTTCGATAGCTCTGCCAGTTCTATTCTGTCTGTCGCATGTGCTTAACGATACTCCATTACCATGAATATTGCTTATCAGCCAAGCGGGCAGCCGTCGGTGGATCACATGTTCATCACGCCACAAAAGGGCACTGCATCATTAATTAACTTCTGTTCCACCCTTGTGTCCGACTGATACACAACACCCTCTATGCCGACGACATCATGGTGACATCATGAGTGTAGCAATATCCCTAAAGAAAAAAAAATTATAACAGCTGTATTTTAGCGGTACTCACCTAAGGCGCAGAAACGTGGCATTGAGAACCACGCAGGGAATTATGGAAGGAAAAATTAGAGGTGTAACGTTAAGCGACAGGTAGAGCGCAGAGTGGGACAGCATCCAAATCGAAATCAAGAGGAAGAAATGGGCGGGGGCAGGGCATGCAATGCGAAAGCAAGATAATCGACAGTCTTTAAAAGTAATGGAATGGATTCCAAGAGAAGGAAAGTGTAGCAAAGGGCGGCAGAAAGTTAGGTGGGCGGATGAGATTAAGAAATTTGCGGAGATAAGGTGGTCGCAGCTGACACAGGACAGGGTAAACTGCAGAGCTATAGCAGAGGCCTTTGTCCTGCAGTGATCGTAGTCAGACGATGAGGATTCCTATACATGCTCCCGTACTTCAGACTTTAAGGAGATAAGATCGCCACCTTGGACGCGATGCATCGCACTGCGTTCAAGACGGCCCTCTACCTACCCCTCAGTACTTCCACAGAGGTACTTCTAAAGCTGGGTCTCCACAATACTGTTACAGACAGGCCCAGTATCTCGGGTTACCAGACTACCACAGGACGCCAGATCCTCAACATTCTCGGCATTCACATCCCGGCTAACGACCACACACTCCTCTCCATCCCGGGCACTATCCACTTCATACTCATGGTCAAACCCCTTCCCAAATACACTCACTCTCAACGCAACGAGCCAACGCTCAACGCCACGAGCAATCTCTTGGTACGCCCCCACCCCCCTCTCTCGGCCACCAGATCAGAAGTGGCCGAGGAAGCAGCCATTGATTTGGCGATTACCCACTCGAAAGCCCTTTATAATGGGTGCCTGCGCACACTGGGAACCCCGGCAACAAGGCCGTCAACAGCTTAGCCCTAGGTCTGATACACCGAGCAGAGGTAGCCCCCGGTCGGAGTTCTCCCGCATGCAGACATTCAGTGAGCTGACTGATACCTACCGAGCCGAGAGACAGCCTCACTCCCCATCTCCCTTGACAATTACCACCAAACCCTAAGCGGCCGACTACAGAAGCGAATTCTCCCATGCGCTTACGTAAGGTCCCCCCACCACTAAACCCTCAACAACTCCTCGTGCGCCCTCTGCAAACACCCCACCGCCACCCTCGCCCATATCCTATTCCAATGCCCAGCGGATCCTCACCGGTGGAGCCTGGAGCACTCACCACCTATGAGGACTACGGGACCCTGCTCTTGTGAGCACCCAGCCCGGCAGAAGACTGCCACGGACTGGGCTGCTGGCGTTATGGGCCGAAGGAACATGAACGTTTAAGTGTAGTGGGGCTTGTGGGGATACACATGAATCCCCTGCCCCATTGTAACGGCCGCGCGTAATTATCACGCGATGCTATGCGCGCGCCGTTCGGGAGGTTTTGCGAAGGAGGGCACTCTCGCCACCCCCGCTTCCTTTCGCTCCCCGCCGCGGAGACTTTCCCTCTTTCCCATCTTACAACGGAGAGACCTCCTCTCCACAGCCCGGGAGGAGACGCGATTCTCCCGAGGCTCGCTCGTCTTCTGGCGGGAGCCGTGCACACGCACGGATCGGAGATCTGCCACGGAGACCGCTGCCCTTATCGCCCGGCCACCGTGTGTGACTTGACCGCCGCGGGCCGTGAGCGAGGAACCACGCGAGGTGAGCGGAACCTTCTTCCCCCACATTTTTGCGTGCGTTCTGCCCTTTGTGTTTTTCACCCCCGTACGCGAGCGGAACACCCTCGCTCGTTACAGCGGTTGTATTGTTGCTGCTGCATTGTATTGCTCGGGAGCAATAAACGCTCATCCGAGTAGCATACTCGTGTTTGTCCCCTCTGGCCCGAACCCGCCGTGGTTGCGACTCACCGCACCGCGGGTTGGGGGTCACAGCTCTGACTGCTAGGGCTGGCACGCTGGTGCTAGAGAGCGACAACTGCTTCTAGCCCTTTGAGCGTTACTACAAGAATAGACCCCCATATTCTTGGCGCCCAACGTGGGGCCAGAGGTGTGACAAACCGAGTGTCTGTGTGAGCGACTGCCGACACACAGACTAGCCATGGCGGCGAGCGGGATTGACATCCAGTCCCTGCTGTGGTTGTCCAATACGGCTTCTCAGCAGCAACATCTTGGCACGGCAGTAACAACTACTGCAGGTGTGTTCCCAGAGGCTGACGCTAGCCCCTGTGATCTTATATCGTTTGAGCCGAGCGGTGCTTCACACGACACACCGGCTCAGACGAGCGGCGACGCTAGGCACTTCTCGCCAAGCGCTATGCCGCCAGGTAGGGAGAGCATGGCGCGACACGTGCAATCTTGCTGATCCCACCTGGGCCCTCAGCCAGAACTACCTGGCCAGGCCCAAGAGGCTGTGTTGCGCAACGCCTTGCGCCTCATAGAGAGCCTCACGGGTATCGTGCAGAACAACCTGCAAACACCCGCTCCAGCGGCGAGTCCGAGGCTAAGGGTGGACCTTCCCAGCTACGGTGGCTACCATGATCTTGTCAGTGCCAACGAGTACCTTGAGCGCATGCTGACCTACCAGCAGGCGACAGGGCTTTCCGATGGCGAGATTCTGGCGCGTGTCGTGCCAATCTCACTGACTGATCAGGCTGCCCGCTGGTTCCGCCTTACTGGCCATCGGTCTCGCACGATGGAGGAGTTCCGAGCGAGGTTTCGCGAGGAGTTCTTGCCCGCAGATTACGACCGTCGTCTGCGGCGCGAGTTGGAGCTGCGTACTCAGCATCCGGACGAGTCCTTGCTTGAGTACGTGAGGGCGATGGACGAACTCTATCGTTTCGCAGACCCCTCAGCTTCAAACGGCGAGAAGGTAGAGCGTGTTACGCGACAAGCGCACCCTACCTTCGCAGCCTACCTACGAGGCGTACCGTTCAGGGACTTGGACGAACTCGCCTCGGCAGCCAAGCGCATACAGGCGGACATACTCGCCTCCCGCGCGTATCGGCCACCCCCGCCAGCGTCGCAGGCACTTGAGCCGCGATGCGCCTGGAACGGAGACACTTTTCGAAACCGTTCCCGGGGAGCCGAAATGGTTGCATTCAGTGACGGGCAACTGAGAAACGGTTGGGAACTGTCAGACCGAGCTCTCGACCCGTACACGTATGCTATGCGGTCAGCACACGCTGCGCGTGGCCAAGGTATGCAGAATCGGGACCGACATACCGACCCGAGGACGCTAGACCAAAGGGCATCTGCGACAGTTCGCCCAGCAGGGAGGAACGGTCAACCGGCGCGAGGCGACAACTGCCCCGCCCGGCAATGGCCGAATACCCTCTGCTACCGGTGCAACCAACGAGGGCACTACGCCCGGGAGTGCAGACGCCCCGTGAACCGAGAGCACGCGCTTTCGGGAAACGAACGCGGCCGCCGGTGAGCAACGCTTCGCAACCGGCGGCGTCAACAGCGGTGCTCAGTGAGTCACACGAACTCCTAGCCCCGTTGGCTTGTCGTTTGAAACCACCCAGCGACACGCCAGTACCGCTTATTGAGCTTACAGTGGCACAACGTAAGTTCATGGCATTGCTAGACACAGGAGCGAGCGCATCCCTGTTTGGCGACGAGGTATGTGAGCATCTCCGTCGGAACGGACTCCGACTGCGAGCGAGCAACCTCACGTTCCGATTAGCCAGCGGCACTGCGCACGCGAGCGGTGCCGCGCGGCTTGTGGTGCGGTGGGAGAAAAGAGTGAGGCGCCAGCGCTTCGCTCACCTCCCCGGCCTATCGGTTCCAATTATTCTTGGTAGAGACTTCCTCGCCAAGACGGGCATTGTTATTGACGTCTGCAACGGAGGATATAGGGAGCGAGCATGTGGCACCCTGAAACCTTTCGTTCAACCCCAAAAAGCGTCGAAAGCACATTCGCTTTCCGATGCTTCGCGCGCAGACGTACGCAACGATCGCCCGAAAAAGAGCCTCGAAACGCCTTCGGCCCGGTTGAACTACCAGCCTGTCGACCGCGTCGAGAGGAAAAGCGCGGAAGGGAACCCCTCCCCTCCCGCGCGACCCCCTGTCCCCCCTGCGGTTGCACTCTGTGCCGCGGCGGCATGCAGGCCTCCCCACCCGCTGCTGGACAACTCAGACAGCTTGTCGGGGGAGGAAAAAGCGCGTTTGTCTCTGCTCCTAAACGAGTACGACGCCGTATTCACGGAGCGGCCTGGCTGCACTACGCTGGTTAGGCACAAAATTGAGACAGGCGACGCTGTTCCATGGAAGTGCAATCCTCGGCCAGTCAGCTTGGCTAAGAGGAAAGCGCTCGATAACGCACTGGACGAGCTTCTCGATACAGGCGTTGTGGAACGATCAAACAGCCCCTGGGGGTTTCCAGTGGTGCTGGTGCCCAAAAAGGATGGAACAACCCGCCTTTGTGTGGACTATCGACGCCTGAACGAGGTGACACGGAAGGACGCATACCCACTTCCGAGCATTCCCTCGATAGTGTCCAATGTTGGTGGAGCGAAGTATTTCACTACGCCCGATGCTAGCAGAGGATACTTTCAGGTGGAGATGAACCCCAGTGATCGAGAGAAAACTGCCTTCACTTGTCACAGGGGACTTTTCCAGTTTACCCGAATGCCGTTCGGCCTGGTCGGCGCGCCCGCGACGTACCAGCGTCTGATGGACCGTGTCCTAGGCGATGCAAGGTGGCACCACGCTCTTGCTTACCTGGATGACATTGTCGTGTATTCGGAAACCTTTGATGAGCACTTACGCCATCTCAGGGATGTACTGGAAAGGCTGAGGTCTGCGGGAATCACTCTGAACCCGAACAAGACCCAGATAGCGGCGACCCGAATAACACTGTTGGGGTTTACGCTAGACAAAGGACGCCTTCTGCCGTGCGAAGACAAGCTGCGGGCTATTTTGCAGTTCCCGTCGCCGGCAGATATAGGTGGACTAAGACGCTTTCTGGGGCTGGCGAACTTTTATCGACAGTTTATCCCAGATTGCGCAGCTCTGCAAGCCCCCTTAACAGCGCTGTTAAGGAAAGGTGTGAAGTGGCATTGGGGACCCGAGCAAGAGGCGGCACTTCGCCATCTCACTTGCGCGCTCGCGGAAACCACAGAGCTAAGGCTGCCTGACCTGAACAGGGAATTTGTGATCCACACGGACGCTTGTGACCTGGGCTTAGGAGCAGTCCTGCTTCAAGAGCACGGAGGTAGCCTGAGACCGGTGGCGTTCGCCAGCCGCTCATTAACTCCCGCAGAGAGAAACTATTCCGTGACAGAAAAAGAATGTCTCGCGATTATCTTCGCTCTGCGGAAGTTCGACTACTATGTCGATGGAGTCGCTTTCGTGATTGAGACTGATCACATGGCACTCACTTGGCAGAGACGCCTAGGCGAGCCGTCCGGACGCCTAGCGCGATGGGCGCTACTCCTCCAGCGTTACGACTTTACCGTGCGCTACAGGAGGGGCAAGAACAACGTGGTGGCGGACGCACTTTCGCGCGCGCCCGTTGACGGCTTGGGAAGTAACAACACTGCCCATTCCGCCGCGCCCGACAGCCAGAGCAGCGCGACTGCCGCGCAGCTCACACAACGCCCCGAGGGAAGGGACACCCCGCCTTCCCAGGGCCAAAGCGTAAACCACTTTGAAGGCCTCAGTTCAGTGGTGAGCGTTTTCAGCAGAAGGGAGCTGTTGGAGGCACAGCGGGAGGATCCATTTTGTCGAAAAGTGTTCGACGGGCTCAGGGAGCCGGGCGGCGCGGCCGCGGCGCACATGGAGGCAACTGGTATTGTTGTCCGTGCGGGGCGCTCGAACACAGCTGGTAATGCTGTGAGCGCGATGGATTCCTATCTGCTCGACTCCGATGGCATCCTGCTGAGATATATCCCCTCCGAGAAGGATACACACGAGTCCTTCAAGGGTGTGATTCCATGCACGCTGAGAGGAGCACTTTTACGCTACTTTCATGACACGTGCATCGCTGGGCATGCGACTGGCCCTAAGACTTACCTCAAGTTGTGCCGCCTCGCTACCTGGCCTGGCATGAAGCGGGATGCGATACGCTACGCCCGCTCGTGCGACGTGTGCCAAAGGGTCAAGCCACGTGGTGGACGCCCACCTGGGCTCATGCAGCCGATCAATAGCCAGGGTCCTTGGCAAATTGCGGCTTGTGACGTCATGGGACCTTACCCCAGGACTCCGAGTGGAAACCAATATCTGCTCGTTGTCACAGACCATTTCAGCAAATGGGTGGAACTGTTCCCACTTCGAAAGCTGACGGCACGCGTAATCATGGGGAAGCTGATCGAGGTGTTCACACGATTCGGCTACCCCGGGCAGTTGATAACGGACAATGCATCGTACTTCACTGCCAAACTTTTCGTGGACTCCTGTGCGGCCCTTGGCATTAAGCACAGGAGAACAACCACGTACCACGCCCAGGCGAATCCCACGGAACGCGTGAACCGCAACATCAAGCACATGCTAGTTGCATTTGCGGAGACGCACATCGACTGGGACACCTGTCTCCCCGAGATTGGGTTTGCTCTCAGGTCGACCGTGAACCGCTCGACTGGGTACACACCTGCCGCTCTCAACCTTGGCAGGGAGCTGCCGAACCCGTTAGAACTTACTCTACAGGTTCGCAGCAACACCCCGATTGCTTGGTCGGCACGCGCTGACTATGCGACCGGGCTGCGCGCGAGGATGACGGAGGCTTTGGACAAAGCACGCCGGAATCTGAGCACTGCTCGGGCCCAGCAGAAAGCGCAGTATGACCGCTCTCACCGGGAAGTTCACTACAAACCGGGTGACCTGGTGTTGAGGCGCAGTCACGTTCTGAGCGATGCCAGTAAGCGGTTTTCTGCTTCTCTGGCGCCGAAATGGACGGGACCATATGTAGTTCGGGAGAAACTTTCCTCTCTCGTCTACAGGCTGGCGGACTTGACGCTAAGACCGACCGGCGGGCCAGTGCATGTCTGTGATCTGAAACCCTACTTTGACAGAGGGAACGAGTGGCCTGTGGAGAACACCCTCCCCCGCCAGCAGGCAGCCGCACCGAGAGGCAAGGCTCGACAACAGAGCCCGGCGCCTCGTTACAACTTGCGTCCAAGGCAGAAACAACTCTGACCAACGCGCAGGGAGTAATTTCTCCTGCTTAATATGGACGGAACACCCCTTCCATATTTCGCACCGTGGCTTCCGGAGCAAGCACACGCTTTCTCTTCGGAAAAGACCGAGCGGGGTTAGACTAGCTCAAAAAAAAGAAGTGTGTAAATTGGTAATGTAACTAAAAAGAAAAGATAGCCTTGCAGCCGCAGGCCAGCCTTCACAGCGTGCCCGGAGGAGAGCCAGCGGACGCCGCAACGACCGTTGCTGCTTCGAACACCGAGGGCCAGGCCGTTTGGAAGGCGGCCGCATTCCGGAGCCAAGAGCCCGCTGTCGCAACCAAGTTGCGCAGAAGAAGAACAGCTTCCGGTCGGCCGCGGGACGAGCGAGCGGGAATTCGGGGAAACCGGCGCCTGTGTCTACCACGGCGAAAACTGCAGCAGAGAAGCCGCCTTGGAGTCCCCCTGTCCCCGCGGCAGCGGCTTCGCCCACGAGAGAAGCTTGGTGTCCCGCTGGGCCCGCCTCGCAAGTCCCCCGCGGCAGAGGGAAAATGGGTCGGCGCGCGTTTGCCACCCCCATCGAGAGGAAAAGAGGGCGAGCCAAGAGCGAGCGGTTCGACCAGCTGAGTGGAGGCCTGCTGAACGCTATACAATGGGATGACACGGTGCGTAATTGCCCTGAGCCTGCCTGCCGCCCGCGCGTCCCGGCAAAGCTGCCCTGGCCGACGCACGGGACCTGCGGTCATCGACCCCCTTCAACCCTGGGCTCCACAGTCGTCCATGGCGGTCGTCTACACTACCTTCCTGCCCTGGCGTCCACGACCTTCGACGACGGCACTGCTGGCTGTGAGCTGAACCTTTTCTTAATTCGTTCTAAAGTTAAACGGCGTTTCGCCGGCCCCACTCGGTATACCCTTTTGTGTGAACGCGGTCACTTTTCAGCCGTAGGGCAGTTTTAAGGAGGGGGGGATGTGGGGATACACATGAATCCCCTGCCCCATTGTAACGGCCGCGCGTAATTATCACGCGATGCTATGCGCGCGCCGTTCGGGAGGTTTTGCGAGGGAGGGCACTCTCGCCACCCCCGCTTCCTTTCGCTCCCCGCCGCGGAGACTTTCCCTCTTTCCCCTCTTACAACGGAGAGACCTCCTCTCCACAGCCCGGGAGGAGACGCGATTCTCCCGAGGCTCGCTCGTCTTCTGGCGGGAGCCGTGCACACGCACGGATCGGAGATCTGCCACGGAGACCGCTGCCCTTATCGCCCGGCCACCGTGTGTGACTTGACCGCCGCGGGCCGTGAGCGAGGAACCACGCGAGGTGAGCGGAACCTTCTTCCCCCACATTTTTGCGTGCGTTCTGCCCTTTGTGTTTTTCACCCCCGTACGCGAGCGGAACACCCTCGCTCGTTACGGCGGTTGTATTGTTGCTGCTGCATTGTATTGCTCGGGAGCAATAAACGCTCATCCGAGTAGCATACTCGTGTTTGTCCCCTCTGGCCCGAACCCGCCGTGGTTGCGACTCACCGCACCGCGGGTTGGGGGTCACAGCTCTGACTGCTAGGGCTGGCACGCTGGTGCTAGAGAGCGACAACTGCTTCTAGCCCTTTGAGCGTTACTACAAGAATAGACCCCCATAGGCTGTGTGCCCCAAACTCCTGTGTTCGAATAAAAATTTTTGCTACTACTACTACTAGTACTCGCGCGCGATCACCATCGTTCAAGACAGACCTGTTCGTGTTTCGCGTGAAGAATGCATAACGCTCCTTGCCGGCAGTGATAAAGAGTACGTAAGAATGTAACAGTAGTTCGCAGAATTATTAATCACGTGATTACACCAACTCTTTCCCCAGACATTACTAAAAACTACTAAAAACTAAAGGCAGTCTTGTCACTAAAAGTCATTGAGAAAGTTGTCGTGATAGGGCAAAGGATCATGCAAAGGGCATAATGGTAGCTGGGAACGCTGGTGGATAGATGAATAAAAAAAGAGTCCCTTAGAAAAAGGATGGCGGACGGAGCGCTACCAGTGATTTACTTTCTCGAGATTGTACAGGCGACATCTAGCGATACCGCCTGGTTCAAAATAGGTTGAACGTGAGCATGCGCGTGCACACAAGCGGGATTGAGTTGCCTTTTAACGGCTGCTCTTTTCGTTGCAGGCGCTCTCTTTGGTGCCGGCCGTGAAAAATGAACGAGGCTGCTGAACATGCGGACCCTTTTTTTTGTTTGATTTTGCAGAAACATAGACATGTCACATTTGGCTGTATCATGACTCCTCAAATTCCGCCACCAGCAAAGCCATGCGCAGAAATCTGCGGCCCTATGCATGCGATACTCATGCAGATGATCAGCAACACGGTGACGCAGCAAAGTGCTGGCATCCAAATCTGGGCGCGAAAAGAGCAACAATAATCCATCCAGCGAGCTTTCAGCCTTTCTGCTGTAGTTTCGAAGGCGCGTGGCGGTTGGGAAGGCGAGAAAAAAGGCGATACCGCCAACATAGCCGAGCATATTCACGCGAAGGTTGTCTCGAAACATTGCCTTAATTATCGCTGTAGATACACGCAAGCTATCTGAAGCGCACAGAGCTCTGGTGTTATTGACTTGCGTGGCCTTCTGCACAAACTCAGGTTGTCAGGATTTGGCATTTTGGTCGATTTGCTCAAGTTATTCGCCAAGGTTCTTTCATTTTTCCAAACGACTTCCGTTTGGTTTACACTGCTGCCACAGGGGCGCTTGCGATCGTGATCGCGGGCCTGATCTCCAATGATCTTCCGAGTGCTCTCCATTCAGAATGCAACGCAACCACAAGTTCCTACTCTATGAAAATAGACAATCGAGCAGGCCTGCTAAAGCCAACGTTTGTGCAGGTGGTGGGAAAGGAAAATTTGCAATCATGTTAAACTAAGCGAATAAGCTTTTGATCAGAAATTTCATGTCTGTGATGCAGCTACGAACACAGACGAACGCAAAACACCACCGACTCGTGCCCATGGGTGCTGCGTCTGTTGACTACTGCCAGCGTTACTGGTACACACTGCTGACCAGGAAGGCAGGCACAAGGCGTCGATAGTTAACACAGTTTCGGAACTCAAGTTGCACGGAATAACTGAAAACTTACAATTTATACGTATTATATAACATCTCTCTCTACATTTAGTTTTTAGTTTTCATTGTTTCCCTGATCGCGCGGGCAGCATCCCTAAACCGGGATCCAGATACTTGACCGCGCTTCAGGAACCGCGGCTTGGCGCCGAGCAAGATCGGGCTGGTTCGCAGTTGAGTAAGCCGCCCAGTGGCAACGCTGGGCCCGGAGTCAGTTCGATGCCGGTCGAAAGCACCCGTGTGGCAGCATGCAGTGCGCACAGAGTCGCGCGGCAACTCGGTCAGGGCAAAGGAGCGAGACCCTCGCGCGTGCCGCCCGAACACCCGACTACAGCGCCGTTCATCGTCATCGTTTGAAGACCGGGAAAAGATTTATTCTTTCCTCGTGTTCTGAATAGGAGTCAAGAGAGGAGAACGAAGTGATGAACCAGCACCGGCGCGGTGGTGACTCGCGAAGGGAAGAAGAGGAAGAAGCGACAGCGTCCTCTAAGAGCCCCTGCCAGGTGTTCCAAGCCAACGGCGACGCAAATGCTGCGATTACTGTCTGCGTCTAAATTTAAAGCGATGGCCCTCACACAGCCAACCGCGACAAGGCTGCTTCATAGACGATTGGTGCCTTGGCCGGTTCCGCTGAAGAAGCCGCCAGACGTGACACATGTTCAGCGTTTAGTGATTTAAGACCTTCCCATCGTCGGAAATCGCGAGGTACGGAGCCGCAGTCACGTATGGCCTTTGGAAGGCGCAAGAGTACCGGTCAAAAAGCCTTTTCTGGCCGCACAGAACGCCGGAATGTTCGAATTTCAGACTGGATCTCACCGTGCCGCATATTTGAGAGAGCCGTTCACTTTCACTTTCGCGCAAGACCAGTGTGCGGCGACGCTGAACGGTGAAACGTATGATGGAGGCTCAAGAAGAGGTGCCGGGCGGCGCGTTTTCAGCATGCGGTATATTTCAAGACAAACTGAGGCCGCTGAAATGGGCATAAATGTTACAAGCCGCAAATGGACATACCAGCAGGCAATCACCGCAACTCCGTAACTCGGAGTAGCTGTCCTAGTCTTAGCATAACATCTCTGCCTTCTTGTGCGAAGTGTCGCCTTGTCGTCAGTACTTCATCGGTTGATCAAATAAGCTATACAGGTTCGGCGGCAGCCGGCCCATATCGGAGCGATGTCCCGAAGGCATCGGCTTTTCGAGGTAAACCTTAAAGTATGTACGAAAAGCATCCAGACGGTGGTTGCGTACGACCGCGCGTCTTGAAAGCCAACTTACATGTTCTGAACAGACGAAACGGCACCTTACCCTGGCGTGACGTGGCCTTGGCAGAAGGCGGGAGCCGGAGACGGCTAGAGGGGCGTGGGAGCGAGGTGAGGTCAGCCCAGTCCGGGAGACTCCAAGCCCAGTCGAAAGAGCTCGTCGGTCCAAGGAGGCTCAGTCCTGAGCGGGAGCTCCACGGAACACGTCCAGCCACCAACAAATGAACAGTTCCGAATGATGTGGAAACGACCTGAAAGACGATGACGAAGTGTTCGAGAGCTCGAGCGCGCGGCCCGGCATGCCACGCGAATCAGCGCGAATTGCGCGTGTTCCAGGAGGCTCGAGCGCCGGAGCGAGACTATCTTTTTCTTCGCAACGGGACGACTTGTCTTGCCGAGATCGCCGCTTCCCTAGATGGAAATCGCCAACACTGGCATGTGTAGGATTTTCTGCGTCGTGGAGGTGATGCCGCATTGTGCCGTGCCGAATGTCCGCTTCTTTCGTCATTGCAGAGCGCTAGCGGCAGATTCGAACGTAAGCGCAGTGATGCTACCGTAAAGGCGCTACGTACCTGCCGCCTACGACATAGTCAAGTGCGCTCTCGTGGCTTGTATCAGCGTCTCTTCCACAGACAAAAAAAAAAGCCACAGAGAATGCTTACTACTTCTAGGCACTATACTTACTACATTCGAATCTGAGCGAAAGCACGGATTTGTGCTACGTAGAAGACGACGGTGAGCAGGCAGCTCCGCGTGACGGAGCAGAGGGAAGCTGATGAAGATGACGCCCTACAATGCACAGCGCGAGAGCGTGGTGCAGTTTAAAACCAGGCGTGTTGGCTGCGGCGAGCGCGGCTTCGGCCGCTTTTTTTTGAGCAGCGTCCGCTCCGGCGGACGCAGTTGTTGCTGCGACGCGCGTCTTTTCTTTTCTTTTTCTCTTTCCTCTGATCTTTTAACTCTCCTCTATCTGCACGTGGCAGCGGTGGTGGCTTGGCTCGAGCCAGTAGCAGGCCCGTGCAATTTCCTCTTCATCCTTCTCTCAGTCACAACAACAACAACAACAACAACAACAACAACAACACAGCTAAGTGGTCTCGCTGAGTGGCTCTTGAAGGAGATCTGTTCGCATAGCCACGGGTTCGAATCCCTGTAATAGATATTGATTGCATTCCTTTTTCTATTTTTCATGGTTTGATCTCTAAATCAGCTGAAGGTCAAATTTGCACGGTCCACGATTGAAGCCCGAGGTCAGGTAGTGAACCTTCCTTTTGCTTCATAGTACATCAGTACCGTGCAGAAGAGGACGAGGAGCGATACGGGTCGGAGTGCTCGATAGAAGCTTGCCAACGAATCGTGCCGCTCCTGTCGAGGTTGTTCGGCTTTAATATTTGACGGAGGCGCCGGTGTTCATGGTCATCTCGGAACTTGGGCTCCATGCACTTTCGTCTGCTGCGTTCCCTGGCCGAAAGTTCCTGGAAAGCACCGCCCTTCTCAGCCTCAGCCTGACACGCATGACGGAGGACCAGAATCGCCTCATCGATCCCCCTCGTCCTCAACCCAGACGACTTGACACAGAAGTCTGACTACGAAAAAGTGAAAAAGACCCTACGAGACGTCTCAGGACTATTAAGTCCAGCCCCCGCTGCGCCCTTGTGCACGTTTACGGGCGTGTGCTCATCGAGAAAGGTGGTAGGACGGGCTAGTTGGCGTAAATACGTCATTTCGGAGGCGCTGCAATTTCACATGGGAACATGGAGACAGACATGGACGAGCGCACATAAAAGTGATTTATGCAGTGAAACGAATACGTGTTTTATGCATATATCCTCAAGCACTGAGTCACAGCTGCCACAAGGAGAAATTACAAGGACACGAGCACCACCGTGAGGATAGGAAGCAATAGCGTTAATAGGTCTCTTTAGCGGAATCTGCACACACAGGCATGGACACCGAGAAATTAAACCACGACGACGCGCACTTTATTCTGCACACGCGGCATTTGTCGGACGCACCGTACAACAGACCACAGGGGTCTGTCGATAGCCACCGTATACACAAGACAGAACTTTCCGCTTCCCATGATGCACCACGAGTGTCAGTGACGTAATGGAAGTTTCCACAGGCAGGCGAGTGTATGACACTGTTTAGCATACGTCCAAACACTTGTCCACGTTGGAAGAAGGAGAAACGCTCAGATGGCTCGGCCGCATTGTGGCGAGAGAGCTGCAACTTTATGTGACCGGAATTGAGCGCCGCCGCTAGGGGCAGCACTGGTTCAGGGAATATCCTCTCCGATTCTGATGCGTTGCCATGGAGCACCGGCACACGTGCACAAATTTTGCGACCTCACCCAGAATTCAAAGACCTCAGCCTTGATATGTGCCTCTTTCCCTTATTTAAGCTAGTCATTCTGAGGAGGTAGGCGCTTTCATACCGCTCACTGTCGTATACGTACTTCCATCGCCAACCGGGGAGAGACGCGTTTTCCGCAGAGCACAGGACATGCGGCACTCGCCGCATCGATGCCTCGGAGCGGGCCCCGGAGGCGCACATAGCGATTCTTTGCATTGTTTGGTCAATTAGACAGCCGTTTCATGACATCATGCCGCCGATAGCGATACCTGAGTGGGAGACGGACACCTCAGCTTACAGGTGTACGACGATCGGCAGGGTTGTTTTATGCGTTCCCTTCCACTGCGACGGCAGAGACCTGCTTTTATTCGTACATGTGCTGTACATTTGGCTAGGAAAAAATACGAATAATTGTGTGCTAACATGAGGAAGAAGTCCTTTGTACCCATGGCTGCGTTGGCCATGGCATCCTGCAATGAGCGGGATACGGAATGCGGAACTCGCCTGGAAGAGTGGTAAAAGGTCATTCCCCTTATCTACCGTCTCCTCCTAAGAGCGCGAGAAGGAGTAGTTACATCGGGCGAAGAAGATTTTCGTAAACATGCAGCAAAGCCTGACGCCTACACCCTGTTGTGCTTTTGCCCGCATTCCGCTGGCCTCACTGGAAACCAGCACCGCGCGCCCGCCGTCGCGCTAAGCAAGCCCAGAGTCTCCTCGGACATGTCGCGGCTTGCAGCGTGAATCATCCCGCCTCGCCGGCGCGGACCCTCCTCCTCACCGTCGGTTCGAACTCCTACGACGCTTCGCCGGCCGCCCTTTCCAGTCTGCAATCCTTCAGCGGCCGAGCTCCTCTCGACTATTCTTCTAATTTGAACGGTGGCCAGTGCCGTGACCTGATTGGAGGGTTTGAACGGCTGGCTGCCGCAACGGACACCGGCGGCTATAAAAACGGAGCCGCGCTGAGCCCCAGTTGCAGACGGGCAGCAGAAGAGCCATCACGCCGGACTTACGCTCGCCGCCGGGCGCCGGCCTTCTTCTTTGTGCTAGCCCGTGGTGCTCTTGGCCCGTGTATCTATCATGTAGAAGCCCTTGTACATATTGTACATAAACGTCCTTTGACTCACCGTCGCCTCGACCGTTTCTTGGTTCGGAGGCCCAGACCCAACAAACCTCACTACGGCTGTAATGCTTGCATCGCGTTAAATTCACATGCGCTGACGAGAAAGTAGATCTAAAAGCTCTTGAAGGTAAATTGCAGTGAGGATGCGACCATTCAGTGAACGAAAAAGATCTGTCAGCAGCAACTCAGCAACTTGAGAAAGCTGGCAAAGCTCGCAGCTGAGGTATAAAATGTGCGAGATGAACCATGATCAAACCGCCGACCTTGAAGTTATCAAAGGAGGGTACATCTCACGCGGTATGTACGAGGCTTCACAGTTTCAGCAGCTCGCGGTAACTCAAAACCGTTCAGCTGCGGAGCAGCTTTGACAAAAGGGAGCCGGGAACTTGAGCTCGTTGGTGATTGATATAACCCAGGCTTGCTGCAGCTGTACGTGCGTCTGTCAAAGAAACCAAATGTATGTGGTGCCGGTTGTCTTTGTTTTTCGCTTCTTTTCTGCATTTTAATTCTTGCTTTAGACATTCAAATTGACGGCTGTCGGCTTCCTTAACGAGATCATCAATCCTGCCTATAATCTTTGACATTATAAATTTTTGGCGAAAACATTACCGAGCAGCAACTAGAAAATTTCCTCTCATTAGTACATTACATATACACCTCAGAAAGAGGTTATGAAACCCTTCAACTTGTGCAGTAACACGATACACAGAGCAACTCTAGCTGGATCAAAGCAAATGTTCGCAGCTGTGTAGGCTTGTATTGATCTCGCACCTTGAACCCTTTGAAAGCATGTTACTGCTACTATTATTGTTGGAAGAACGAAGCAGAGACGCAACTGCACGGCAAAGCCGCTCACAACCAAATGAGCCCTTATTCCGTCGTAAACGATGGTACACCAATCTGTTTACTGACACACACACACACACACACACACACACACACACACACACACACACACACACACACACACACACACACACACACACACACACACACACACACACACACACACACACACACACGCACGCACGCGCACACGATGCTGTCTGTAGAGGGCGCTAACAGACTGCTAAAAATCGTCCCCAATTCTAGAGGCCTGTGTACTGTGCGATGTCAGTGCATGTTAGAAAACCTCTGGTGGTCGACATTTCCGAAGCCCTTCACTACGGCGTGTCTCATAGCCTGAGTCGCTTTGGGACTTTAAACGACATAAACCAAATGACAGAAACCTGAACTGCAAAGTTGCTGGTGTTTCATCCTAGGGAGTAACGTTCAACGGGACGCCTTACGCTTTCACACCGACGCAACACAACCGGCGTTCCCGTCAAGTGTGTTGAAGTTGGTGAGCTTGATTCACTGTGAGTCAGACTGGCTGGTTGCTCTTCAGTGGTGCTACATGTGGTGACATTGTGGACGGCTCTTCGCCAGCAGTGTCTTGCAGAGGCTGCTTCATCGTGGCTGCACGTAGATTTTTCTATCGTCTCTTCCATGTAGAGCCATTCTGCACAGTGGCCTCCGCCGAAGAAGCACTAACCAGCCGATCGGAAGCGGCAAGAACCAACGGTGGACCCGCTCAAGTTTCTGGCGTATGCAGGGGTTCCTGGCTCCAACTGTGGTGTAGGACGGCACCATTGGTCATCATGTAGCTTCTGCTTGAGTTGCTTGAACTGGACAGCGATCCGAATTTTGGGACGCAAGCAGTCAGGAGACGACTTCTTTATGCCCATCAGTAATTCACATGATGCACGCCGGGTTACCACATGGGGTGCCGCCCGTTGTTGGAGTAGCAGTCTTGCCATTCTGTCTGTGCACTCTTTGCACAGGTGCGGTGATGATTACCTCCTCTCTTTGCGGGTTAGGTGCGAGGCCTTGTTTACTAATGATACCAAGGAAATCGACTTCGCTTGCAAAGAACTGACATTTGTCACGCTTCTCCTTCAGACCTACGCTTTGTAATTTGTCAAGAACTTCCTTTTAGATCCTTGATGTGATCAGAGTCTTCGAAGCCTCCGAGAGTAATGTCGTCAAAGGTTACTTGGAGGTTGGCCTCGAAACAGGTTCTATATCTCACTCAGAAATATGGGAGGAGCAGAGGAAATTCGAAACTGTAGTCTTCCGTACTGAAAAATCCCCATATATGTATTAATGGTTACAAACTGGCCGCTCTCCACATCTTGACGAGTTCGCTGATATGCATTTCTCAAATCCAACTTCGCAAACCTTTCTCCCCCTGAAAAAGTAGCTCACAACTCTTCAATACGTGGAACTGGATAGGTCTCCAATAGGTCAGCGGGATCCACAGCTACCTTAAACACTCCACAAACGCGCACCCGCCCGTCCTTCAGGATTGGAACAATGGTGCGGCCCAGTTCCATGTCTACACAGCCTCAAGCACTCCATCACGTTGCAACATTTGAAGTTATTGAGAGACATCAACTCACATTGGGAACGGAGGAGGTCAGTGCCTGAAAAGACTGGGTACTGCATCTGCCAGAACATGGATCTTAGCAGTTGTACCCGTGAAGGTTACCAGATCTTCTTCGAAAGCGGATCAGTATTGGCTAATGAGGCTTCCAACATCAGTTAGTTTATTTAGTGGTTCAATTCCTTTGATGTTTGTCTCAAATTCATAAAACCAATTGCGTCGAAAAATGTTGGCATGGCTCCTTAATTAAGTAAAGAAAAGCGGCATGATTTCCTTAAGGCCTCGGTACTGTATGCGACGTTTGCTTTCCCTTTCACTGACTCTAAATTACCGAAACTTCGAACGCTTAATGGTTCGAGACAAATCTCGGAACGCAGCTTGAAACTTGCGGGCGGATATTATTGAAACGCTTGCTCCTGTGTCCAACTCCATCGTTACCGGCTTTCCGAAGGTGTCCACGGCGATCTGGGACGCCGGAAATGTAAGTGGTCCGCTGAGGTTGCAAATGTTAAAAGAGCCCGTCGCGCATTCCCGGTGGTGGTTTGGTGTCTCTACAATGGTGGCGTCACAAACGGCGTTCGGCATACTATCAACAACTTCGTCGCTGACGGCGTTCATGGGAGCCGATGTCACCAACTTAGTCTGGCTGTTCCGCGTCTTCATTGCAAAGTATGCTTTAGTTGGCGTTTCGCACTTCCGAGAATTGCACTTAGTGGCGACCTATTCCTTCTTGACACGAAAACACGTTGAATTGGCATGTCGACAATGAGACGCTAGGCGACCTCCTTCTTCCACAGAAGAACACGTTGTCGTCGTCGCACGGTGAAAGCTGTGCGTAGGCAGAACGCTGGTGTTTGCGTCCGATTGAAAATTTTCGCCAGCGTCTCTTTTCGCAGATTCCATAGCAAGTGCCATTTGGACAGCCGGCTCGAATGTCAAGTCCGGCACCTCGAGAATTCCAGTCTGAGTTATCGCGTTGTTAATACCACAGACGATTCTGTCCAGCACTTTTGTTCAGCTCTCCCCCGTAGTCGCAATATGCTCCGACAAATTTTTCAACGCCGCGATTTAATAACGTGGACTCGGCTTCAGAACGCACCCGAGTGTTGAAATGAAAATGCTGGGCCATGGAAGATGGTTTTGGAGCGTAGTGCTTGCCCAGGCTGTCGATAATGTCTTGCAGTGACTTGTCTTGCGGCATGCTGGGTATAACAGGACTCCGGAAAATGCACAGTTCCTCTACCCACAACAGCTGAGGAAAATGGCCTTCTTCATGGCCGGAATATCGTTGGCAATGAAAAATTCTCTCATCTGCTCTACATAAGCAGGCCACTGTTCGCCTTCTTCAACGAAGGCCTCAAAGCTTCCGAACGCCGGCATTTGCTCGCCCTCTCGACGGTTACGTTCTTGCTGGAAGAACGAAGCAGAGACGCTCACAACCAACTGCACGCTTATTGCTCCTACCACATCACAAGCTAATCCCAGCCAGGCTGTTCACTGAGACATAGCCACAAGCTTCTGATTGTAGAGGGCGCTAGGAAGCTGCTAACAGTTACACATTGCTCATTTCAGTGTTTCAAAAAGTGCTGTGATATCAACAGTGTTTCTCATGAACTTGAAAGTTACAGCTGAATGCAGCTATAGGCTGAGAAGGCAACTGCTAGCAAGCGATCACTCATGCAGCCTTTGAGTTGAATTTTAGCTCGGCATATGAGAAGAAATATAAAGGGTCTTTACTCCATCCAATCAGAGTCGTTCAAGGAGCCGACCGTCATGTATGCATCGAAATCAAGCATGTTTGCAGCGCTGCGAAAGCAGAGCTCCCTCGTCCAACCAGGATGGTGCGCTCTACAAGGTTGTGCTCCTACGCGCCTGTCGCCCCTCCATTTACTGACAGGATGCTCCATCCATGTGAAAGAAGGCGTACTAGTAGTTAGCTTCTTTCTTTGTCTAGCAGGTGGCGCTTGATGTCTTTTTATTCTTTATTCTGTTTATTTTTGGACAGACGGACGCCTGTTCGAAAGGGACTGGCCCAACGTTTGTTTGTATCAGTTCCTGTGTTGTTATAGTTATATAGGGTTTTATGGCGCATAAGCAACTATGGCTATCATGCGCCAAACACAAGGTTAGATCATGTTATGTTAGGTGTATAGAGGTTACATTATAATAGGTTTAAAACATTGGCTTTCTTTAGAAACTTACAAACTAGCGAAAACTCGACAAGTGTTTGCTCGCCTAAAAGCAATGCGGGGTGAAATGGAATGCGTTCATTGTAAAATACCGTACATTTTTTTTTCTAAGTTCTTCGAGATGCGAACAAGAAATTAAAATGTGATTTACCGTGAGCTCCTCACCACACACAGGTTTGTCTTTTTTTGTTAATAAGAAGCTATGGGTGATGTGTGTGTGACCTATGCGTAAACGACATAAAATTACTTCGATAAAACGATCTTTATGGCGGCTCGATTTCCATTCTTTTAAAATGGGCTTTACAGTATGCAGCTTGTTGTTTCCTTCATTTTCCCAGGAAGCTTGCCATTTGGCTCTTAGTTTGCAACGTAGTAACTTCATGTAATCCCTAGGAGGCAAATTCACATGTTTTATTTCCATGCTTCTGGCTTGTGCAGTACACATGTCGGCTCTCTCGTTGTCCCTAATACCACGTGACTGGGAACCCAGCAGAATTTTATAACATGTTTTTGTGCTTTGACCTTTACTATATTGTGTATGATGCTCCCTAGCAGTGGCTCCGTGGCATTTTTGGAGTTTAATGCTGTAAGGACGCTCAGAGAATCTGTATAAATGATGCTGTTTTTGATGTTTTCATTTGTTATTTTCTCTACCGCAACACAAATGGCATAACACTCAGCGGTGAAAACTGTAGCACATGAAGGCAGTCGCACTGCATTTTTACTTTTTCCTTGTATTACTGCGCTTCCTACATGAGCATGAGTTTTTGACCCATCAGTATAAAATGCAATGTAATTTCTGTATTTTTCTTGTAGTGCTAGATATTCTTGTATTATATCGTCGTGTGGCGTACAGGTTTTCCTGAGGTGTGTCAGTGTGACGTCACACACCACTGTGGGGAGAGTGTACCATGGTGGTAGCGCTTCGTGTCTTGGGGCAATATATTTAATTTCATTTAGTATGTTCAGAGCTTGGCATTTTTCTTCGAAACGCAAGAGCAACGGCTTAATCGCGTGAGGCTTGTTGTTGAGTATTCGAGATGGGCATTTCGTGACAATTGGGTAACAAAGATGTTCGGGCTGAGAAAGGATTTTGAGGATGTATGTACAAGTTAGTGCAGTTCTTAGATCTTGTAAGGAAGGTTCATTAGTTTCCACATACAGACTTGCTATTGGTGAAGTTCTGTAAGCACCGGAAGACAACCTTAAACCAAGATTGTGGATAGGATGCAGTCGTTTTATGTAGGACGGTCTTGCTGAGCCATATACTATGGACCCATAGTATAACTTAGAGCGAACCAGAGAACGGTATATATGTAACAGGCATGCCCTATCACACCCCCGGCGTCTTCTTGACAATAGTTTCAGTACATTGAAGGCCTGGGAAGCTTTTTTCTTTAGGCTTTTTATATGTGGCAAGAAAGTGAGCTTTTTATCGAAAGTTACCCCTAGAAATTTATGCTCTTGTTTGACAGGTAATGGGGTTGGTTTAGATGTAGTGTGGGGTCGGCCTGTAGGCCTCGTCTCAAAGAGAACAGAACCGCTACTGTTTTCTGAGGGGAAAATCTAGATCCGTTTCTATCTGCCCAGGTAGCCAGTTTATTTATTGTTATTTGTATCTCTCGCTCACAGGTAGGTATGCTGGAAGACGTGCATGCTATTTGGAGGTCGTCTACGTAAACTGAGTACATTATGGATTTTGGGATTACTTTTCCTACGAAGTTCATTTTGATGATGAATAAGGTCGTACTGAGGATGCACCCCTGGGGCACACCAGTTTCTTGAATAAGAGTGTTGGAGAAGGTTGCGCCTAGGCGGACTCTGAATGTGCGGTTGGTCAGGAAGTCGCTCAAACAGCTCAGCACCCTGCCGCGAATACCTAGGTCTGCTAGGTCACGGAGGATACCGAACCTCCACGTGTTATCGTAAGCCTTCTCCAGGTCGAAGAAGACCCCGATACAGTGTTCCTTGTGGATGAACGCTTCCCGGACTGTGTTCTCAAAGCGAACAAGGTGATCGGTTGTGGAACATGTCTTTCTAAACCCGCATTGGTGTATATCTAAAAGTTGCCGGGACTGAAGTATGAAGGTTAGTCTCATATTTAGAATGCTTTCGAATGATTTTGCTATACAGCTAGTGAGTGCTATTGGCCTGTAACTGGTGGGACTAGTTGGTGGCTTGCCCGGTTTTAGGAAGGGTACTATGATTGCTTCTCTCCATGCTTCGGGGATTTCTACACTCATCCATATTTTATTGAAAAATTTTAGGAGAGCCTCTATGGCAGTCTCAGAGAGGTGAGCAAGCATGGCATAATGTATATTGTCTGGGCCTGGAGCTGTCTTTTTACCGGATGTTAGTACTGCGTTTAGTTCCTGCATTGTAATAAGCTGATTGTAGTCTTCATGTATGCATGTTCTGGAGGGAAGTTTTTGTTTTTATACTATTGGTTTGTGCTTTTGAAATGAGTGTGTGTAGTTGGATGAGCTTGAAACTGCAGAAAAATGCTCACCCAATATGTTGGCCTGCTCTTCTAATGTTGTTTGAGTACCGGGTGTTGTTAGCATTGGAAATGTGAAACGAGTAAAATTTCCTGTGAATTTCCGCACCTGCTCCCACATTTTCTTTGATGATATTGAGCTGTTTATCGAGGATATGTACTGTTGCCGTGATACCCTTTCTGCGTTGCGTCTGATGTATCGTGCTTATGCTCTTGCCTTTTTAAAGTTTATGAAATTCTCATGTGTTGGAGATCTCCGGAAAATGCCCCAGGCTTTGTTTTGTATCGTTTTTGCATCTTTACATTCTTTTGTGTGCCAGTATTTGTGATTTTGTTTTACTATTCCAGAGGATTGAGAAATAGCTAAATGCGCGGCAGCTAAGATACAATTCGTGACTTTTTCATTTATCTCATTGATGTAAACATTTTCTAAAACTATTTTCTCTAATGTAGCTTCTGCTCTAAAAAGTTGCCAGTCAGCTAAATGTAGTTTCCAACACCGTGGTTTTATGGGAATGACTGTTGGCAAGGATGAGAGATCTATTACGACAGGGAGATGATCACTTCCATATGGACTGTCTAAAACACTCCAGGTAAAATCGTTAAAAGAGACGGTGAACTAAAACACAAATCTAAAACACTCATTTTCCTCGAAGTTAGGGAGCAATATGTGGGTTTATTCGTGTTCAGTAAACATACGTTGTTGCATAGAAAAATCCTCTATGAGATGGCCTCTAGCGTCAGTTTTCTCGCTTCCCCAAAAACATGAATGCGCATTAAAGTCTCCAACTACCAGGTATGGCTCTGGTAGCTGGTGTAAAAGAACCTCTAAGTCATGTAGTGTTAACTTAAAGTGCGGATCGATATATAGTGAGCACACTGTAATGGTTTTATGAGCAACCAGAGTGGCTGCGGCAGCTTCGAGTCTTGTTTTTAGTTTAAGCTCTCGAGCCGGGACACCGTTTTTCAGTATGATGGCTAGGCCTCCCTACAGCCGGCTCGCCTGTTCCCGATCGTGGCGGAAAACAGTGTAATTCTTAAGAAAGTTATTTTTTTGGGGACCTAAATTTGTTTCTTGTAGACATAAGGCGACAGGAGCGTGTGCTCCTAGTATGTCTTTCATGTCACTGTAATTGTTCAAAAGTCCTCTACAATTCCATTTTACTATGAAAGCCATCTTATTTTTGTGTTTGTATCGAGTGAAAAACTAGATCAAGTGGTTTATGGTCCCGTGACTCGGGGCCTGCCTTTTTTTGACCGATCCAGGGAGCTCCGCCGACCCTCCGATGTGGACGACGCGGGGCTGCTCGGGGTCGTGTCCATCGCCTCTGCGGAGGCGCTGGACGAATGGGCAGAAGGCACATTCACTTTCGAGTTTGACCTCGACCTGTGGGAAGAGGTCTTGAGGCCCGCCGACCCGGGGGTCTGCGCATTCTGACTTGGAGTTGGCGGAGTAGCGTTAGCTGCTCCACCTTTGGGCGCGGATGGCCCCGTCACAGGCTCACTTCGTGTGACCTGGACGGGTGCCGAAGCCTGGTGTGGTGCGCCGTGCCCACGCACCACATCGGCGAAGTTTGATTTTGCAGTGAAGGAGAATGAGTTGGTGAGTACAAAACGCCTTCTCGCTTCTTGAAATGAAATGTTTTCCTTTGTCTTTATGGTGATTATCTCGTTTTCTTTTTTACAGGACGGACACACCCTGGAGTATGCTGCATGGTCTCCTTCACAGTTTGCGCAGTGCGGGGCTGCGTCACATTGATCAGAATGATCCTTCGAGGCGCATTTTGCGCATGTTTTCCGATCGCGGCAACTTTGTGAGCCGTGGCCGAACCTTTGACAGTTGAAACATCGGCGAGGGTTGGGAATGTATGGTCTTACGTTAACTTTCAGATATCGTACTTCGATTGTGTCGGGGAGTGTGCTGGTGTTGAACGTGAGGATCATGTGCTTTGTGTCTATTTCTTTATTATCCTTCCGGATCTTTATTCGGCGAACGTCTATGACGTCTTGGTCACTCAGACCTTCGAGCATCTCTTTTTCTGTGATGTGGACAAAATCATTTTCGGATATCACGCCCCGGACAGTGTTCAAAGATCGGTGTGAAGTCGCGGATACAGGAATATCTCCAACAGACACAATGTTTACGAGTTTTGAGTGCTGGATGTTGTCTCGCAGTTCGAGCAGTAAGTCACCGCTGCCCATTTTTGATACCTTGTAGCCAATGCCCAAGGTTTCTGTCAAACACTTTGATACTAAGAACGGGGACAGGATTCTTGCTTGCTTATCTTCTACTTCACTATGGATTTCATGGTATTTAGGAAAACTCACTTTTCTTTTTTGGAAAAAAACATCTGCTTCGTTCCGCCCTCTCTTGAGAGAGCGATCAGGTTTGGAAAGTGGGGGAGCCATAAAAAATTCAGGTTTTTCAGCCATGATGCCAGCCACCCACCATGGAGCCCAACGAGGGGACGGGACAGGAACTTGAAAGAAAGTCCTGCCCACGCCAGCTGTACACCTCAACTATAACCAAATATGACACAACTCAGGGTAGTTGGCCACACAAGGTTAACCCTAGCCGCCTATGAAAAGTGAGAAAAAAAAAAACAAGAAGAGAGGAGGAGACAGGAGAGTTGTAAGAAAGAGAGGAAAGTGGAAGGTAGAGGGGAGAATAAGAAAAGGCGACTGCCGATTTCCCCCGGTCGGGTCAGGCCGGAGGTGCCGTCTACAGGAAGCTGGGGCCAAAGTGGTGTGTTGCCTCCGCCGAGGGGCCTTAAGGGTCCAAACGCTCGGCATCGGCTCAACCACCAGGATCCCCTTTTCCCCAGACACGGCGATGCCACGCACGGCTAAGCGCGGATGCTCGGGTCCATGGTGACGCATTGTTCACCATCATCCCTCGGCGGGAATGTCCGTGCGGATGCTCGGGATACCCCGTGGTGTCGCCACTCACCAACGTCTGCATGCTGCAGACGCCCCCCTGCGGGGAAGTTCCTGTGTTGTCACGTCACAGTTATTTTCAATGTTCCTGTCATGTCTATATAAATTAACCCCGGCGTGGTCACTGCACTGGCAAGCTGGGTCGAATGCAGGCCGGGGTAGACGAATGGTGATGTTGGCTAAATGCAAAAAACAAGCCCATGTGCTGTGGGAAAGTCAACACAAATTAATCCGGAGCCCTACTCTACGGCGCATGCCATATCTCATGAAAGACGATGTCTCGCATTTTCGTTGCTCTCACTGCAACAGTACTGAATGGTCCCGACTTGTGCCCGTACAGTCAGGGACAAAAGTCTCCGGACCACGTGTTCCTCAAACGAAGCTTATAGCTCTACAATGAGACAGCGGCTGGAGACCGCACTTGTGGAGATGAAAGAACAAAAATTTAACTTTCTCCTCCACAAGTATGGTCTCCAGCCGCTGAATAATAGCAGAGCTATCGGCTTCGTTAGAGGAACACGTGGTCCGGAGACTTTTGTCCCCGACTGTACATTTCGGTAATCACGTTAGCACGTTAAAGCAGCTCATGTCATCGTCCTCATCACAACTCCATTCAGCACTGCTGGCTGTGTCGTCCTCCAGGTTGACAACAATAGCCAGAGAGGCATGGGAGACTGCCCTCCTCAACTGCTCTTCGCTTGAGTCACAAAGGGCTCTGGTGAAACGGGCGAGAGACGGGGCCTCGTCATGCGGTGTCCCGGACTAGGGACGCCGACCATGTAGCGGGGCCACTCTGTGGCTCCCAAACTTTATTTTATCAATTAAAAGTTTTCACCACCACCACCGGACTCAGAGACGCAACCGAGACGCAGGAGGCAGCCATTGCGCTGGCCCTGACGAAACATACGGCCAAGATCATCGCTAGGGATTCTAAATCAGCAATCATAAATTACGACACCGATAGAATATCCGCAGCAGCAGCAAATATTCTCGCAGTCCGTCAAGCTCCGGCAGAGCAGGTCGCGTTTGTTTGGACGCCGGCGCATCAAGGGTTACGAGGCAACGATAACGCGCACACGCTGGCCCAAGGTCTGACTTTCCGAGATCCCAGCGGTGCGAGGAGCCCCTATACAGTTCGGTGAATAGCTTAAAACGTATTAGGAGATCCTTAACCATTACAGGTTGGAACGTCAGTCGTACACAAGTGCATACAATAAACTTTCTAACAGAGAACAGGTAGCGTTAAGGAAACTGCAAACGGGAGTCTTTCCGAATCCGCAGATTTTAAGCAAATGGCACCCCGAGGTGTTTAGTTTGGTTTGTTGGGGTTTGACGTCCCAAAGCAACTGAGGCTATGAGGAACGCCGCAGTGAAGGGCTCCGGAAATTTCGACCACCTGGGGTTCTTTAACGTGCACTGACATCGCACAGTACACGGGCCTCTAGAATTTCGCCTTCATCGAAATTCGGTCGCCGCGGCCGGGTCGAACCCGCGTCTCAGAGGTGTTTAGTTCCTGGTGCAAGAAGTGCGATGCAATGGCGGACTTGGTGCACATGGTGTGGACTTGCCCTAGATTTGGAGAGCCGAACAGAAGTAGAGATTCCCGGGAGCCACAGCTGCTCAACCACGGGAAGAACAAGACCAGCGTCAAGTCATAGGTCTGGCTATTGCTGCCGCACGGTATCGGCCGACGGCTAGGGGGGAAAGATTGGAATTCGTTATTTCACTCCCCGTCAATTTTTCTGATGGGTGCCAATAAAATATTTTTCTCTGTCTCTCGAAATCAGTGCCACATCATTGGAAGAGGTTTAGATCAAGTGACACGAGCAGTCATTGAAACAGAAAATGTATCACATGGGAGTCTGTGCATAAGTTCACCGCCCATCTCATTATAAAGAATAGTTACGGTGGGCACTTAAGGTCTATACGTGCTGTAAATGCGAAAGCATTTTTAACTTGAAGTCCTTCACAATTTAGACCTTTTGCCTAAAGGCCTTTCACCTGAAGGCATTTACCTTGAACGCATTCACTCTAAAGGCCCGTCACCTAGACGCCTTTATCGCTATTGTCACTAATGGCTCTCACTATTATTTAGTAACGTTCCTTATTACAGAACAACTATCGCTAGCTATTGCTATCACTATCTCTGAACTAATTCACTACAACTAACTCTAACTACTAATGTCTCGTCTAATATCTTTAGTTCTTCGCCTGCGATCACTCATCGCTATCTGATGGTCTATTGCTGATGGCATGCGAGACAATGACGACGTCATGAGGTTTGGGCACCACTTGGCTAACGCCGCCGGCTTTCGTCGCTGATGAACCATACAATGCTTTTTCATTAAAAATCGCAGCGGTGGCCTAGCGGTTTGAGCATCGGCCTCTCATGCTGCAGGTACGGGGTGGATCCCCAGTGTCGCCGGGTGCCCACTGGTGGTACAGTGGGTACAAGCTTGCCCCTGGCCTGGTACCTTGAATAGACAAAAACCTTGTGCCATTGAAACAGAATTCGCGCCAGTTGCGATTTTTCCCCAGCGGCGGTTCAGCCCGGCGGCGGGGACTCCGTCCTAAGCATCCCCGCGCCCCCCCCCCCCTCCTCACGCACACACTTCTCGCTGTCTGGTCTCCGACGGTGAGAAAGCAGTTGTCTGGCCAGTGACCTCCGGTACGCGGAATTCCGGCTCGGGCGTCGGCGGTGCCAGCCGGGGCTCGGTGCGGGACGTTTCGGCGCGATAGTTTACGTTTCGTCGCCGCCTCTGATTCGTCGGTCCCGGGCCCCGGGCTGTCCCGGGATGGTGAGGGAGAGAGGGGGACACTACGGGGGGAATGTGGAATGTGGCGGAGAGCAGTCGAGGTGGAGATCTTGGATGTGGTGGTGTGTTAGCTAACCGCGCGTGTGTGTGAAGTGTCAGCCGAGAGGTGGTCGGCTCGTCGCGAAGTGTATGGGCAACAAGTAGCGACTTCGGGGACCCGACATCGACAGCCCGACGCCTATCTCGGACCGGACCTCAACCACCCGAACAGCTAAGCCCCCGCCACTCCCACATTTACGAACTATACCCTAAACTCTTTCCTTTAAAAGTGCCTTGTATTTGTATTTCCTTTCGCCTGTCATATTTGATACTGTGTGTCAAGCTAAAGTTTGTTCCGTCTGTCCTGTGTCTATGCTGTGCTATTGTTGATGAGTTGGTGAAAGTGTTGTTCTCTTCGTTAATTAAATTATAACCACTCTCATATCCGACTCCTGTGTCGTGCCTCCGGTCAGCGGCTGGTCAGGCGTGGACCTATCGCTGGTTAGCCACTCGGTCCTGCTTAAGATCTGGCACCTGGGTGGAGGTGTTTGTCTCTCCTCCCCTAGAATTGGTAACAGAGAGTGTGGAGCCCATTGGAGGCGTGCTCCCACTTTCGTGACAAACTGGCGTCCGCGACAGGACCCTGTGCTAACCTCGACTGGCTCTGACCGTGAGACAACGACACAGCCGTATAAGCGCATTTTGACTTTGATTGCCCGGTGTGAGGCGATGGCAGAAGCCGAACGCTTAGTCGCACTCGGCAAGGAGTTGTGTTTGGAGGGAGCAGAGCTCCACGAGTTCCTGAGGGAAGAGAGAGCAGCGGAACGCGAGCGGCGTAAGCTGGAAGACCAGCGGGAGAAAGAGCGAGATGCTCGGGAGAAGGAGCGCGATGAGCGGGAAAAGGAGCGAGATGTGCGGGAGAAGGAGCGCTCTGAGCGAAAGCTCCAGGAAATTGAGAAGGAGATGGCACTCCTTCAATTAAGGGCGAGTGCCAATATTAGCGGCAGTTCGGTCAGCGAACCGAGCTCGTCGACGATGACAACCCGAGTACTAAGAGTTCGTCCACACAAGTTGATGGCCCCATTTAACGAAAAAGGTGATGACCTAGACGCGTATCTGACGCGGTTTGAGCGGGTGGCGGAAGCCCAGCAGTGGCCACGGGAGGAGTGGGCCACTGCGCTGAGCACTTGCCTCACGGGAGAGGCCCTAAATGTGTTTGGCCGAATGCCAGCTTCTGACTCGAATGACTACGTTAAAGTCAAGCATGCGCTCCTGCTCAGATTTCGGTTGACAGAAGAGGGATTCCGTCAGAAGTTTAGGAACGAAACGCCCAATGACCACGAGACTCCCTCGCAGTTTGTATCTCGACTGGGCAACTACTGGGGAAGATGGATAGAATTGTCGAAAACAGAGAAGTCATACGAGGGAGTGAAGGGGCTAATTTTAGCCGAGCAGTTGTTAGAAAACTGTGCGCCTGCAATGATCACGTTTATTAGAGAAAAGCGGACCACGGACCTCAAAGAATTGGTTCAGCGAGCAGATGAATACGTGATGGCACGAGGGACCGTCAACTTCGGCCGAAGAGACTCCAAGAAGGAGAGTCTGGTCGCGGGCAAGATGGCCGAACAGCCGCGTGGCCCGGGGGTTCTTGCACGGTGCTACATCTGTTCGCGACCGGGGCACATTGCGGCCCAGTGCAGGGCGAACCGTGGCCTTCCAGTGCAAAAGAATCAGACGCCATCCATCTCCAGGAACATGTCTGCATGTATCCAGGATGGCTATGTAGAATTAAAGGATGGACAGCGTGTCCCAGTCGTGAATATGACTGCGTTGGCAAGGACGCCCGACTTGCCGGTCGTAGAAGGCCTCATCAGTGGAAGGAAGGGTCGAGTGCTGAGGGATACAGGTTGTAACATGGTGATCGTCAACCGCGGCTTCGTGAAGGAAGAAGAAATGACCGGCGACCACCGGGTCGTCTATTTGGTAGACTGCTCCGCTAAGCTACTGCCCGAGGCCCGCATTCAGATCGACACCCCATACTACAAGGGGGAAGTTATAGCGGGTTGCATGGAGGAGCCCCTTTTCGACCTTGTTCTCGGAAACATCGAAGGAGTACGATGCCCAGATGCACCAAATACCGAGTGGAAACCCGAGGACTCGGAAAGAGCAGAGGCTCCTCCAGGTCACGTCATGATCTATGCGACAAGGGACCCGACCAAGTTACCATGCCCACGGCGGCGGTCACGACCCGCCAGCAGGCGGCCCGACAATCCAAAGAGGGATTCCGTAAACTACGGGTGCTAACTACTCTCCCTGACGTCAGCCCCGACCAAATGAGGCAAGACCAACGAGACGACAGCAGCCTCCTGGTTTGCTTCGAGGCGGACGAGCGGCGAAAGAGGACAAAGTGCAAGGGAGGCGGTTCGTTCAAATTCTGTCTTCATGACGGCCTGCTATACCGAGAGTACGTTCCGAACACCGGAGCGAAGACGACCCAGCTAGTAGTGCCCCAGAAGCACCGCGAGAAGGTTCTCCAGTTGGCACATGGGGGGCTGATGGCAGGGCACCTCGGTCGGAAGAAAACAACGGATCGTATCCTCGCAGACTTCTTTTGGCCCGGATTACATGGGGACGTGGGCAGGTCTGTCGCATCGTGCGACATATGCCAGAAAACCATGGCGCGCGGCACAGTGCGGAAGGTTCCCTTGGAGCGGGTACCTCTCGTTGACACCCCCTTCAGCAAAGTCGCGGTCGATATAATAGGACCCCTCAAGCCTACCACACGCCGAGGCAGCCGCTACATTCTGACGCTGGTAGATTACGCTACACGATTTCCAGAGGCAGTAGCCCTACCAAGTATTGAGACAGAGCGGGTTGCCGAGGCACTTCTACACATATTTGCACGGGTTGGCGTTCCGGAAGAGATGCTCAGCGATCGAGGGTCCAACTTTACTTCCGAGCTAATGGCGGAGGTTGGGCGCCTTTTATCACTGCGGCTGAAAACGACGACTCCCTACCACCCCATGGCGAATGGTCTGGTGGAGAAAATGAATGGCACCTTGAAGAAGATGCTGCGCCGGGTGTGTGCTGAACAGCCCAATGACTGGGACAGATTCATCGAACCTTTACTATTTGCTTACCGGGAGATGGCCCAGGAGAGCACGGGTTTCTCACCATTTGAGCTGCTTTATGGGCGGAATGTCCGAGGGCCGCTCGCCATCTTACGGCAGCTGTGGACGGGCAGTAAGATTGAGGAAGAGGTGAAGACAGCTTACGAGTATGTCATCGACCTTAAAGAAAGGTTGGAGACGACGTGCCAAATCGCTCACGAAGCACTGAGCCAAGCAGGAGAACGTTACAAGGCATACTACGACAGTCGGGCCAAACCGCGGCAGCTGCATGAGGGAGACGAAGTGCTTCTGCTATTGCCCACTGAGCACAACAAACTAACCATGAGATGGAAGGGACCTTACCCGGTGGTTGGAAAAAAAAGCGGAGTGGATTACGTTGTCGACGTCGAAGGCACTACCAAGACATTTCATATCAACATGTTAAAGAAGTACAATGCCCGCGAGACGCGACCAAAACACTCAGTGCAGACCGTTGCCATGGTGGCTGCGGACGAGGAGTGCTCCGAGCTTATGTGGCCATTGGATGAAAAGGTGGGGCCCGAAGACGTCGCCGTGTCGGACCAACTGGCCCCGCAACAGGTGAAGGAACTGCGACGTCTTGCGTTAACCTATCGGGATGTCTTCACGGAGAGGCCAGGCTTCACAACATGGGCTGAATGCTCTTTGCCGACGACGGCGAATAAGCCCATCTATGTGAAGCAATATCCACTACCTCATGCCGTCCAGCAAGCAATCGAGAAGGAGGTGTCCAGCATGATACAGATGGGAGTGATTGAAAAATCGCGGTCTCCGCACAACGCCCCGGTCGTTTTGGTTAAGAAACCGGACGGTGGCTACCGGTTTTGTGTGGATTTCCGGCGACTAAATAATGTGCTGGTAGCCGACGCGGAACCTATTCCTCGCGCGGACTGCCTAATCGCCGAAGTTGGGGCAAGAAAGTACTTTTCTAAATTGGACTTGTCGAAGGGATATTGGCAAGTGCCTCTGGAAGAGGAGTCAAAAGAAAAGACCGCCTTTTCAACACCAAGTGGACATTACTAGTTCAAGAACATGCCATTTGGCATTAAAACCGCACCGGCAGTATTCGCAAAACTAATGAGGAGAGTGCTGGAAGGAATTGACAATGTCTACCACTATTATGACGACATTTTGGTTGCGACAGAAAGCTGGGAGGACCACGTGATGGCACTCAACCTTGCTCTAGAACGAATACGGGCAGCCGGGATGACGATCCATCTGGAGAAGTGTCACCTGTGTTTCGAGGAACTTTCTTTCCTCGGACACACCATCGGACGGGGCAGCCTGGGTCCAATGAAGGCCACTTTGGACAGGATCCGCGATGCTACGAGGCCGACGACCAAGCGCCAAGTTCGAGTGTTTTTGGCACTGTCGGGCTACTACCGGGAGTTCATACCAAACTATGCCACCGTGGCGACTCCCTTGACAGACCTGACTAAGAAGCTAATGCCTAACACCGTTAAGTGGGGGGACCGGGAGCAACACGCTTTCATAGAACTGAAACGACTTCTCGCGGAGCCACCCATCCTACAGGTGGCTGATTTCCAAAAAGACTTCGTGCTTCGCACAGATGCCTCCGACCAGGGTCTTGGGGCAGTGCTCCTCCAGAGCAAGGAGGGGGTGCTGCACCCCGTCGCCTACGCAAGTAGGAAGCTGCTACAGAGAGAGCGAGCGTACTCAGCAGTCGAGAAGGAAGGTCTCGCAATCGTTTGGGCAATCAAGCGATTTAATTTTTTTTTGTATGGGCGAAAGTTCACCCTCCAAACCGATCACCAACCACTCAAGTACATCCATGAGGCGCAGTTCATGAACTCGCGACTGCTCCGTTGGGCTCTCTTGCTGCAAGAGTATGACTTCACGGTAGAGAACATACGTGGAAAGGATAATGTCGGTGCTGATTACCTCAGCCGGGTTTCAGAGCCCAGCGCTCGCCAACAAGTTGTTGTTGATATCTAAAGATCAAGAAGTTTTCGCTTATTTGGTGTGTGGAGTCAGTTTTTGAATGTGTGTCTACATATTACTTGTGCGCGCCTGTATTCCGCAGTATTATCTCAGTACGTTTAGGCTTGTATTTCGCAGTATTATCTTAGTGTGTCTGTACTATGATTTCAGTGGAATGTTCCTGCGTCGCATACGGCGAAGCATGCGCGACCTCTGTTTTTGCAGCGTGGAATGTTATCAGCAATAACATTCTTGACGCGGGGGTGGTGAAACAGAATTCGCGCCAGTTGTGATTTTTCCCCAGCGGCGGTTCAGCCCGGCGGCGGGGACTCCGTCCTAAGCATCCCCACGCCCCCCCCCCCCTCCTCACGCACACACTTCTCGCTGTCTGGTCTCCGACGCTGAGAAAGCAGTTGTCTGGCCAGTGACCTCCGGTACGCGGAATTCCGGCTCGGGCGTCGGCGGTGCCAGCCGGGGCTCGGTGCGGGACGTTTCGGCGCGATAGTTTACGTTTCGTCGCCGCCTCTGATTCGTCGGTCCCGGGCCCCGGGCTGTCCCGGGATGGTGAGGGAGGGAGGGGGACGCTACGGGGGGAATGTGGAATGTGGCGGAGAGCAGTCGAGGTGGAGATCTTGGATGTGGCGGTGTGTTAGCTAACCGCGCGCGTGTGTGAAGTGTCAGCCGAGAGGTGGTCGGCTCGTCGCGAAGTGTATGGGCAATAAGTAGCGACTTCGGGGACCCGACATCGACAGCCCGACGCCTATCTCGGACCGGACCTCAACCACCCGAACAGCTAAGCCCCCGCCACTCCCACATTTACGAACTACACCCTAAACTCTTTCCTTTAAAAGTGCCTTGTATTTGTATTTCCTTTCGGCTGTCATATTTGATACTGTGTGTCAAGCTAAAGTTTGTTCCGTCTGTCCTGTGTCTATGCTGTGCTATTGTTGATGAGCTGGTGAAAGTGTTGTTCTCTTCGTTAATCAAATTCTAACCACTCTCATTTCCGACTCCTGTGTCGTGCCTCCGGTCAGCGGCTGGTCAGGCGTGGACCTATCGCCGGTTAGCCACTCGGTCCTGCTTAAGATCTGGCACCTGGGTGGAGGTGTTTGTCTCTCCTCCCCTAGAATTGGTAACAGAGAGTGTGGAGCCCATTGGAGGCGTGCTCCCACTTCGTGACAGCCATGCGCTCTTTCGCCAAAGCTGCCCCTACGCCATAAAACCTCGTATTATCTAGAAATTGAAGAAAAGAAAGGTTCCGTTCCTTAATATGGCCTAGCTTTCTTTTATTAAGCTGTTAATTGCTTTCTTGCTGCTGCTGCTGCTGTCATTGAGTGCTCGAGAATGTACAACACATGTGTGAGCTTCGCTGCATAAATTAGTTTGATGTAACACCCGTCCATATTTGTCTCTCCCTGCGCCCGAGCGAAATTCCAGCGCTTCCGAAATGATGCTCCTAGAAGTCACTGAGCTGAAGCTTCCTGGGCCAGCCTTCACCTGAGCCATCTCGTCATTGATTCCTGTGGCAAGTGAGTCACATTCTCATCGTACTTGTTCGTGCCCGCCGTCCCATCATCGGTTCGCTTTCCAGAAATCGTTCGGGATGATCTGTCGATGCCGCTGGCATACTAAAAGAAGGAAGAAGAGGGTGGTGGCAGTGGCGTGATGGGGAGCGCTCGCGCTGGGCCATTGAAATTGGTCGTCGTTGTCTTCCGTTGTGTGATATCCCCCGGCTTACCAGCGCTTTAAAAAGCACGTATGAGTTACTTCCCGGAAAGGAAGCTTCAGTAGCTTTTCGAAACATTAACGCGTCGTGATCGACCCAGCATTTCGGCATTTATTACTCATATTGTGACGAAGACGAAGCTGGCAGTGGCGCGAAACGGAGCGCCCGCGCTAGGCCAGCGGCCATTAAATCATCTCATAGCCATGGTTCACCACGTCTCATTCTTCGGCTGGCCGCCGCGTAATATTTGGTGTGAGGTGCTGGGGTCCCTTCATCGCCATCC
Organism: Amblyomma mixtum; assembly: GCF_055824585.1. NCBI lineage: Eukaryota > Metazoa > Arthropoda > Arachnida > Ixodida > Ixodidae > Amblyomma > Amblyomma mixtum. The sequence continues at coordinate 205,186,813 of NC_143013.1, forward strand.
GGGTCACGGAGCTTCGGCGTCCTGAACCTGCCGTGGACGTCGGCCGTGAGTACCTGGTCAGCGCCGCACGGCCGTGCCCCAGCCCGCCCGACCTGAACCGACCTCGCCGCTCACCCCAGCCCCGTCCCCCGCCCGGACCACACGACACGACGACCAAGACCCGACGGACCCAAGACCCCACCGACCCAAGACCCAAATGTGAAGACACTGCCCCCCTGCCCCGCCGTTCGGTGCGTCCAGAGACCTCGGCCGTCAGCTCCTGGCACCCTACGGCGCGGATGCTTCGTGGACTCATTCTCTCATCTTTCTCATCGTGGCGGCCAGCACTGCACCATCTTCTACATATTGTTCCATCCTTCACTCAAGACCATCGCCATTTCGCCGTCTGTTCGTCACCGATCGGGACGATCACTCGGAGGCCCCGGGTAGTGCGAAGAAGACGAAGCTGGCAGTGGCGCGAAACGGAGCGCCCGCGCTAGGCCAGCGGCCATTAAATCATCTCATAGCCATGGTTCACCACGTCTCATTCTTCGGCTGGCCGCCGCGTAACAATATGAGGTGAACTGTAAATAAAATTACTTCCAGTATCTTTCCAGACAGAAAGACCCAGACGCTCGTCCTTTGTTGCTTAGAGAGCTTAAGGCCAAGTGGCGACAACGAAAGCTCGGCAAAAATCAGGGAGAAAAAAACTCGAAGGGTGCAGTTAGCGCAGTCGTCTGTCGTCTCCACATTTGTCCCACTTTGTACGCGCTGTCGCCCCCCTTTAGTCAAGATGATCTCACCGATGATTAAATATTCTTAGAACTGCACCCTGTTGGCACGAAGCGTTGAGAGACTACTGATTGAAAGGAACATTTTGTTTTAACGTTGTTTCAGGGAAAGAGCAGCAGGAGGACACTGTTAACTGGAGTTAACATTCCTGAATTTAAGACGCCGCAGAACGATGAGAAGATTCAGCATATAGGGAGATGGCAGTGTTGGCGCACCAAGAAAAAACTCACTTTCGTTCATTCCTTGACCATCAAATAACTGTCTGGGTAGCCACTCGCGTATCGGTACACTGACGACGACGAAGTTAGGGCCAGAGCACGCCAACGCTCTTTCACTACTGATCCTTTCTACTTCCATTCTGAGCTCGCAGTGTATTTACTTTAAGTTCAGTTGGAAGATTTTTACTTTTTCTTATTTCTTTTCCTTGTCCAGAAATGTGCACGCTTATTTCACGGCCAGAATTTTAGCCTGCCTGGGGCGGGAAGAATCATGATATCAAATTCGCGATCCGCGTAAAAAACACTTTTATCATTATAATCACCATCAACATCAGTCCGACTACGATCACTGCAGGACAAAAGCCTCTAAAAAATCTCTCCAATTTATACTGTCCAGTGCCAGCTCCAAGTAGTCCATCCCCGCAAACTTCTTGATCTCATCCGCCCTTTCTGCCGCCCCCTGAAATGCTTGCATTCTATTGAAACTGGGAAAACACTAGCGCAGCAGCAGACAAATATACGAAGAACAGAAACGAACCCCCCTGGATTTTTGTTTTCGTCTTCTGCTGCGCTACAGTGCTTCAAGATTATGAACCAACAAGCCCACAAAGCCACGCTATTGAAACTAGTCTGCTACCTGTTGCATCCCGCTTGAGTTTTGAGTTTCGTTTTTTCCATTGCCTGTACTCTCAGCATAAGCACTTCTCTTTCTCTCTCTCTGTTCTGGACCCCACACTCTTTGCTGGAAATAGTCTACCCTGTGCTGTCGTCTGCTCCTTTTCGTTCCCTCCGTCCGAATACCGGGCACCACAGAGTCGCGACGAGGATTCCAGCGTAGTTTGTACTCCGAGAACCGTGTTTTGTGGTGTCTGTCAGTGCGTCACCGCTGCCCCCACTGTTCCTGCTTACGCCAGGTGAACCTGCAGTACCCGAGACAACGTCAAACACGAAGTAATCCTGGACCACCTCAGTCACAGCAACTGTGGCCAGAAGACATTCCATTACATAAGACAATTTCTTACAGACCGTCAAGCCTATATACGCATACAAGATGCGGAACACGGGCCATACACCATAGGCTCGAGGGGAACATCCCAAGGCGCGGTCTTGTGTGCCCTGCTTTTCAATCCCTCGAAATTTTCTTCTCTGCCTGGGATACCTGAAGCTCTTTATGCGGATTATATTACAATGTGGGCCACGCAAGGTAACCGGAGCCACATGGAATCCTGCCTTCTTGCAGCGGCGACCCTAGTCGACGACTAGGCGACCTACGGCAGACTCCAGTGCCCCCTGTTAAACCTGAATTTGTGCACGTGCGTCCCTCTCCTCTGGACACAACTTCGCTTCGCATCAGACTACCCTCGGAACCGATCCGAGAGGCCAAGGAGATCCGCATTCTTGGCATCTTCATATACTACCAACGTAGGGCCGACACCACCCTAGCCAAACTTCGCACGGTGGGAGACGAGGTGGGCCGCATGGACCGCCAGGTCTCCAACAAGCGGGGCGGATTACGAAGAAAGGACGCACTGCGGCTTGCCCATGCTTTCGTAACAAGTAGAATCCTCTACTCGACCCTCTACTTTACCTGCGCAAACACGATGATGATCAACTGGAGGTCATCCATACGAAAGTCATCAAGCGGGTTCTCGATCCCCCGGTCGCCACGTCCAAACCTTCTGGGAGGTTTGAGAAGCCTACTTGTCAACCAATACACGCGTCTTGCACAGACCACGTCCGGTCGCCGCCTCTTGGACCGGCTACACATCAAACACGACTACCACATTGAGGAAAGGGAGAGAGTGTCATAACCCGGGAGACGCGCCCTCCGAGTCCGACCCCTTCCCCGCAACACGTCCAGAGAAGACCATTGTGGTCGTCGCCAGGGGAGCGCGGTAGCATTGGTGCGATAATGTGGTCACCAACAACACGTGCATTACGTGGACCTCGCTGGCTCATACCACGGGGGGTGGCACACGGCCACAGTCGTACTTCACTTCACTTCACTTCACTTCACTTTAATACCTTAAAGACCCTCGTTAGAGGGTATTACATAAGGGGTGGGGCACACAGAAATGAAAAACAGAATGAATAACAGATAAGTTGAAAGTTATACAAATATAAGATTATCACTGAGCAAGTACACGCGTGATTTCTTCGATGAACAATGATTGGCATGTGATAGCAGCAAGTTCTCGGGGAAGGCCGTTCCAGTCGTTCGCGGTCCGGGGGAAGAATGATGAAGAAAATGTAGTGGTGCGGGCGCGAGGTCGTAACACTTGCTGCTGATGGCCGGTGCGGAGGGAGATGCGTGGTGGTGGTGCGCAGATGTAGGGTTCCTGTCGTAGCTCAGAGTAAAAAAACTTGTGAAACAAACATAAACTAGCAATGTAGCGGCGATGAGCAAGGGTAGGTAGGCTGGACTGTGATTTGAGGGATGATATGCTGATATCAAAAGAATACGATGAAGGAATGAATCTAGTTGCTCGGTTTTGAACTGCTTCAATTGAATTACAGAGATATGCTTGCTTTGGAGACCAGATGGGAGATGCGTATTCTAATTTTGATCTGACTAATGATTTGTATGCGAGGAGCTTGACATGCTGAGGTGCAGAGCGTAGGTGTCGCTTTAAGAATCCTAGTGTTCTGTTGGCGGATGATATGATGTTTGAAATATGCGTATTCCATGTAAGATCATGACAAATATGGACACCAAGGTATTTGTATGATTGGACAAGATCGAGAGGAACGTTTGATATGCTGTATTGGAATAGAAGAGGGTAACGGCGACGATGGAACGACATATGTTTGCATTTACTTGTGTTAAGTGTCATTAGCCATTCACTGCACCAGTCTTGCACATGAGTTAAATTATTTTGAAGGGATTGTTGGTCGAAGGTGTTAGTGACTGTTCTGTAAATAACACAATCATCAGCAAACATCCGAATATGGCAATCTAATTTCTCAGGTAGGTCGTTAATATAAATTAGAAACAAGAGTGGCCCAAGGACGGATCCTTGGGGCACGCCTGAGGAGACTGGTAGGAGGTCAGACATTTGGTTATTGACAGCGACTGATTGCAAGCGGTGAGTTAAGAATTCTTTTATCCATGCTAGTATGTCGGGATGCAAGTTTAGGCGAGAGAGTTTTAGAAAGAAGTGGTTATGAGGTACCTTGTCAAATGCTTTAGCGAAGTCGAGAAAAATTGCGTCAGTTTGGAGGTTAGCATCAAGGTTGGCATGCAAGTCATGAACGAAAAGTGCTAGTTGACTTTCACATGAGTATCCTTTGCGAAATCCGTGCTGCGATGAGTGAAAAAAATTATTTGAATCAAGAAAGTGCATTGTTAAAGAATAAATGACGTGTTCCATGAGTTTACATGGTATGCTGGTGAGTGATATGGGTCGGTAATTAAGTGGTGAATCTTTGTTACCCGACTTGTGGACCGGAACGACCTTCCCCACTTTCCAGTCATGGGGTATGACACCATTTGGGTACACAACATAAACACAGTTAACTGGCTCACTTTCAAAGCCCACAGCGCAACACACGCGTAGGGGATTGCTATTGCTCTGGCTCTAACTAATCCCAAGTCGAAACATATCACCGACACTCGAGGGGCCTGTCGGAACTATGAGCTGGGATGGGCTGCCCCGCTTGCCTGGCGCATACTGCAATCTAGCTGCCGATACGAAGATCCTGATCTACGTAACCTGATTTGGGCCCCCGGTCACCAGGGGCTCTAGGGAAACGAACAGGCCGAGCAGGCCGCCCGCGCACTCTTTCCTCGGTCTATCTCCCTGTCCTTGGAAGCCTACTCCCAATCAGACGATCGGGCCCTTACGTTCAAACACATCACCGATTACTACAAGGAGGTGCATCGGCGATACCCGGCCCCTTGTGAGGGACTGGAACGTGCTGTCGAGCGCCTTCCATCAAAATTCTCACAAACACTGTACTGTGCCCATAGGTGCTTAAACATTTCAACACATCCTTTGACGGCGCGTGCCAGTTTATGTGGGGAGGTGGCTGACACCTTCCACATGGTTTGGGCGTGCGAATCAAACCAATCTATCCCCCAGCCCCACCAGAGAGGACTGGGAGGCTGCTCGGCTGTCAAGACCCAAAAGGCCTTAGTTCAACGGACGTGGGTGGTGTTGCTTGCGAATGGAGGCCCGGAATAGGGGCTCCACCTAGTATTGTGAGAGGAAAGGGCCAATAGGGCCCTACCCCCATCACCTCTCTGTAACAATTTAATAGAAGATAAATGTTTTTCACCACCACCGGCCCTTACCACGGGGATGGTACACGGCCGCGGTAGTTCGAGACCAGAATGGTCTGTATTTGACCCACTGACCACCACTCTACTCTAACAGTGAAAATTGAAAATTGGGTTTTGAATGAAGGAGATAGCGCAGTAAGTGTCTCACATCTCAGTGGACACCCAAACCACGCCGTCAGGGAAGGGAGGAAGGTGGGAGTGAAAGAAGCAAGATAGGAAGAGGTGCTCCGGTGGGCAATTTCCTCACTGGCGTCCCAGAACCCTCCTCGCAGCGCCGCCTCTCCTCCTCCGCTCTTTTCTCCCTTCTCCTCTTTTTTTCTTTCACGGCTGTTGCGCTCTTCGGTCTATTCCTCCGGCGAGTCTGCCTCCGCGCACCGCCGCCGCGATTCTGCGCGTCTTCTGGACCTGGTCAGCGCGCCTCTCAATGTGCTGACGCATGAACACGTAGGTGGTGGTGGAAACGTTTATTGCCAATGATGTAAATCGTAGGGGGCGCCTGGTTTGCCGCAAAAGTTTGCATGATTACGAGCATTGGTCTGGGTATCGGGCATGCAGCAGTATTGGGTATTGAGCAGTCCGGGTTTGTAGTTGTCGCCAATGTGCAGCCTGCGCTATGGTGAGGGACAGAGCGGGGGGTGCGTATTCCCTGCTTTTGTCTCGGTAATACGAGAGAATATCATGGAAGGAGACCAGGTAGTGCATTCCCTGCTCACGACAGTATGAGGCATTAAAGGCTTTCGCCTTAATAAAGCGATTCTGCTCGTATTGTCTTTCACAGCTGTTCTGCTCCTGGCGAGCTTCTAGGGCGGCCGGCTCGCGATTTTCGCGTTGCCCTTCGAGCCATTTGTGTGGCCGGCACGTTCCTCGCGCAAAGAAGGCGACTGCGCACGTACTTAAAATGGCGTTAAAGGGCGATTCACACGACGGTCCGTTCGCCCGCGGCCCGCGCACTACCTGGTCTCCTTCTGTGATATTCTCTCGTATTACCGAGACAAAAGAAGGGAATACGCACCCCCCGCTCCGTCCCTCACCATAGCGCAGGCTGCACATTGGCGACAACTACAAACCCGGACTGCTCAATACCCAATACTGCTGCATGCCCGATACCCAGACCAATTCTCGTAATCATGCAAACTTTTGCGGCAAACCAGGCGCCCCCTACGATTTACATCATTGGCAATAAACGTTTCCACCACCACCTACGTGTTCATGCGTCAGCAAATTGAGAGGCGCGCTGACCAGGCCGCGGTTCAGAAGACGCGCAGATTCGCGGCGGCGGTGCGCGGAGGCAGACTCGCCGGAGGAATAGACCGAAGAGCGCAACAGCCGTGAAAGAAAAAAAGAGGAGAAGGGAGAAAAGAGCGGAGGAGGAGAGGCGGCGCTGCGAGGAGGGTTCTGGGACGCCAGTGAGGAAATTGCCCTCTGGTGGAGGGCTCCGGCATATCCTCTACCACCTGGGGGTCTTTAAAATGCCCTGTCCTCGCACAGCACACGGGCGCCGTTTGCGTTTCGCCTCCAACTAAACCCGGCCGCCGCGGTCGGGTTAGAACCCAGGTACTCCGGCTCAGTAGCTGAGCGTCCTAACCACTGAGCCACCGCGGCGGGTCCGGTAAAACCGCCTGATTGAGTTTATTTGCCTCGGTCGATGGAGAGTAACTCGTATGCTCGTAAGAGCGCGTTACACCTTGCCTCACCGAATGCTGGCACACGACGTTTGCTGCTGTCTGAATGCAGTCCGGATTTACCCCTTCATTACAGCTGCAACACCAGACCGTCATTTCAGGCGCGTATACAGGGTGTCTCAGCTACCTTTGTCCAAGATTAAAAAAAAAAACCTAAGCGTTCTTTAGAACTGAAATCTCGTGGATGCTGTTTGGTTTCATTTCATTTAATTTATTTGTCCCTTAGATGCCCGAAGGCATTACATAAGGGGGGAGGGGCGTACATATAGGTTGGAGGGTAGTGGAAGAGAACACAAAAAAAGAAGAAAGAAGAAAAAAGAAGAAGAAAAGAAGAAAGAAAGTTACAGAACCATTTTTTTTAGCTCGTCCTATCTGAATAATTGGTTGAGATAAATAAATTTTTTAAATATAGCTTGAAACATTCAGGCGTCAATAGGAAAGTTGCGGAGCTCCACAAATATTGTCCAACCCAAGCACTTCCAACGGGATAGACTTAGCGTGGCCATTTTTAATCGGGGTAAACGAAAGCCCGCGGAATTGAAAAAAATACCACACGGCAGCGCGCTCCGTGCGCTCGAACGCGCCGCGATTACAACGCTCTCATCTGTGCTTTGTAATAAGCACCATTCGCTTCGCGCCGGTCGTGCTGCCCAAGGCTGGGAGGTGGCCCTGCCCGGCTGCCAAGACCTCAAGACCTAAAGGGCCTTGGTTCAACGGACACGGGCGGCACTGATTGCCAATGGGCCCCTGAATAGGGGCTCCACCTAGTATTGTGAGGGGAAGGGGTTAATAAGGTTTAACCCCAATCACCTCTCTGTAACTATTTAATGGTTTATAAATATTTTTCACCATCAGCATAGAAACGCGACCGCCGCAGCCGGATTCGAAGCCGGGAACTCCGGCTCAGTAGCCGAGCGCCATAACCACTGAACCACCGCGGCGGTTACTTTTTCGTTCATGACAGTTTTTACTATCACTACCCGCGGCTGGTGTAGCCAGGCAGTCAAGGAAGAAAGGAAAGGCGGAGAACCGCGCTGTGGGTGTAGACAGGATGGTTTGTGTGAGAAAAGTGATGCCGAAGCTTGCAGACGCTCCGCCGGCTCACTCACGGGGGATCATGGAGGGAAAAAAATTGGAGATGAGACTTAAGCTCCGTCTTAAGATTATTACGCGATAGCGTAGTTGGTTAGGCTTCACATTCTGAGCAGTTCGGTTCCTTTGAACGCATTTTCAATGTTTTCAATTGTTTCAATTATTTGATCCATCACGAATTATGAATTTTCTTAATTACGATCTCAAGCATTGGCTTTTTATTCCAACCATTTTGACACCTTTAAACGCCATTTGTCCATTGTTTTTCATTTTTAAGTAATCAATTACGATGACTTCATTGACTCGTCATTGCCTATCACACACCAACCATTTATCAGTAGAACCACAATTTACCACACAATTTTTTTCACGCAGCCCCCGATTATATTTCGCCGGCTTGAATCCCTGCCGCCAGTTAGGCTTTTACAGGTAAGTTTATGCTGCACGAAACGCTGAATCGTATGATACCATCCGGACCATTTTACGACAAACGGTTGACACGATACGATTTTTTTTACGCAGTCCCTGATTATTTCTGACACACAGTGCCGACTACACCGATGGCTTTTCGACTGAACGGGCTCTATACGGTGTCGCGTGAAGTGACTGGCAGTTTAGCATAGGTAAGCGCGAAACATTTTGCAAAGGCATGGATTTTGCAGGTGAACGCACTGACAGAGCAAACATTTTTGGCAAGTGAGTTTAGACCCCGCTGGGTCCTTTTTGCACTCAGCGGTCCCGCACTGCAACAGCTTGGTCATGTCGTGACATGATGTCGGCAGCCTGAGTCACCGCAGCAAGCTGCGATGTCGGGTCTGCACACGTGAGCAAGACCTCCCAGTCTTCCCAGCTCGAGATGGCGTGCTGTTCCGGTGGGGGAGGATCAGCAGGGCAGCTGGAATGTGTTGGTGCTAAAAGATTTATTAGATGCACTGGGGTTGGTGTTAGGGGAGAGTGCAGGGTTTCACCGCTCACTTGCTTGGGTGGTACTTTTTATTCCGGGACACCATTGGCGGTAGGCGCTGCCCTGGTGTTTGAACCTGAGCCTTCTGGAGCTCCAGGTCCAAGCAGTCGGACAAGGTCGCCTCCCAGCCCTCTATCTTGGCTGATTTATTCTTAATCCCGGATTTTTCTGAGACGCTGTAAGTTTTGTGACATGTGGCAGACGCATATCACATGGTATGGGCAGCCGAAAAGGATTTGGGAGAGTGGTTGGTTGAGGGAGGTTTAACTTCCCAATGCAACTCAGGCTATGAGGGAACGCCGTAGCGAAGGACTTCGGAATTTTCGACCACCTGGGGGTTCTTTAACGTGCACTTACACCGCATAGTTCACGGGCCTTTAGAATTTTGCCTCCATCCAAATTCTACCGCCTCCGCCGGGATTGAACCTGTGTCTTTTGGGTCAGCAGCCGAGTGCCAGAACCACTTCGCCGCCGCGGCGGACATGAGCGAAAGTGTGGCGTGAGGGTCACCGCATAGGGAGCATGCAGGCGACGTGCCACAATAGTGGGTAAAGAGCTCAGGGGATGTCAGAGAGCGGGTCTGGAGGCGTCTGAAGAGGATCTGCTGAGAGTGCGTAAGGGAGGGGTGGGGACGGGTGTTAGTGCAATGCTCCAAACGGGAAGCACAACCGCCACGTACCTCAAAGCTTGATTGAGGTGTCCACTGCGCCTTTCCTTTCTTGCACTCCAAAGCGTGATTGAGGTGCCCACTAACCCAGGGAGCCAATTATGCACATTTCCTTCACTCAAAATCAATGGAGTCTACAACGTTAACGCCAATGAACTCAATGAAGGCCGGCGGTCTATTGCTACAGTGCCTACCTCAGAGTTTCGTCTACATTCTGATAAGGCAGGGTAGGAGGGTAATAGCACTTTTGCACTGGAAAAAAGGAGGGAGCGCCCAGCGATAACCTTGAAGCCTTGTCATAAAAAGTTAAAAGAACAGAGTCGGTCCCCCCCCTCCAAGTGATCACATCAAGCGATAGCATGCGGTGATATTTATCACCACTGCGCAGGCTCATGCACGCACCAGGGCGGAATATTAACTGTGGACCGCTCATTGCTGTGAACGCCCTTGTCATACGCCGTGCAGACATGCGCACTAAAACACATCCACACCAAAACATTAGGAACTGTGTTGGAAAGCGAAAAACGAGGGAGTGAGTGGCTTTATTAGCGCTTGCCTTGCGAAGCCTGGGCACGTAATCTTATTCTCCCTCCCGGGTTTTTTCTTCAGTGTTGCGGAGGCAGGGGAGATGGAGCTACTAGAGCGATGGTTGAAAGAGGTGAAGAGGAAGACTGAAGGGGTGCCCTCCGAGAAGTCAATGTTCGACGTCTGAGCCGTCGGCTTCCCTTCTGTCCTGCTGCGGGGTAGCGGCTAAGTATCGGGCGGTGTTGCGCTGGCTTGCCCAATTTCTCCTTGTTTGCTGTGCCTGCTAGTGTTCCAGGGTGATTGGGCGCGAGACGAAGGCTTAATGCGTACCTCTTCTCCCGGCCAGGGGTTTTCCCCTTGGTCGGCCTGTCTTCCTCAGGACCAGCTCCCAATTGATGTCTTTTTCCGCAGTGGAGTAACCAGCATTTTCGTGGCTTTAGTTCCTTCCGATGGTTGCGATCGATTTGAACAACCCGGAGGCAGTACAGGCGGCCCTTCAGACTACATCGCCTCACTACAGGCGGATCACAGATGTGCGGCAGTTCGGCAGGGGAGAGATCATGTGGAGGTCACCGGACAAGGATTTTTTCGTCGAGCGCTTGAAGTGTACCTCCTTCATCAACCACCCGGTGAACTGTGAACGCATTCATACCGCCTCATCTAGCGTGTTCCAAGGGCTTATTCAAGGAGGTCGACCCTAGATTGAGCCCTTTGGAAACGCTTGAGAACCTTTTGTCTGCACGCGTCATCACTGTCCATCGTTGCAGCAGAATGGTCGACGGAGTAAAAATTCCTACAGAGTATTGGGAATGGGACATCCCACCCTGTCTCACTGTTGTGAATGGGGCATCTAAGCCTGCTGCCACTGTTGTGCAGAGCTGAGCGAAAAAAATGGTCCAGGCGACGGTGAGTCAATGAAATGGTTATGTACAGTATGTACAAGGGCTTTACATAATCGGCACAAGGAGCACGAGCACAACGGGCTAGCACAAAGGAGCAGGGCGATGCCCCGGGAGAGCGTCTCTCTGGCGTGATGTGTCGTCGTCTGCTGCCTGTCTGCTGCTCTGGCTCAGCGCGGCTCTGTTTTTATAGCCTCCGGTGATGGTTGCAGCAGCCAGCCGTTCGAACCCTAAAATCAGGTTACGTTACTGGCCACCGTTCGAATTGGACGAATGGACGAGAGGTGCTCGGCCGTTGAAAGATTGCAGCCTGGAAAGGGCTGCCGGCGAAGCGTCGGTTGAGTCTCGCGCCGACGCTAGCGAGGAGGTGAAGGGACTGCGCCGGGCGAGCCAGGATGAATCATGCTGCAAGCCGCGACATGTCGGAGAGCCCGAGCTTTCTTTGCGCAAAGGTGGGCGCACGGCGCTGGTTTCCACGGGTGCCAGCGGAATGTGTGCTCGCGAGCACAAGAGTCCGTCATAGCCACATTTACAGGAATAGTGCGCCCTTCAGTGATCAAAGTATGGCCATTGGTCTTTCGAGTGGATGCATTTAACTCTCGACCCCTTCAGTGTCAGAACGGCTGGAGATTTGGTCACCGCGGCAAAGGCTGCAAATCGTGCTTACGTTGCTGTGCATGCGGCGAAATTCATGATACGATGGAATGTCCCGCAAAATGCAAGAGAGAAGTTTGTGTGGTGGTGCCCACTCTGCTGACTCGCCTGACTGTCTTGCATGGGCTCAAGAAGTTCAGGTTCTAGAGCTAATGGATAAACGCCGATGCACGCGACGAGAAGCCTTTGCCGGAGTCAGAGAGCCTCAGGTTACTCTAGTAAGGCCGCCAAATGCCCACCCGCAATGGAAGCCTATTGGTCACAGGCAATCATATCGGCAGTTGAAAAAGCTATGACAAACGCAATGGAACGCATTATGGAAACCGCATCCACGTTAATTTCACAGGTCATAGCTACCCAGATGTCCATCTGCTGCAGGTACCCACCGCTCCGCTCTTGTCTTGTGTGGTTTGGGAAGCTCCTCCACCTTCTGTGGTCATCAAATGCGCTCCACAGGGTCAGAGTCAGTATGAGCGACAAACGACGGCTAAAGTATCTCTACCTAACAGTGTTATGGGCGCATCCTCTGTCGAATGTGTTGATATGGAATTCGATATCCGCGCCCAAAAACGAAGTGGGTCTGCTAGTATTGCAGGTCCATCTTCTCTACAGTCCAAGTCAAAGAAAAATCCCGGTAGTCCAAATTCCGAGAGCAGGATTCTAGAAACGGCAGTTGCCTCTGCGGCACTCCCTCCAAGATAGGGTCGTTAAGTGTACTGTAATGGGATTGCTGATCTATATTCTCAGCTTCAACAGATTTAAAATGTCTATGCAATGAACTTCTACCGGATTTAATTGCGTTACAGGAAACATGGCTTTCTACAAATTTCAATTATCATCTCAAACATTACCGTTAGTTCCGGCTTGACCGGTCATCACGAGGAAGAAAGTTGTTAGTATTAATTTCTATAAAGCTTTGCCACAGGGCATCCATTTCTTTTCAGTAGGCGGACAACCAATGTGAAATCCTTGCGGATGATCTCAGTATTCCAGGTCAAGAGCCGTTTAGTGTACCTAATGCATATTTGCCTTCAGGTGTGCACGACACTTCGCCCCTTGACTCACTCATGTCTAGTAGCGATATCAGGTTTTATGAGATGGGGATTTCAATTCGCACCACGTGACGTCGGGTATAAAACAGACTGTTCGGTTGTAGACTATTTGACTGAGTTTGTGACAACATTGTCAGCAACAATTGAGAAACCACTACATTTGTACGTGGACAATGCCGCTCTGCCTTAGACTTAACTTTTTTCTCCCCAGGAGTCCCAGTTACGTCTTGGGCGCCTGTTGACTGTGCAACAAACAATGATTATCTGCCGATTAGTTTGAAGCTCCGAATGCAGTTCGGAATGCATAGCGACACATCTATGCTCAGTGTTGGACGTGCAAGGCAAAAGTCTGAGTTCTTGGTCACTGGAACCAAGGGTGCAGTCGCCAACAATTGGTGGAACGCTGAGTTCATGCGTGCATATAGACGACGGAAAGCAGCATGGAAGAAACTTCTCCCTAATCAATGCCCAAAAAATAGGTTGGATTATAAGTGTGCCGCAGCAGCATTTAAGCGCACTGTCTCCCGCGCGAAGGAGTATATTACAAGTCATTACGATTTTCTTTCGCAATCAGGAAATAAACGGGCTTTCTTTAGTTTCATGAGGAGCAGAAAAGTGATTCCGCCGGCTGTCAACATTGAATCCCTCGTTCAATATCCTGCTGATATCGCCAAGGCCTCAGATGGCATTGCGTGTGGCCTAGAGCGTCGGTTTACATCTGCACTTCGTTTTCCAGCTACATTCACATGCATCTCAAGTGATTTTATTCAGGTCACTTTGCCTGAGCATTCGAAAATTGGTTTGCGCCTATCCCCAGCGGCTCCCGGCCTCGATAAGTTCACTTCATCTATGATCAGAATTTTGTTGAATGAATCTTCTGAAGACCATTCCCTTAAAGGCCCTTGGATACCCCTTGAGTGGCGTCTTGCGGAAATAGTTCCACTACTTAAAAAGCAAGGGGAAGGTTTCACTTTAGACAACATACGCCCGATTTCATTAACATCGAATTTAGTGAAATTGGGGGAACGGGCCCTTCTCCGTCGTGTCATGTCTTTCATTTCAGCAAATGATCCCTTGAATCCTTGTCAAATTGGTTTGAGGCCGGGCTGTTCGATTTGGTGTGCTCAAACTGGCCTTAGAGCCGTATTAAATCATCTCGCAACAGTAAAGAGTTTGCCCCACTTATCTGGATGTCAGTAAAGCCTACGACAGCGTCGAGCAGTCGACGCTGTTACACAGATTACAGGACCTTAATTTCTCAAACTATTTCGAAGCCGGGACCTCTGCTTCCTTGGAAAACAGAATTTTATTGAGGTCAAAATGATGTTTCTTCTAGGAAATTTCGACAGAAAGAGGTGTATCGCAAGGGTCAGTTTTTTCGCCTGTTCTTTCTAACATCTTTCTCAGCTCAATTCCATCCATAATGTGAAAACTTACGTGTACACCGATGACATCACATTTTTGCCTGTGCAAGTGATATTCACTCTATCAAACCTTGCAGAGTTACCTCAATATCATTCACAGCTGTCTAGGAAGCATTCATCTGTTCCTGAATGTGAAGAAATGCGCCTTGTTAGTCTTCCCGGCTTCTCATCCTGTTTTTGCGTTGCTTATAGAAATCGCACAACTCCTCGAGTTCAAACAGTGAAGTATCTTGGAGTGATATAGGGCACAACTCTTTCCTGGCGGGCACACATTGAGCAAGTTTCTGCAAAAAGAGTTCGGGCCATTGGCATCCTGCGTAGTCTTTGCAGCGCTAGGTCTGGCATGAGAAGGCACACACTCCTGCTGATCTACAAAACCTATGTCCGCCCAATTTTAGAGTTCGGCTTTGTTTTATTCTCAGGAGCTCCTTACTATACACTTCGCCTTCTTGTGCTCTTGGAGCGTGAGGCGTTCGGCCTTTGCCTGGGGCTTCTAAAATATGTAGCCAATGTTGTCCTGCACCTTGAGGCGCTAATAACATCTTTATTAGCTAGGTTTCGCCTTTTAAGTCCCAATCTTTTTAAACCCGCCACCCCCGAGTGGCTCTTCTTCGTGCGCGGCAAATCCTGGCACTGCCTCGGACAAGTCCTCGGACCACCACACGGACATCCCTGTACACGCTGGCGTGCTTCAGGAGCCTGCCCTTGCCCACCATTCCGGAGGCGCCTCCTGTGCCCCCGTAGGACCTGGAGTCTCCCAGCTCTCGTGGTCGCCTGGTCTCTCGCAGAAAGTAAGGCTTCCGGAGTCGCCTCAACCCGCCCGCTTGGAGTTGGGCACGGACGCTGACGCCATGCGGGCTCATGAACAGACGATGACGGTGATTTTGGACAAAGAAAGTAAGATAGGTCCTGCTGCTCGCGCAGTCCTACTGTCTCTGGCATGGGACCTATACCGTCAAACGGCGCATTTTTTTTGCGTGCGCGGTAACCGAAACCAACTTCCTCCTGGGCCAGGATGGAGTCCCTCCTGGGACCAACTCCCTCCACCCACGAGGGAGCACCCTTAGATGAGTGCCCTGAAGTGCCCCCATCGGAAAAAATGCATGTATACCACCTACGCGCCCAGCCCCTCCCATAACGACGCACATAGGCCCCCCATTTGCGGTGGCATAGTGGTCACTGCATTCGCTGTTCTTAGCTCTTTCCTCAGTTTCTTGCCTTTGGAGTCATCAGCACCACCGCTGGACACCCACAGGTGGCTTTGGGCACCCACCTGCCTCCCCGACATACGAGACCAGCACCTCTCGTATACCGTACAGATTCATAACTACTAGGCCACTGCTGTGGTGGTTATGATTAACGCAGCCACTCTAATATATCATCTGTAACATGCATCCATTTATTTCTTCGGGACGGCAGGCCAGGCACTGCTGGATCAGTTGCTCTGGAAAGTCAAGTGTCTTGCGAATTTTTTCCTTCGAAGAAGGTTGAAAACTCCATTCCTCGCGTACTCAAAAGGCAGCCGCATTGTAGCCGATCGCATGAGCGACTGATTTTGCGTTCAAAGTTTTGTAACTAAGAACTAATTATAACCGAGGCACGCCAAAATGGCATACTTTTACGTTTTTTTTTATTGCGAAGAAAGCTTCCGACGCTTCAAAGGCGTAAAAATTTGAAATTAGTGTCTGCTGAAATTTATCGAGCATGCTTTCTTCTCGCCAAACGAAAGATCTCACCCGAATAAACGTAAATAGCGGGCTCGGAGTCTGAGAAACACGCCAGAACAATTTCAACGGATACGGAGGACAAACGTGAAGTTGGTATGCATCGACTGGTTACCGCAACGTATGGGAAATTCACTATTTACGGCGAAAACGGCGTTTCTATAAAGGTTTAGAAATGTCGCAAAATGAAATCGAATTAGCCACCACCGGCGACTTTCTCAACCAAGATGCGATGCGTCACGGCAGCTTTTTATTCGGTGATTCCCGATGCTGGGATGCATCGCCATCCATTTAGAAACGAAGTCAAGAGTTTTGACATACAAGTTTTGAGTCGAGCGATGGGGAAAAATTTCCGCTCTTTAAATCCAGTTTTCCAGCAATAAATGCGTCTTTAGCTGCTTGAGAGGCATGAACATATCTTTCAGAAAGTCCCGTCGATACAGCGTTTCCGAGAACAAAAATCAGATGTAGCTTTCCTACTATTTGCAGAAGTCTGCAAATCAGCATCTCGCAAGGCTTGTTGTCCAAACTAATGGTCTCGTTCGAAGACGGTACTCTCGCATTCTTGTGTATATGATAAAAAACAAGTTCTCCCTTTCTGTGTAAATTCAGGAAATTCGTCAGTTGACTTCAAGGGGGACGGAAAAGATAGAGGGTTGTACGACGCCTTGCTCCTTGTGCGCTGTTGAAGGCAGCGGGCGACAGTCCGCAGCTTTCGTTTCCGCGAAGAACGCCAGAGCGCTGTCTACGAAATACACATTTTCGCTGAAAAGCAATCGTTGCGGAGAAGGTGACTTGCAATTTTTCGACACGGGAATGTCGCTTTCAGTTTGGTAGCCGCCGTCAACAAACCCTGGCATTAGAGACACACAACTGTCTGCCGCCTGGACAGTATTAACGAAGATGCGTAGACATTCTGCAAAAACTATATTTTGAAACTATCAGCTGATTTTATAAACGTGTCATTAAGTGGTGATACCTTTCACAGGTTTTCAGTTACAACTTTTCTGGGCGCAAATGTAGCCAGGACGAATAGGCAGGAAAGCTGCGGCAGTGTTGGAAGTTAAGTATGGAACAGAGTACGCATTGTATGTATCATATTGCTACCATAGCATCGAACCGATTAACATCGTAAAAACACAGAAATCAGTGTGCTTGTAAGCAGCAAAGAGGTGCGCATGAAAGCAAGCAAGGACACGTCAGATATTTTGCTGAAAGTTAGTGCTTGCTGCAGCGCTCCTCAGTAACTCTCAACACTGCACGGACGTAAATCGGCGTGGAAACACGAGGTGACAGTTTTGAGCCCAAAAAAGGGGTGAAACGCGAAATGCAAGCCGGCGACAAAAGCTACCTCGCTGCCGGCATCGAGTCGTCGGCAGGCAGAATTCAGAAAAAAATCTAATTTGCAGGATGGCAGAGAAGCCAGGACAGGGGTAGGAAACTTCCATATGAGCTTTTTCCAGATGAGCTTAAAATCGCACGGGTAACAGTGATACATAAAGGCGGCTCAAAAGACGATCTTAACAACTACCGCCCCATATCGCTATTAAGTGTTTTTGCGAAAATATTGGAATGCCTTATACATAAACGACTTGCTGCATATGCAACTGCTTTTCATTTAATCTCTCCCAAACAGTTTGGCTTTTGCAAAAATAAGTCGACGAAACAGCACTAATTCAGATTAAGGAGAAGATAATCGAGAATATCGAACAAAAGCTTTTTACAGTTGGTATCTTCCTCGACTTAAGGAAAGCGTTTGATTCCGTAAACCATCGCATACTAATCGAAAAACTAAATGCTTATGGAATTCGGGGACATGCCAATAACTTAATTCAAAGTTACTTAAGTAATCGAAAACAGTTCGTTAAACTGGGTGATTATGTGTCCGAATTGAGAACTATAAATAAGGGTGTACCACAAGGGTCAATCTTAGGTCCGCTTCTTTTTTTGTTCTATATTAATGATACTGAAAATATTCCTTTCACTCAAGACATACTCTTGTATGCAGATGATAGAAATGCTTTTTTTTCCGGATCAAAATTGAAAGAAATAGAAGAAGCAGCCAACACTTGGCTATGTAACTTATCGAACTGGCTTATTAGCAATGATTTGCAGTTAAACATAAAGAAAACAAAATATATCCTATTCAGAGCAAGAAACACACCTATTGACTACGAAATTAATCTCACCTTCCACACTGAAAGTTTGCAGCAAACAAAAACCATTAAATTCCTCGGTGTCCACTTTGAAGAGTTTCTGAGCTGGAATGAACATGTAAATCATTTGAAATTAAAAATGTCGAAAGTAGTTGGAGCATTATGGAGGGTGAAGAACCTGATTCCAACTAGGTACAGATTAAATACATATTATGCAATCATCCAATCCCACTTAACTTAGTGTCTTTTGATTTGGGGGAAAACAACTAGAGGTAACTTGCAAACGTTAACAATCATGCAAAAGAAAGCCATTAGGGCTCTGGAAAGCTTAAATTATAATGAGAGCACAAGGCCTTTTTTCAAGAAATATGGGATTTTTTATCTTGAACAGCTCTATTTATACAAACTTGCACTCTACATATACACCCAAAGGAAACAAAATTCCCACAGCTTTGATAATACATATCTGATGAAAAATGACAGCTTTTGTTTCAGGAAAATAAATTACATATTACCACGTTTACGAACAAATTATGGATTACAAAGCATGAAATACCTTATTCCCAACGCTTTAAACGAGAACGCGGTGTTAGCTGAAGCTATCAATTATCCTTCTATTAATACATTGAAAAGATTTTTGCGCGAAATTTTCATTGTGTGGTTGTAGTTGGGTTCACGGTTTTTGTGAATTTCTATAATGTGTACTTTCTTTTCGAGTGACTGCTTTTGAGTGGAATGGACTGTATTTGATTTATGTTTATCATACTTATTTGTTGTACATTATTGATTATAAGTGTCTCTCCTGATGGATTCTGTATTTTTCTGATGGTTTCTGCACAAGGTTTTGCTAAAACAGTTTTTATTTTGTTTGAATGTTGGCACGAGTGTTGTGCACAATTTCAAATATCATGCTAAATTGTTTTCGCTCAAAGTGCTTTGTTCGTTTTTCTTCGTTAGTTTATGATTTGTTTATTCGGAGTGCATCGCTACCAACTTTGTTGTGGGGTCAGGGGACCCAGCCAGGTACAGGTATTGTACCTTTTGTCCCCGGCCCTTAGTTTTCTGTACTGAGAAATAAAATGTTAATAAACTCAAACTCAAACTCATATAAACCACTGCCCAGCAAATACAGACGCCAGCGCCCACTCACCCGCAGCGGCCGGAGAGAAGCCAACTAGAGCGTGGTAGTGTTGTCATGACAACGGTAACCGGCAGAGAAAAAAACTTCATGCGCGAATTGGATTCGAACCACTGCCGTCGAAAGAAGCGCAGCCTCGTATCGCGGTAGCCTAGACTGCTCGGCCACGCCCGCAGGATTACCGCGCAACGTCCGTGGGCAGTAATCATACAGTTCTAAGCATCCGTTCACCTCCAGTCGCCAGTTGCACTTTAGTTGAAACCGAAACTAACCGGATTTTCGTACTCTTGGCGGGGCTGGCGAGTTCCAGACGCTTCGTCACGGGCATGCTTTCTTATCGCGAGGTGCTTACCTGGCAGTTGGCGGCGCGTGTCATGTCCGCTGCGATTAACACCGCTGGGCCACACATGTCAGGACAGCTTTGCTGGTACCGCTTTTCCAACGCTGCCACTCGCCTTAGTCAGGCGGATGCCTCTATATGCGCAGCATTTATATTAATCTTTCTGGGTACTATAAACTGTTGCCTTGGTCACGGTTACCGTGACCATGAGAACGCCTGGCTTCGCGTACGCGTACTGTCAGCCCATTTCAACAGGTCCACAAGAAACTAGCGTACAATTAATTTTATGGAACGTGACTTTCGCAAAGGAATCCACCAGGACGCATTGCTTGAGACGTCAAATGTTGCACTGCACAAGTCGGTGCAGAAATAGCATGCACACACCCATACCAAGGTGTACGCGTGCACTGCGTGTAAACAGGTTTCCAAAAAAATAAAACAGCATGGGAGCGTGAGAGAATTCTAGCGCAATCTAGAAGCCGAAGAGCATGCATGCAGACAGGGAGGGTCCGGCAGACCCACCACGCTGCTTTGATGGTCGCCTTGTTGCCGGCCCAGACTAAGCCGCACTGCTTTTGTCAGAGTGCGCTAGGGGTGCTTATCATGATTCTTGCAAAGATTCAATGGCACACAACACGCCTGAAGAGTTGGGTTTATAGCGGACCGCGCTTTCTGTTTCGTCAAGAAAACAACCACTTTCACAGCGCGTGCTCGCATCGGTACGCGCTTCACGATGATTGAGCAACCGAGCCACATCGTGCCAGCGATAACCCGTGCCTGACTCATGAAAACACCCCTTTCAACATTGATAAGAGCTGCATGGCTTAGCCCGTGCTGGCGATATGGCGAGCATCGGAACTGCAGGATGGGCGCCGGTCCTTTTGTCTGCACGCGCTCCGGCTATTACAGCGCGCTGGGAACCAATTGCAGCAGTTGGGCTAACGCTCGCGGGTCCATTTTACTTTAGGGGCAGCTGTACGCTAGTTCATCAGGGCTTCGGTAACAATCATAACATCCGCGTTCATAGCAGAGATAATAGCACCGGTGCAAGCGATATCAAATAGCCGAGCCCGTGTAATGGGGTTGAGTGTGCGCCTGCGGTTGCTTTTAAGACTGAATCCTATCGTGCTTGCGACGAATGTGCTAGATTTAAAGACATGAACCGTTCAATGAAAGGTGCCTTGAATTAAAAAGAAAAGATGCGTCTAAAGAACTCTGCGCTTCCTACTGCTACCAGAAAGGTTAAAACTACGTAAAAGACGAAGAAAACGAGGAACACACAAAACGCCACGGGCGCAGATGTGTGTTTCTCGTAGTCCGCGTCCTCGTCTTTGAGGCAGTTTTAACCTTCCTGGAACCATGAACCAACTAGCCCGCAAGAACGTCCTACTAAAGTACTGCTACCCCACTTCCTTATGGTAAGGATTAGAGTGCTCAAAGGACCGCGCTTACAACTTGTAAGACGGGTTTTTACACGCACCCTTTTAGTATTGTGTTTATTTGCTGGGTTGACAACTTGCAAGGAATGAGCCGATGGACCTGTAGCATTCCGCCACAGCGCGGGGTTTCGAATTAATCAAACGTTACGGACCTTGCCCCGGCTACGGTCTTGTGCACGCATCCGCAGTGACGTTCAGGCGTTTAGCAGCGAAGTGAAGGAGAGTCAGTTCACGGGTGACGCTTCACGCGTGCCATATTTTATGCGAAGCATACTAGCCGCTCAACCGAGCTCTTCCTTGCTGCGCCGTGCGCGGCCGCGTAGCTACCACTTGAACTACATTGGCGCACCACGTGATATGACGTCACAACAGCTGTGAAAGCGGGGCTCAACTCATGCGCTCGCTTGCGGACGCGCAGCCTCCACCGGCGGCCTAACTCCCGCTCCTTCCGCTAGGGGCGCTGAAGCCACAACAGCTGTGAAAGCTGGGGCTCAACTCGTGCGCTCGCTTGCGGACGCGCAGCCTCCGCCGGCGGTATGCTTCGCATCCTAGGCTTAACCATAAGCTAAGCCAGGCCATTTTTTTACTTCAGATTTCAATACCGCATGCGCGTCTAGCCCGGATGAATAAAAGGCCGCTTTGCACTGTTCCCATAGATTACGTGGTTTCGAGAAAGTTGGCGCCGACTGCCGCGGTCCCTTCAGCAGAATTTCGAAGCTGCACAAAGCAGCAACACGTTCCCCGGCTTGGACAGCAAGGCTGCAAGCTCTGGGAAAATGTTTGTGGAATCACCATCACGACTCTGTAGCGCCGTGCAACGCGCTGGGATAAATGCTGACCTAGAGAAGAATGGGCGGTTCCATGTGGACATGCCTCGGGCAGGAATAAATTCCTCTCAGATATGAACCACACTTTCCGTAGTCGTGGCGCTTTCTGCGATCAGTGCAGGAAACGGCGATGTCACCAACCGTGATCTGTTGAATTTATCGCAACTAGTTCTTTAACAGCCCGATAAGTGAGTCATGCGTTAACAATCTGAACGCCTTACTGCAGCGCCAAGAAACGAAGGAAAATACATTTCCGCCCGATGGCCACTCGTCGACCGTCATTGGTATGTTTGGCAGCCGGAGGAGAAAGGCCATCCCTCACAACCGTCCCGCAGTAGGCTCAAGGGGAGCGTTGTGGGTTGTAAGACATAGCGCATTGCCTTCGTGCATGCACAACACCGTCGTGTTCCAACTCACCTGTCTGTTTTAGCACGCGTTGAAATGTCGAGTTCCGGAAAGAGGCATGCTTCGTCTATGGTGTCTATCCACCATGGCGTGCGATAGCCTTCACTGTCCAAAGAGGCGTCCTCGTTTGCATCCATTACGTTCAAGCGTAGACTCCAAGAAAGGCACCTCACACTTCAGGCAAGTCTTCGCGCCGGAGACTGCGAAGGGAGGCACCACAGCGGGCGAAGAAGTCTCACCACCGATTTCCGCGGCCAGCACAGCACGCAGCATTCGAAAAAACTGAGAAGCGCGATTTAGAGAGGCGGTGCTGGCTTATCAGGGCCCGTCGGTTCAGTTGTCGAATGCGAAGTCACGCATGCTAAACGGCGGCCGTTGTTACGAGGCTGTCAGCATGGAAATCGAAATGCAAGTCATTTCGGCTATCTCGGAAATCGTTCTACGCTTAACGCGCGCGCAATGTAGCGCTTATCGGCCCAGATTGCTTACTTGCCTGCGTGAAAAGGGGAACTCATACGCCCGTACTTACTCGCACCTTCTGACGCGGCGGCGGCAGCCACATTTTGATGGCGCGGCGGCTCAGTGGTTAGCGGGCTCGGCTACCGAGCCGGAGTACCCGGGTTCGAACCCGACTGCGGGGGCAGCATTTCGATGAAGGCTACGCAGAAAGGCGCCCGTGTGCTGCACAATGTCAGTGCACGTTAAAGCTCTCTAGGCGGTCGAAATTGTTCCGGAGACCTCCACTATATCACATCTTTTTCCTTTCAGTCCCACTTTTCTACCTGACCTCAAGGCGTGGTTGAGGGGCCTACAGAGAAGTGAGACAGTTACTGCTCCTTCCATTTGCTGATAACCAACCCCTACAATCCCAACCATTACTTGCGTTTAGCGCGGTCACAGCTTAGTGGCGAGGCAAAGTAATCGAACGCACATGCGGCGAGTGTATAGCTTCCCTGCGTCGCATCACACTCTCGATGAAACAGCCTTCCGTCTCCTGCAGCCCTTGCATGAAGTGCTTGCTGTTTTAGAGCGTTAAGCTATACTTCTCGCGTTTCGGGTCTCACCGTTATGCGTTATAACGCAAATCGTAACCCAGTAGTTGCCATGGTAACCGAGGTGGCTACTTAATGGACAAAAATAATAAAAAAAAACAGGCGGTAGCGTGACGCGCGAGCACAACTCGAAACTAATCCATGTTGGCGCAGTATATATACCCGGTGTTTCACGGGAGGTGATCAGTGATTTTTAAAAGTAGGGTTTGTGAGGTAAAGAGAAGCTTTCTGCGGCATAGTAATATCAGTGTTGGCGGCCGTCATAAAACAGGCGAATCATATTAACTACGAAAGTATTTAATTAAATTCTGACAGTTAACTTTTTAACTATTGCTGATAAGCGCCCGCTTGCAATTAGTGATTTGTAGCCGGTCGTTAGTAATAACTATGTCAGCTTTTAGAATTACGAAAACGCGATTACTCTCGCCGCTGTGGCTCAGCTATTTTGGGCCATTTCTGGCACCAATCGAAAACCGCGCACCGGCGGCAGGGCTAAAACGTAAATCAAATCGCATCACTTTGTCGTCTGGTCTGCACTGTCCCGCCCAGGCTGGAACATCGTGACAATGCGCGCGTCTGCTGGCGCTGCGCCGATGAAAAGTGATAAGGTGCTCTGACGGCACCCGCGACGAGCATATACTTTGCTGATGCATGGCGAGAGTGATAACTCAGGAACGCCGACAGCACATGCAACTCAGAATAAAGCGACGCAAAGTTTTCAGAAATAAAACATGAAAGCAGCGGAGACAGCTTAGGGAATGTCTTTCAGTGGTCACCTTGTAAGCGGACTGTCTTCACGCCATTTGATCGCTGACATGACTGCAACTGTTGCAGGCCGCTTTTAGACCACTGAAATGGCTGACATTGTTACCGCGTACGTGCGCTCAGAAGAATGCCACTTTAGCGGCACGGTTTACGAAGATGCGCATCCTGGTTGCTACGTGCCCTCTCGCTGCACTTTCACAAGAGTTTTCAGTCGTTTTGCGAGAACAGGGTCGGTGCACCCTCAACGTCAAAGAACTGGCTCAGTTTTTAGCAAAGAGTTTGAAACTGGCGTCTTGGCCTATGTCAACCCACAGGCTTGCATGAGAGAAATCGGCGATGCATTGGGATGCAGCTTCTCTTCGGTTTGAAGAGTTCTAGAAAAGCAGAACATGTATCTGTGCAAGGTATGCCTGCACCAAGCATGGGGAGGGTCTGATTTTCAGCGCCGGCTCGATTTCTGTAACTGGTGCCCAATCAAATGCGAGGACAGCCCTGAATTTTTAGACAACGTGATCTGGACCGATGAGGCGCACTTCTTCAGAGATTCCACGGTAAATATACACAACTCTCATTATTGGTCAGCCACCAACTCACTTTGAGTACGAGGACAAAGACATCAGGTACGGTGGTCCGCAAATGTATTGTGCGGGATACTTCAAGGACGCACTGTAGATCCTTACTTTATTGACGGGAACCTCACCTGCAGGAACTACACTGTGCGCATCTTAAATGACATGGTCTTGAGCTTCGCCTCAGAACTTCCGTTGAACGTGCTGAAGCTGATGTGGTTTCAGCATGACGGGGTTCCACCACACTCATTTTTTTGTGCTGTGGACGTTTTGGACACGAACTTTCCCAGGCAGTAGATTGGGCGCGCGGGACCGACTGCTTGGCCTCCGATGTCACCACACTTATCTCCCTTGGAATTTTTTTCTCTGGGAATACGTGAAAATTCAGGTTCATACGACGCAGCCGTCCAGCCTTGATGACCTGAAGCATAGAATTACTTATGCCTTTACAAACATTCCGCAGGGCATGATTGAGCGCTCTGTCTGCGCGATGAAGGATAGTTTTTTGCTGTGCATTGCCATGGAAGGACAGCTTTTCGAGAACGTGATGCAATGCTCTTGTATTGTATAGGGACGATGGAAAGAAATGCGAACAAAGCAGCGCCTAGGCGCTTCGTTATTCGTTTGGTTTTATGGTTTTATGTGGTTTAACTTCCCAAAGCGACTAAGGCTGTGAGAGACGCCGTAGTGAAGGGCACCGGAAACTTCGACCACCTGGGGTTCTTTAACGTGCACTGACATCGCACAGAACATGGGCCTCTGAAATTTCGCCTCCATCGAAATTTGACCGCCACGGACGGGATCGAACCAGCGTCTTTCGGGTCAGCAGCCGAGCACCATGACCACTGAGCCACCGCGACGGCTACTTCGTCATCCGTATTTCTTCGCGCTTTTACTTTGGTGGCTGCAGACATACGCTAGATTCTTCCGTGATGCATTCTAGGACCTCTGAAGTCTTTTTTTTTTACTACGCAGGTAAAAGCGGCACGAAAAGAAATTCGAACCGCGCAGTGCGTAGGCTTCGTGTTATTCGCGTTTCTTTCCATCGCGATAGTACACACAGCGTAATTGCTGACTGATACACACTTTTTTTCCTACACACGCGCAAATTTTCGGCCGCATAATAAATAGATTCTTATAGAGAGATTTTTATTCCCCATGGTGGCACTGTCGGATATGTCGGACACCGTTTTTAAAGGCTCAGTGTTAATTTTGTATGCTTGAGCGTCATTACCGTCCGCCTAAAAGTCCCTAACATAGGTTATTGCACTTCAGCCTCGTAAAGATGACCTGCGTAGCTTGGAAACGGAATCCATAAACTTATGTCGACGTACTGTTAGGTCCTGTGTTTTCTTTTCTTTTTAATTTTACAAACGATCGCTTGGAAAAAGACGTCAGCACAGCGGGCTTTATACTTGTCATTTGCTGACTGATGTTTGGCTGAATACGAACGAGTCACTGCCTTATTAATTATAATGTAAAACCAATTAACCCTGCTCATGCCCTTACATTCTCATGCTATTGTTGTGAACGCTACAGCTATTGAGCAATCCTGGCGAAGGCTTTAACAAATTTCAAAGCCTGTGAAAAACTATTAAAAAATACAAAGAATAAACGGGAAAGAAGAATGAAGGCAACGAAGAGCAGGTGGCGCAAGAAAAACCTTTCGAGCAAAAGGTATGATCAAACCATCAATTTCCGACCCGGAAAAAACGCAACGTCGCGTGAAGTGAAAAACATGCCGATAATTTACTGCGTTTAAAGTGACAGCGCAAGGAAAAAACTGTTTAGCGCGCACTTCTGGCCTCAAAATTATCTGCACGGCAAAAATGAAAAAATAAATAATAAGAACAGTACGCGCGTAACTTCATTTTACATATGCCGGAACGGCAAGAACTTGACCTGACGGTGCATTCCTAGCAAAAAGGTCGGTTATGCCAGTTCATGCTCTTGGTATGTTGGAATGGACAGGATAAAACTGATACACAGACAAACAAAGATCGCAAGATGCAAACAATTCAGCACTGTAACTAGCCCAAGCCGCAAGCCGTGCATTCAGGCCGAGAAACTCGTTCGCCAAGTGCGGCAGCCAGTGACTCAGCTTCGCTTAGAACGCAAGGCAGCAGGAGACAGGCTGGACACCGTAAGACACGTGACTGCCCCCTTGAGTGGCGCGAGCTTGTGGGTGTGTGGCTGTATGCCCGAAACGGCACCGCGGTTTCGATTTCACGCGACGCGAAGACTCAGAATATCTTGCCGCGTAGCGACAAGCAGATTCGCATTTTCGAAATTCTAAAAACGGATAAGGTTATTATTAACGGTCGGCTACAAATCACTAATGACAAGCGGCCGCCTATCTACAATAGTTAAAAAAGTTGACTATCAGAATTTATTTACAAACTTTACTTTTTAACATGATTCGCCAGTTTTTTGACGCCCGCCGGCACTGCAACTACTATGCCGCAAAAACCCTATTTTTAAAAATTACGGCTCTCCTTCCCTGAAACACGTGGCATATACCCCTGTCTGTCAGGCGTCAAATTCGGGCCACTTAGTCACCACATTCGTGTAAAATTTGTGGGCCAACCGTTTGCCGCAGAATGTTCGGGTGGTGTATTGCAATTCAACGTTTCATGCACCATAAACAATTGTTAAGTTGGAGTCTAACTTGCAAAAGAAATTCGAACCGGCGACCTGTGTTAGGTGTGTTTACGCTCGATATTCGATCGCTGCCTCGGCGTCGACTCATTTTTTTTCCTCCTCGCCTGCTAATCTCAACTAAAGGTAACGAAGCAAAAATGACATATGTCCGCCCATTCACACGGAGAGGCGCAGCAGAATCTGATGCTACTGCAGTGATTATGCATCTTTATTTGGCGATGTTCTGACGACATGTCAGATGATGAGCAGTCTTTGTAATCGGAGGAGTGGACGGTAATAAATGCCTTGGTTTTGACATTGCAATGACGGATGAAGACGACGTGGATGAATCGGGCGCGCGTAGTTGTTGGTAGCGTTTTAAGGTTCTTTTTCAAAACGAGCCGACCGGACGTGATCTCGGGGACGAATTGAGTTCCATCACCTCCAGGTGGAAATCAAAGAAAATCAGAACAGGTTAACTGTGTTGTCGAATGTGGTGATGACAACCATGATGATGCTTCCGAAGATGCATCCCTTTGAAGATTTGGGAGACACGCATGAAACAAAGGCGATTCCGCATTTTGGTCTGGCAGCGCACACATCTCCCACCTCTTGAAAGCTTTGCTCAGTGCTGGAGGAGGCGGCAGAGGTATAAGCAATATGAGAGGCAACACGGGAGCGCGTGGCCTCCGTACTTTGTGGAGCACAGCAGCCGAGAGCCGACGGGAATGGGCGGCACCATGTGCATGCCAGACAGACCAGCCGACCATACGTACTGGTATGAGCCTTTTCCACAAATTCTTACCGGCTCTCGGCGGCAGTGCTTCAGCGCGGAGGCCACCCGTTCCCGTGTACCCTCTCATATTGCTTCTACCTGTGCTTGCGCGGATATGGACATTTTGCGTACACTTCAAACGTGGACAAGAAAGGGGACACACAACTTCACCGCATTTTTATTGCAAGGGTAACACACACACACACACACATATATATGTAAATATATATATATATATACATATATATAGGGAAGGGCAATGAGGGGCTCGTTATAAATATGAGAGAAGCCAACAGCCAGAGGAACCAAGGGGCACAGGGGATTTTTAATTAATTTATTTATTTTGTGGTGTTGATCATTAAATAAATACCCCCGAAAGCAGAAGGTTTGACAGCTGTCGCCGTAGGTTGGTGGTAGAGCACCAGACGCGTAATTCGGAGGTCGTGGGTTCGGATCCCACCGGCGGCATGTGGTTGTTTTTTCTCCTGCTTTTCTAATCAATTAGCTGTAAGCGATAACATATTCAGTAATATTATAATTTGATCAACACCACAAAATAAAAAAAATAAATGAAAAATCCCCTGTGCCCCTTGGTTTCTGCGGCTGTTGGCTTCTCTCATATTTATAACGAGCCCCTCATTCCCCTTTCCTTGTCTGCTTAATTGCTTAGCGAGGGCCTCGGTTCTGGCAGCCTTGATGCTTTAGGAAGCATAAGAGGGTTCTCACAGAGCTTCCACATTCACCGTTCGATGACGTTCTACGTCACATCAGCGGTAACTCAGGATGTGCCACGTCCGCCGCTTAAGAACGTGGGTGGCGCTGGTGAACACTCCCAAGGTTAGGTTATTTGTAAACATAAATACCCCCGAAAGCAGAAGGTTTGACAGCCGTCGCCGTAGCTCAGAGGTAGAGCACCGGACGCGTAATTCGGGGGTCGTGGGTTCGGATCCCACCGGCGGCATGTGGTTGTTTTTTCTTCTGCTTTTCTAATCAATTAGCTTTCAGCGATAACATATTCAGTAATATTATAAATTGATCAACACCACAAAAAAAATTCAGGGGGCACTTTGACTGTCTAAAGTGGGTAGAGGCGGAAGCGTTTTCCGCACCACCTTCGCTGTTTCTGTGGCACCGGTGTCGTCACATATAATTGAGTACTAATTACTAAGTGATGACAAATCACTAATTAATGGTTAATTACTGATTAATGCCTGAATACTAATTAACTGCTAATTAATGACGCTTAAGCTTCGCCTTTAGGAGTGGAACGCGACAGCGCGTTGTAGCGCTGCCAGGGAGTCCACGGAACACCACCCGCTCAGCGCGATGCCTTGCCCTTTGAACGCAACGCTTTTTGAGGAAAGGAAATGGCGCAGTAATTCTCTGTCATCTCGGTGGACACCTGAACCGCACCGTAGAGGAAGGGAGGAAGTGGGAGTGAAAGAAGATAGATAAAGAGGAGCCGTAATGAAGAAAATGAAAATTGTATTTGAGGAAAGGAAATTACGCAGTAACTGTCTCACAAAATTCAGGGGGGCACTTTTTTGACCTAAAGTATGGTCACTGATGCCCCTAAGAGTGGAACGCGACAGCGTCTTGCAACGCTGCCAAGGAGTCCATAGAACGCCATCGCCCATTCGGTTCTACGCCTCGCTCGTCAGTAAATTGGTTTTTGAGGCAAGGAAATGTATCTGTCTCTCATTTGTCGGTGGACACCTAAACCTCGCGGGAAGGGAATGAAGGAGGATGAGAGTGAGTGAAGACACCGTATTCACTAGACGCGCGTTTGTTCATTCCAAACCAGCGAGCTGGCATGGCGGAGTGGATAGCATGCTCGTCTCTCACGCCGAAGACCGGGGTTCGATTCCTGAGCTCGACCAATTTCTTAATCGGTTTTATTTATTTATATGGCCTGAGTAGTAAAGCTAATTAGGCTAACTGGGTAATTAAGCAATTAACTAAGCCCAGTCCCACTCAATTGGAGCATCACTATACGATCCCTTCAATTGGTTGCATGGTTACTACCCAAAGTACAATTGGCCCCTTTTGAAATTCGCGCACTGTGACATCACGACCGTTTCTACCAATTGAAAAGCGTGACATCTTCTGTCGACAACTGCTGCTTACAACGATGAGACATTAAAGGCTTCCGCCTTAATAAATAAATAAATTAAAAACCCCCTGTGCCCCTTGGTTTCTGTGGCTGTTGGCTTGTATGTATGTATGTATGTATATATATATATATATATATATATATATATATATATATATATATATATATATATATATATATATTGTGTGTGTGTGTGTGTGTGTACGTACTTAGTAAGGGAGTCACCGATGATGGCACTGTTGATCGGATGCCTTGGATAATGACGAATCAGACGCTCTGTCGTTGGGTTCCTGGCAGCCATGTTGAGAAATTGTATTCAGTAGGGGTTGCAATGGCCCAGTTTACTAGTTTAGGTACAGTATTACGACAAACGCGACTGTTCTTTTAACGTTTATTTTGCCAACAGTTTCGGGAATGGTATTCCCTTCGTCAGGGCAGGCTTACAATATATATATATATATATATACGAGGTCTGTTAGAAAAGTATCCGACTTTATTTTTTTTTGCGAACACCTGATGGATGTGAAACAAGCGCGCTTACAGCAGCCGACCTTGAACCCTCGTGCGCATGCACGAATTTTTTCCCGCCTGCCGATAGCGTCAGTCGCTGGGAAGCAGCGTTTGAGTGAGGCAGTGCGCAGTGCTCTCGTCGGTTTTTTGTTGCAAGGAAAATGGCGGAGCGAGAGGAGCAGCGCTACTACCTCAAATTTTGCCAGAAACTTGGCGATAGCCAAGTGGAAACCATTCGAAATGTTCAGACGGCTTTCGGTGATGATGCTATGATCAGCACACAGATTAAGCAGTGGTGCAACTGGTTTAAAGGCAGCCGCACATCCGTGGAGAGAGAGCCACGCTCCGGTCGGCCATCAACATGCCGAAATGACCAGGTCATTGCCGAAGTGAACGCTGTGGGGATGCGGGACTGTTGTGTGACTATCCGAGAAATTGCGGGAGAGGTGCACACCAGCAATTTTTCTGCACATTCCATTATCACCGAAGATTTGGCCATGGAGAGAGATGCGCCGAAATTCGTGCCGAAGCTGCTGACGGTGGAGGAAAAGCAGCTTCGTGTTGAAGTCTCACAGGAGATGCTGGATTCCACAAACAGTTACCCTGACTTCACCGACGCCGTAATCACTAGTGACGAGTCTTGGGTGTACGGGTACGACCCGGATACCAAAACCCAGTAGTCACAGAGGACGCATTCCACGTCACCAAGACCAAAGAAGGCCCGCCAAGTGCGCAGCTATGTCAAAGTGATGCTGACTGCTTTTTTGACTCCCTCTGTGTGGCACACCACGAGTACGCACCCCACAGGGTCAAAGAATGACTAAATAGTACTACAGGGATGTCCTCCATCGCCTACGTGGTGCTGTGCGGCGCAAGAGACCGGAATTGAGGTCAACAAGAAATTGGCGCATCCCTCGCGGCATTGCTGCTGCACATTCCTCGCATTTGATTCAGACTTTTCTGGCGAAAAACCAGACTCCTGTAGTTCAACAGGCTCCTTACTCTCCTGATATGTCCCCCTACGACTTCTGGCTGTTTCCTAAAATGAAGAGGCCATTGAAAAGAGCGCCATTTCAGAAAAGAAAGGACATTGTGGCTGCAACGACGGCAGAGCTAAATTCCATTCCAAAAAGGGCCTTTTCGGAATACTCCCAACAATGGCAGCACCGATGGGAGATGTATATGGAGTCTTAAGGAGACTACTTTGAAGGTCATTAGGTTTCCAACGCTCCAGTTATGCCAGTTTTTTTCTTCGGCCAAAGGTCGGATACTTTTCTAACAGACCTCGTATATATATATATATATATATATATATATATATATATATATATATATATATATATTTATAACGAGCCCCTCATTCCCCTTCCCTTGTTTGCTTAATTGCTTAGCGAGGGCCTCGGTTCTGGCAGCCTTGACGCCATAGGAAGCATAAGAGGGTTCTCACGCACCTTCCGCCCTCTCCGTTCGATGACGTTCTACGTCACACCTGCGGTAACTCAGGACGTTCTACGTCCGCCGCTTATGAACGTGGGTGGCGCTGATGAACACTCTCAAGGTTAGGTTACTTGTAAACATAAATACCCGCGAAAACAGAAGGTTTGACAGCCGTCGCCGTAGCTCAGAGGTAGAGCACCGGACGCGTAATTCGGAGGTCGTGGGTTCGGATCCCACCGGCGGCATGTGGTTGTTTTTTCTTCTGCTTTTCTATCAATTAGCTTTATGCGATAACATATTCAGTAATATTCTAAATTGATCAACACCACAAAATAAATATATTAATTTAAAAAAAAAATCCCCTTTGCCCCTTGGTTTCTGTGGCTGTTGGCTTCTGTCATATTTATAACGAGCCCCTCATTCCCCTTCCCTTGTTTGCTTAATTGCTTAGCGAGGGCCTCGGTTCTGGCAGCCTTGACGCCATAGGAAGCATAAGAGGGTTCTCACGCACCTTCCGCCCTCTCCGTTCGATGACGTTCTACGTCACACCTGCGGTAACTCAGGACGTTCTACGTCCGCCGCTTATGAACGTGGGTGGCGCTGATGAACACTCTCAAGGTTAGGTTACTTGTAAACATAAATACCCGCGAAAGCAGAAGGTTTGACAGCCGTCGCCGTAGCTCAGAGGTAGAGCACCGGACGCGTAATTCGGAGGTCGTGGGTTCGGATCCCACCGGCGGCATGTGGTTGTTTTTTCTTCTGCTTTTCTATCAATTAGCTTTATGCGATAACATATTCAGTAATATTCTAAATTGATCAACACCACAAAATAAATATATTAATTTAAAAAAAATCCCCTTTGCCCCTTGGTTTCTGTGGCTGTTGGCTTCTGTCATATTTATAACGAGCCCCTCATTCCCCTTCCCTTGTTTGCTTAATTGCTTAGCGAGGGCCTCGGTTCTGGCAGCCTTGACGCCATAGGAAGCATAAGAGGGTTCTCACGCACCTTCCGCCCTCTCCGTTCGATGACGTTCTATGTCACACCTGCGGTAACTCAGGACGTTCTACGTCCGCCGCTTATGAACGTGGGTGGCGCTGATGAACACTCTCAAGGTTAGGTTACTTGTAAACATAAATACCCGCGAAAGCAGAAGGTTTGACAGCCGTCGCCGTAGCTCAGAGGTAGAGCACCGGACGCGTAATTCGGAGGTCGTGGGTTCGGATCCCACCGGCGGCATGTGGTTGTTTTTTCTTCTGCTTTTCTATCAATTAGCTTTATGCGATAACATATTCAGTAATATTCTAAATTGATCAACACCACAAAATAAATATATTAATTTAAAAAAAAAAAAATCCCCTTTGCCCCTTGGTTTCTGTGGCTGTTGGCTTCTGTCATATTTATAACGAGCCCCTCATTCCCCTTCCCTTGTTTGCTTAATTGCTTAGCGAGGGCCTCGGTTCTGGCAGCCTTGACGCCATAGGAAGCATAAGAGGGTTCTCACGCACCTTCCGCCCTCTCCGTTCGATGACGTTCTACGTCACACCTGCGGTAACTCAGGACGTTCTACGTCCGCCGCTTATGAACGTGGGTGGCGCTGATGAACACTCTCAAGGTTAGGTTACTTGTAAACATAAATACCCGCGAAAGCAGAAGGTTTGACAGCCGTCGCCGTAGCTCAGAGGTAGAGCACCGGACGCGTAATTCGGAGGTCGTGGGTTCGGATCCCACCGGCGGCATGTGGTTGTTTTTTCTTCTGCTTTTCTATCAATTAGCTTTATGCGATAACATATTCAGTAATATTCTAAATTGATCAACACCACAAAATAAATATATTAATTTAAAAAAAAAAATCCCCTTTGCCCCTTGGTTTCTGTGGCTGTTGGCTTCTGTCATATTTATAACGAGCCCCTCATTCCCCTTCCCTTGTTTGCTTAATTGCTTAGCGAGGGCCTCGGTTCTGGCAGCCTTGACGCCATAGGAAGCATAAGAGGGTTCTCACGCACCTTCCGCCCTCTCCGTTCGATGACGTTCTACGTCACACCTGCGGTAACTCAGGACGTTCTACGTCCGCCGCTTATGAACGTGGGTGGCGCTGATGAACACTCTCAAGGTTAGGTTACTTGTAAACATAAATACCCGCGAAAGCAGAAGGTTTGACAGCCGTCGCCGTAGCTCAGAGGTAGAGCACCGGACGCGTAATTCGGAGGTCGTGGGTTCGGATCCCACCGGCGGCATGTGGTTGTTTTTTCTTCTGCTTTTCTATCAAGTAGCTTTATGCGATAACATATTCAGTAATATTCTAAATTGATCAACACCACAAAATAAATATATTAATTAAAAAAAAAAATCCCCTTTGCCCCTTGGTTTCTGTGGCTGTTGGCTTCTGTCATATATATATATATATATATATATATATATATATATATTTATTTATATATATATATATATACTCGGTGTTCCAGCTAACTAGGATTAAGATTTATAAAGAAACTAAGCGTTCTTCAGAACTGAAATCGCATGCATGCTGTTAAGGTTTATCTAAAGTTACAGTACCATTTTTTCGCTCCTCCTATTTGAATAATTAGTCGAAATAAATAAATTAACTTTTTAAATATAGCTTGAAACGTTCAG
This sequence comes from Amblyomma mixtum, assembly GCF_055824585.1. NCBI lineage: Eukaryota > Metazoa > Arthropoda > Arachnida > Ixodida > Ixodidae > Amblyomma > Amblyomma mixtum. The sequence continues at coordinate 205,221,565 of NC_143013.1, forward strand.
GCGTCAATAGGAAAGCTGTGGAGCTCCACAAACATTGTCCAACCCAGGAACTTCCAACGAGATTGACTTAGCGTGGCCGTTTTTATTCGGGAAAAACGAAAGCACGCGGAGTTTCAAAAATACCACGTGACAGCGCGCTCCGTGCGCCCGGATGCGCCGCGATTACAGCGCTCTCATCCGCGTTTTGTAGAAAACATCACCCGCTTCCCGCCTTTCGTGCTGCCCAAGACAGGGCTTCGCGTTGTGTTTGGTTCCAAGATGGTTCCAAGATAAGCACCAGTGGGTTTGAGCGGCAATGAGAGCACTATCCTATCGCAGCAGCCGATCACGCCTGGCGTTGTTGTTGTTGTTAGCCTTTGAAATGATGGCACATACCCACACTAGGGGATCGGCTAGGAATCGGGTTAATCTACGACACACACTGTGCATTGGACATCATCATCTTCATCTGCTTCCATCGGCGGCGTGCACAGTTCAGATCAGTTATCCTCGACCAGGGGTGGTATTCTCCCGGTGTCGCCTTTTGCGACATGTCGCATTCGCTCTTCGCTGATTGGCTCCAGCCGCGGTGAGGGCGGCGTGACGACACGGATCCGCCTTTCTGCTACGTCATCGTGACGTCGCCCCAATTTACTACGCTTAGTCGAACAACGGTATGCGCTGAAGCGATTCGGGCCGGCGACGGGCTACCTTTAGCGTACGAACGCAATCGGCAGTTGCGGCTTTTGCGCCCTTAGCGTGAAAACATGGCGACGACCTTTCAAGCGAGAGCCGCCCACTTCAGCCAATTCAGCAGTCCTTGCGATTCCGGTCGGCATGTTTACCGGCAACTACTGGTGTTGTTACTTTTCGCTATGACTTACCTTGCTTCGACGATAAAGTTTAAGCTGCAATTCAGCCTAGTTTTTTAGATACGCTCTCGATTCTGGAGCGCGCAAGCCTAATGGGACCTCCAGCTACACTGCTACCGTCTGCAACTGCCCGAAACGCAGCCGAAACCTAGCACAACCATCCGGAACGAAATAAAAATAGATTTGGAGCTTCTTCGCGGTGTTTTATAGACTGAAATGAAGTAAAGCGAGTTGATATTAAATTTGCAAATGTTTTTTTGAACATTAGACGTCATGTGATGGCAAATATTCTCGCTATAAAAGATACGAAACTACTGCTGCTAGTGAATCAGCAGTGGTAAATTGTCGCTTCTCGGGGTGAATGAATGCACCGCAGACGAAAGTGCCGGCGGCTTTTTCCGTTTCTTCGAGCATCTGTAAGCACTTTTTTAGGCCCCGCCCATATGCGACATGTCGCAAAAGGCGACACCGGTAGTATACAACCCCAGAGCTTAACCTTAGTTTGGTACCGTCACCAGACAGAGCGACGACTCAAGAAAGCAAAACCATGAGCTTGATTTTGCAGGTGTACTCGGTGGAACGACGTTAAATCCCTACCGCTTTTTTTTATTGCGAAAGGAATACTGCTCGCAGTTTGAGCCCTTCAGCGTCGTCCTGGTGGTGTAACCACGTTTGGCCTTTACCATGACCTCCACTGTGACGTCCCAGCGTAACCACGGTGCGCCGAGCAGCAGCTGCGCGCCGCTGCCGCGAGGAGGCGCTCGCCGTGATGACGTCACGCCAGACGGAGATATGTCGGGCTCCGTCCCGGCTCGTCGCAGTCGTCCCGGCGTAACCACGCTGTGCGTTTCAGCCAAGCCATGTCGTCCGACACGCACAAGGCAAAGCTGCATCGGTTCGCTCAAGCTAGGAAACGACGGCGGGCTGAAGAAACGGATGAAGTTGCTTTCGCAATTTCCGGGCTTAACCAAGCTGAGCCTCTGCCAATTTTTTTCGAGGTGGACACCACCGCCCCTTAGATCGAGCGCGATATGGAGGTGATGACTTCAGGCTTAATCTTCTCGTATTACCATGCCCTAACATCGTTTACTTTCGCGAGAAGGATGGAATGAATACACGAGCATAGCTACGCGGAAGTATTCGTATATATTTTGCACCGTGACGTTTATTGGAGAATAAGTCATGCCAGGAAAAAAATAATTGGTCCGTTTCAGCCGGAACGAATGTAATAACCTTCAAATCGTTCTAGGCTACCTAAAAGTGCGATTGAGGTTTCCACTGACACAGGGAGCCAGGTATGCGCCATTCCTTGCCTTAGAATCACTGGTTTCCAAACATGACGCTGGTTTAAGAAAAGGAAACGCACACAACTGCCTTGAAAATCTGGAATGTTCTGCGTGGTGATGTTGATCATGGAGATATGCAGAAATTTTAATGCTTTATTGATACTTTGTGTCGCCTGCGCCTAACTTGACGCTATGAAGTATCAAATTTAATTGCGTTCTATTGCATTGTACTGCCCCGCCACGTTGGCTCAGTGGTTATGGTGCTCGGCTGCTGACGCGAAAGACGCGGGTTCGATCCCGGCCGCGGCGACTGAATTTCGATGGAGGCGAAATTCTAGAGGCCCGTGTACTGTGCGATGTTAGTGCACGTTAAAGAGGCCCAGGTGGTGGAAATTTCCGAAGCCCTTCAGTACGGCGTCCCTCACAGCCTGAGTCGCTTTAGGCTGTTGAGCCCTAATGAACCAAGCCAAACTTATTGCATCGCATTGCTTTTCTTTCCGGTAACGACCCTCATGCGAAGAGTAACAGCATCAGTGAATACAATTCAACGTGTGCAAACACGACAAACAGGCACGCGTTTCTAAATGAGACTGTGGCGCTTTCTGCGTAAGTTTGGGCGGGTTTCGTGCGGTGAGCTAGTAAAACACCCATTTCTCTTCTTTGTGTACATTGTTGCAGCAGAGGCTGCATGGACGTGTCCGGATCAGGAACGATGCGGCCGGAGACGGAGTAGCAAGAGCCGCAGTGTGCTGAGGGAGACGCTACAGCTTATTTTACGTATTTACAGCAGTAAAGTTCCGCACGTGAGAGCACGGGAGGAGAGCGGAGGGGTACGCACGCACTAAACAGGCGTCCGGCTACTTAATTAAAGTTCGATATTTAGCTTTCTATCTCGGGAAATGTAGCTCATTGAGGACTGCCCAATGAGCGGGTCACTCGCTGTGTCTCGCGGTGGTGCCCACAGCAGGAGAGGCGTGATGCGTGCCTTCTAGCTGCGTTTTTTGTGGCGATGATGCCACGGTTACGCAGCAGTTCTAGTATTGACGGGGATTCTCGGCCAATTCAAGCAGACTGCGCTGAAGCCGTGCTTTCACCACTGTGAACTTGGAACTCCATTTCGGGGAAGGTTACCACCTCCGAGGACGACGTATCCCTCTGTCCGCAGCTACCCGTGCGAAAAGACGGCTGGCCTCTGTTGCCTTCGCCTGCCCTCCCTGTTCTCAGTACGGAAAAGATGGGGACTGTTTTTCCCCGAAGGATCCTCTCTGCTGTCACTGCAGCCGCTATGGCTACGCCGGGAATAGATGCAGCGCCGACGCCTCTTCTCTGACTTATCCGTCAGACCGCGGAACAGCCCGCGTGCCAATCTGCTCTTGCTTGAGGTAAGTCCCAGATGATAGCAGCATGGATTCCGAACGAGATAGCTGTGAGGTCAGTCAGTTTAGTCGCTGCGTGTATGTTGGTTTTCATACACTATGTATGTCTTGGCTGTACGGTTGTGACAAGTTATTTAAAGTTGACGAGTCTGTTGCCTGCAATGATTGTATGTCGTCCATTCATCCCCTTCCAGAAGAAGCTGTTTACTAAAACCTCTGCCGTGAAACTTATAATTAATAGAGAGTTTTTGGATAGCGTCGTGGCGAATAGGGTGACCCTATCTGCATGCGCTTAGCGTTAGGGGAACGGGTTCACATTTTCTGTCTATAGAATAGGGTCGCGGATGGTCGCTTTGCGTTGCTTGAAGGCAGCGCCATGACGGCGGGAAAGAGAAGCTTTCAGAGCAAATAAGTTAATATATATGTTGTACATTTTTCACTGTCTAAACAAAACGACGCGCGAACTGTTTCAGTTACCAATTACTAATTAGGAAAAGCGAAAAATGATGCAAATATTTTTTTATAATGCGGACATGTTCAATCCGAGCCAAGACTATTCACACAGGAAGAGTAGAAGTAGTAATGTTTTTTTATTAATATTTTGCATTGAATATGGAAGGTAAAAGAATTTTTTCTACCCCGGCATCTGCTATCGCTGCTGGAAGCACCTGAGCTGGGGCAGCGGAAATAAAGGATAGCAGGCAGTGAGTAGAAGTGAAAAGAAAGAGGGGAGGGGATAGTAGAAAGGACAGGGGGAGGAGTACACTGAAAATAAATATATTTACATATATACATGATAAATATAAATATATACAGGTCTCACGTGCGGGAAGGTCTGGTAAAAACTTGCAAACGTGTTTGTGGAGATCAGTAGTTCGAACCTCCCGCGCTTTCTGACGTCAGTCGACGCGTACTCGCTAAGCCTAGCAGCTCAGTAAACACGGAAGCAATCTGAAAATTCGGCGTGTTTTATCGTTAAAATTTGGTTGTTCGGGCAACTTCAGCCAAAGCGAAAGTCTCGTGCGCCTTTAGTTTGATGTGAGCGTGAGCCACAGAGTAGCGGCAACGACGAATCGGCGATGAAGCGAGAGGGCCCGCTTCGGCGGGCGCCGCCATGTTGTCCCAACGTAAAGCGGCTTAGGGGCGCAAGGGGCGCACGCTATTTCGCCGATTTAGCGTTAGCATCGCCCGCTCACCCAAACACCCAAGGGCCGATAGCGTTCTGCGCATGCGCAGTAGCATCCCGTTATTCCCCTATGACCCAAAGCGATAGGGTGACCCTATACTAAAACTCGCTATTGACGAAGAAACTGAAAGTTTTAATGCTCCATAGGCTCTATCTATCTGTCGGCTCGTGGAAGAAGCTTCTCAGACAGCATCGGGTTACAGGCTCAAATTTATTCGTTCACGTCATCGTCCGAATCAAAAGACCCCTTCATCCTTACGTGCTACATGGTTAAATACCCTTCATATTTAATGCCCACCAATAAGGGTCTGAGGTTCAGCCCCGGGGCGGCGACGCCCGCCCTCCGGCAGTATTCTTTCTTTCCATCGCAGATGGCTGCAAATCAACATTTTTCTACACACCCTCGCCAGTCAGGTGACACCGTCACATAGCTGGTCCTCATCTGCGTATTCTCCAATCCTGGGAAGAGTTCGCCTCGCCCTCGCTGCTGTCATCAACGACGCCGGCACCGCTGCCGTCTCCCCCAAGATCGGGCACGAACCTTTGCGTATTGCATTCGCGCAAGGACGTCAGTGTTGGAGCTTCACCAATTTCCGCCACATAGAGCAAGCCAGGAGTAGCACAACTGCTAAGCCAGCGGCCTTCACCCATGGCACCCATCCGGGTCCCCGCCTTGCACACGGGTGAAGGGGGATAATCGAACTGCGTGGCACCAGGGCTAATTTCTTTAGAATTTCTTTAGACAGTGAACTTGCCGCCACCACATGCAAATGGCTTGTCACTGCCTCCGAACGCTGCTGCTGTTTCGCTCGCACGAGCGCGTCTCGTCGCCACGTCCTCTGCTGGCCGGCCGTACCCGAGGGGGAATGTTTATTACTGATGTTCTCCCCTTGTACCAAGGCTGGCTCCAGGAATCTGCTCATTCCCGGTCCTCAGACAACCTTGCGAGAGCGTAATACTGAAGGAAAAAGAATCTGTGTTGTTTCACTGAATATCAGTAACTCCGTATTTGCTCGCAGTTTTGTTGAAGTCGGCGTAAAAATGAGTGTGACATTTAGGCATGTTTTGTTGTTTCGTGCTGATCCGCCTGCTTGTAAAAACTTTGTAAACGTTGAAGACGCTTCCGCAGATTTAGGGCAGTCACATCGAAGGGGTTGATGCTCTTGTGATAGAAGAGGAAGATGAAGGAATCCGAGGAAGCAGCACTGACATGGCAGGAGCCAACAAATATGCAAGAATCCAGAGTGACTACCACTGCGCCCGTGGGGTCGGACACCGGCGGTCGCAGCACATCAGTGGTTGCCGCCGCCCTCGCCCTTGCAGCGCTGGCAGGCGTCGCTTACCTGGTGCTGGCCCACCACAGGGCCCGAGACGAGCGCCTGACGCGTGGAAACGCCGCCTCTTGGAGACAAGCGTAAGCAGAAAATGGGGCATCCTCAGTGGATCACCTTATTCCCATCAGGATGTATTTTGTGGACAGCGGGATTGGTCGCCCGCTATCCGTGTTTATTGTCCGTTGTAGCCACACAGAATTCGCTGCCATAATTCATGCTCTGCGATGCTAGTGCTCTTTAGAGAATCCCAGAGGGTTAAACTGTTCCGGTGTCCGCCGCTCCTGCACCTCTCAGCATAGCTCGCATGCATGTAAACGACACAAACTAAACCAAAACACTCGGAATACCATCTTTCTTAATGTATCTGCTTTAATCATTGAACGGCACTCTTGATGTGGTGACATCTGCCGTCACCATACGCCTGCATATAAAAAATAATCTTGGCTACTGGTTCATGTTCGCTTATGAGGTTAAAAATTGCTCTTCCTTCAAAATTTGAGTCTTCCTGCTTACGCAAAAAATTCCGTTCCTAGCTATAGTCGCTAAAGCTAGGATTCTCGCTTATAACACCAAAAATCTTTGGCTCCTTCCATTCATTTGTCAATCCAATGCTGGATTCAGTTGATGATTCTGGACTGCAAAGTCGTCAAGTGGGCCTGCTTGCACACATTTCTTTTTTTTTCTTGTGTTTTGTACAGCTGGCCTCCGAGCTGCGTTGCCGGGGTGCCATGCGTCCATGGAGATAGCTTTTGTATGTCGTTGTGCGCTGGGACTGGGCGCCTTCGGAGAGGCAGCCCCTGCGTTGAACATTCGTCTTTCTATATGTTTGTTTCCGCAGGTGAACTCCGACTTTGCCTGAAGCGAGCATGACTGTACTCATTTCTTGTTTCGGTTTTGTTCTTGCATTGACATTGCGGGCCGCCTTACGTCTACGTAGATGGCATTTTGTGGAAGATTCAGCGTGCGGGGCTCCAGACACCTGCGGCGAACCACCCATCTGGTCCGTTAGGTGTCTGGTTTTTCTTTTCTGTTGTTCAGCGGACCTAGAGCCACTCCTTGCAAATTCCACGAGTCTCCGCCGGAATGTTTTGCTAACATTGCGGGCCGGGGCCCCTAAGCTTCGGCATCCCAGCCGTCTGCAGTTTGTATTCGCCGAAACCGCGGGAACGTGAAATCTGCGGTAGTTGAGGTCGGAGCTCAGAAGGAGACGGACGTCCTGCCGCATGCTCGCTTGGACGACGGACTGTCCGAAGTTTAGATGCTGTCGAACTCAGTTGTCTTATATGATGCTGTCGCCCTTCTAATTGCGTTGTACTTTTTTCCTTAAATCAAGTCATTTAATTAAATAAGTTCTCAGTTTAATCCGGCCCATTCAGAAGGTTCATTTGGCGAATCGGGGGGGCGGGACCTACAAAGAAGAAAAAAAGAAGAGCACCAGCAACTACCACCATGAAGATAAGAGCGATACAAAACTTTTTACTTGGACTATGTTCGATTAGACGATTGTAAATATCTGCTGTCCTTCCCCCATTCCGCTACTCCTGCGGGCTATTACGATACGCTGAGAACCATGTGCCCCTAAAAGTAAGGATAAGTTTCTTGAGCGGCGAGGTAACTGATATATGACGTCGTGTTTATGAACCACCAAAATGTGCGGCAACCTTGAATTTTCGTGCGAGAGGTGAGCGTCCTTCCATGGATACCATCCGCGAATGCGAATTGCCGGCTCCCCCATGTATCAGATTGCAGCTTATCAGCTCGGAAGCAAAGCAACTTGCCCCTTTCCTCCTCCCAATCCGTTTCCCTCCTTTCGTTCCGTGGTCTTGATAAAGGCCCGAAATAAACCGCCGAGGGGACACTTCGTGGGTCGGCGTAGCACCTTGCTGCAATCAGAGCCTGTCGTTTTAACGCATGTTACATGGTGTCAGAAGCGGGATCGAAGCCGCGCCAGAATGGATGTTGTCAAGCCTCCAGAACCGCTACACCTGGAAGGAAACTCACGAAGAAACTGGCAAATGTTCAAGCAAAAACTGGAGCTTTTCTTCACGGCAACGCCTACCACGCCACCCAGGACGGAAGCCGCCAAGACCGCAATCCTTCTCAGTGTCGCTGGGGAAGAGGCCCTCGACGTCTATAACAACTTCTCCTTTGCACAAGGTGAGAGTAGTGAAGACTACCATACCGTACTGCGAAAGTTTGAGGAGTACTGTGCTGATGACGGGAACGAGGTGTATGAAAGACACGTTTTTCGCCTTCGCATGCAGGATGAAGGAGAGCCATTTGAGCATTTTCTGCGGCATTTAAAGAAGCAGGCGAAGCTGTGTGAATTTGGCGTGCTGGAAGAATCCATGATACGTGATCAGGTTGTTTTTGGTACTAACGATCCGATGATGAGGGAAAAAATGCTGCGAGAAAAAGACCTAACGTTACAGAAGGCAGAGCAAATGTGTAAAGCGGCCGAGGTGTCAGCGCGGCAGAATGCCGTTTGGTCGAAAGATACCCCGCACGTAGGCTACACCCACAAATCTGAGCAGAAGCGGAAAGCTTTTCGTTGTCGGCAATGCAACAGAATGCATGCAGAGAAGGAGTGCCCGGCGTATGGAAAGACATGCTATACCTCCAAGAAGCCAAACCACTTTGCGGTATGCTGCAAGCGTCGCCCGAGCCGACAGATAGATCAGGTTCAAGAAGATAAGGCAGAGGACGGGTTCGACATTTTAGATATCGGTGTTTGTGGCATCGAAAAAGGGGCCGGTGAGCGGAAACATACGTGGCCACGAAATCAGGTTCAAGGTGGACACAGGTTCGCAAGCGAACATAATTCCTGCGACTGTTTACCGCCGTCTAAAAAAAACTCCGAGCCTCCAACAAAGTACTGCTGTGCTGAAAGCTTACAATGGCAGTGCCATCAAGCATGTCGGTCTCGACACAGAGGTTCTTTTTCTGAACGGTGTGGCGCAGGCGGTGACGTCCTTCGTGGCGAAGAAAGGCCGCCAGGCCATATTAGGACTGCAGGCATGTCAGCAGTTTGGGTTAATTCCAAAAGCTGTGGATTCGGTGAATTGGACTAAGCAAGCACCGGAAAAGGTTTTTCCAGACTTGATACGGGGCACGGGTTGTGTCGAAAGGCGGTACCGGATGGTTCTACGAGCGGATGCTGTTCCAGTCGTGCATCCGGCACGGAGAGTACCTCTGGCTCTCAAGGAGCCTCTCAGACAAGAGCTGGAGCGCAAGGGAAAGTCTTCCGTCATCAAGAAGGTGGATGAACCCACAGAATGGGTAAGTCCTTTGGTTATAGCGCGTAAAAAGAATGGACCGCTTCGTGTCTGCATGGATCCGAGAGAGATCAACAAAAACATAAAGCGCGAGCACTACCCCATGCCAACAAGGGAAGAGATTGAGGCAGAGCTTTCGGGTACGAAGTATTTTTCCCGCCTGGATGCGAACGCAGGCTTCCATCAAATCCCAGTGGACGAAGCTACATCTCGAGTGTGCACGTTTGCGACCCCGTTCGGACGCTACCGCTTTCTTCGTCTTCCCTTTGGTATTTCATCAGCAAGCGAAGTTTTTCAAAAAACGTTAACAGAAATTTTCGAGGGATTGGCAGGCGTCCGCATATTCATTGACGACATTCTAGTGTGGGTGACAGTGAGCAGCAGCTTAACGAGCGCTTGCATGCCGTACTGAAGCGGGCAGAACAAGCGGGGCTGACATTTAACCTGCAGAAGTGTGTTTTTGGATCGAAAGAAATTGAATTTTTGGGCGACGTAATAGGTGAGCATGGCATAAGCCCGAGTCGCAGCTTAGTTGACAGTGTCCTGTCGCTGTCGGTCCCGAGAGATAAGCATGCGGTGCGCAGAATGATGGCCGTTGTTAACTACTTCAGAAAGTACGTCCCGTCCCTTAGTGATAAGACAGTCCTGCTGCGGAGCCTCGTAAAAGAAAATGTCATGTTTGAATGGATGGCCGCGCATGAGCGGGAGTGGGCAGAGATCTGCAACGCATTAACAAGCCCTCCGTTACTCGCTCTTTTTGACGAAGCGAAAGAAACAAAGATTACGGCGGACGCTTCGGGGACTGGTTTAGGCGCTGCGCTACTTCAACGACATGGCAGTGACTGGCGCCCAGTGACGTACGCATCAAGGACCCTAACAGATTGCGAAACACGCTACTCTCAAATTGAAAAGGAAACGCTTGGGATAGTGTTCGCATGCGAAAAGTTCCACCATTTTGTTTATGGCCGAAAGATCCTGATCGAACTGACCATAGACCCCTGCTTGCCATTTCACAGAAAGCATTGGAGACATGCCACCACGATTGCAGCGTTTTTTTATTAGGCTTCTATAGTATGACCATACTTTGCAGTTCGTGCCTGGCAAAGACTTGTTGCTGGCGGATATGCTGTCGCGGGCACCGGTGGCAACCCAGTTGTCGAGTGCGTCATGGAAAACAGACGGCGACGTGCATGCAATGCAGGTCGTTTCCAGCATCGTAAGCACACCGATGAAAGTGCAGCTGGAAAAGGAGTGCAGCAAAGACCCGTACTTAAGCGAGGTGTGAAAGCGAATTTCGCAGGGTGCGGCCATCGACGGTGAGCTCAAGCCATTTGCAGGAGAGCTGTCCGTGGTGGACGGAATACTGCTGAAGGGCTGTAAAGTCGTCATACACAAAGCTATGAGAGAAGAAATCCTTCAACGAGTTCACGAGGGGCACCTCGGATTGAACACATGCAGGGCCAGAGCACGGAGATTGGTATTCTGGCCTGGGCTGAACAGTGCTATTGATGCGCCCGTTCGGGGGTGTGGTACTTGCCAAAAGTATGCATACAAGCAGCAGGGTGAACCTATCCTCATGCATTCTACCCCCGATAGGCCGTGGCATCGCGTAGGAATTGACCTCTTTTAGTTCGGAGGCGCCTCCTATGTGGTAGTATATGACGCCCACTCGAATTTCCCTGAAGTGGAGCAGCTAAGAGGCACAACGGCAAAAGAGGCCACAGGGAAAATATTCGCTATTTTCTCGCGCCACGGCATCCCTGTAGAAGTTTGTACAGACAATGGGCCCCAGTTCGCATCGAGAGAGTTTCGTCTCTTGGCGCAAAAGTGTGACTTTCACCACATCACATCGAGTCCTGAATTCCCGAGGTCTAATGGTTTAGCGGAAAAGGGGGTTAAAATAGTCAAGCGCATCCTTAAGAAGACCAATGAGTCGCGCAGTGACTTTTGGCTGGGTCTGTTATCGTATCGCTCTTCTCCCCTGGAAGATGGCCGTTCTCCTGGCGAACTGCTACAAGGCAGGCACCTCCGTAGTTCCCTGCCTCTGTACAACGAGCAGCCGAGTGTCGCAGTGCTGAAGCATCGGCAGTCCTCGGTAGGCAAGGTACTGTCACCACTCAAGGAAGGAATTTCAGTTCGTGTCCGAGGCGACAACTGGGCACGCACGGTGACGGTAGTCCAGAAAGCAGCACCGAGGTCGTACGTGGTGGACACGGAGGACCAGCGGCTCCTGAGACGGAACAGGCAACACCTACTACCCATTCCCCAAAAAGTCGGCAGCCCTGCAAAACGGTCTCAAGGAAGTGAAGACCAGATTATCGACAGCCGTGGGGGAAACGCGGACACGGACCAACAACATATGGTGGATCCGACACCCGTAACCCACGGATCAAGCCGGGATGCAGCCAGCCCGCAAAGGCCTAGACCAAGCACGGTGGATCACACTACTCCGACGCCTGGCACAGATCATACAGTCAACTCGCCAAGCCTACGAAGATCAACCAGGCAACGTGCGAACCTCGAAGGCTTCATTATGACAGCCACTTTCAACAAGTTCTATAGTTTTTTATTGGGAAGAGAAGATGTATCAGATTGCAGCTTATCAGCTCGGAAGCAAAGCAACTTGCCCCTTTCCTCCTCCCAATCCGTTTCCCTCCTTTCGTTCCGTGTTCTTGATAAACGCCCGAAATAAACCGCCGAGGGGACACTTCGTGGGTCGGCGTAGCACCTTGCTGCAATGAGAGCCTGTCTTTTTAACGCATGTTACACCCCACACAGCCACCAACCACACTCTGAAGATTGTACGGACGGCGAAAGGCTTACCCATATACCATAAGACAGCTCAGCAGCGTGCTCAGGCACGTGTTGCTTATAGCGGTAACACTTGGTTCGAGAAAAGATGATGCCGGAATTTGAGTAGCATTGCCATTGTGATCGCGCGTGCTCACATGCTGCCTGTCTCGAGAGAGGAGTTGCGGAAAACGCAGCTGTGCTGTCTTACAGACAAGCTTTTAGTGCTTTGTACATATCAGTAGCGGGTTCTCGATCGAGTGTACGAGGCGGAAGAGTGTGAGGGAAGCATGATCAGAACGGCCGTTTCTTTTTACACTGTCTGAACTGGGGAAAAAAGTGACACGAGCACTGAGCCTTCTGATTGTTGTCGGGTGTATATAAGCCTTTGATTTTCACTTCTCCTATCGTGTCGATCAGGTGGTGTCGTCAGGAGTGCACCCTTTCTGGCCCCGTGATGAAAGGATCCCAGACACACTTAGCCAGATGAATTGGGTTGGCATGTGGGCCGTACGGGGAGCACTCTGGAGCACGTGCTTAAATGGCCTGTGTAGTCAATCAACTCAGGTGGACCTTCCAGTGGGATGCAGTAGCGTTATTGTCACCCCTTTGCCCCGACGGCGAGCCAGAACTGTGGCAGTGTACCGTTTCTTTGTTTCTTTCGCAGGACTATATCGGTGAATGCCACAACGAACGCCGCCATCGAGGACGAGTCCGAGCAAGGAACCGAGACGGACACTCCCGACAGCGACTGGATCCCAGCGGAAGAGGAAGCCAGGAAGTTGCTCGCGTCTTCCGCGGTGGCTTCTCTCCCGAGGAAGCGGCGTCGGTCAGCGTGATGCCGAGGCGCAGCAGCACGCCGGAAACCCCATTTTCGGACCCTGACTGCTGACATGGACAGGCGTGGTGTTCCGACCCAGCACTTGTCTCCCGCACTTTCTGTGGTCTGCATTTCTAATTATCGCACTGGCAGTTTACGATTGGAGCTTGTGAAAAATTCAACTCGCTTAGCGCGTTAATCCAGATGCAATTCTGAGGAGGACTGATTGATACCCAGACGTTCATATCTCTATCAAACGTTTCTATATTAATTGTCGCTATGGTCACCCCTCAGAATTTCTCACCCTTACTTGCACTCAACACTGCTGATCACAATAAAAAGCGATATGTGGAATGGCGCTTAGACTGTAATTATACTTTCGAGCTTCAGGCTGAAAAAATATTACGTGCCCAGTCACCTATTGTTTGAACTGCATGTTTTCGACTGGCATGTACAACCTGAAAGTGCTGGGGCATTCATTTCTTCTTTAAGAAGTCACCTCCTCAGAAGTAGCGTTACAGGAACTCTTAAAGTTCATTGAACTTGTCAGACTTCTGCGAAGTCAAATGTGCTAGTTCGCTACAATTCCTTGCATATCACAGCTTTACAATCATTACGTACCAATTATGCAGAATCAGCCAAGTAGTGCATATAGACACGAGGGTATTTGGAACTAGCGCTCAAAGTGAGTTGTTTCACGGTTTCGCGTTGCTTTACGGTATCATATGTTATAACTTCGGTTTCGCTTCTATTTAAGTAATCATCGTTATGCGGCTATATAAGAACACGCTGCGCATAAGAAAGGGGTCGCTGTTAGAGTTTTTAGGGGCTTCATGCGGCGACTTTTGGTGGCGTCACGTGTTTTCCCGGGAATTTAAATCGAGGGGGGGGGGGGGGGGGGGGGCTTTAAATATTTTGAGAGTGTGGGGAGAATAGAGGAGAATCGGTAGTCATTTTTCAATTTTTGGTAGTCATCAGTAAAAAAAAAGCTTTGTTACGATAAGGGGGTGCCTTCTTAAAAACAAGGCAGGATGAACACCCCATGCCCCCTCGTCCTAAGTGGCGTGTAGGGCAATCACTGGGTGGTATGGCTGTTGGGCTGTCAGCTTGTCACGACCAATTGGTGAGGAGGACTGCACAGTGGATTGCCATACTGGCAACGAGCGTTTTTGCTGGCCTGAAAAGTGGCCGTATTTTATCAGGATTCATTTTGCGGCATAACCACTGTCCTCATCCTTAGCCTAATTTCTATAACCGTTTCCCGACATCATAAACACTCCCAACCTATTTCAAGGGTTAATTAGGGAGTCTTCCGGGGCCCACTTCCACGGCAGTGGTTTCGATTAGTAGGTTAATCCCGAATATTTTATGTTTCCAGCTTCAGGTCTGTGAAAGTTCAATAGTCCTCCTTTTGGCGGATTAATTTATCATCACTATTGGCTTTATGCCCGTTGTACGAAGTGGTGGGGCGGGCTATCCGCACCGGAAATATAACGTTGGCTTCTCCCTTCTTACCGCCTCCTGCCGTTTTGCTGACGTCAGGCGAGCCAGCCGTACTATGGCCGGCGATGAAAGCACGCCTAGAACTTTTCGGATGTGGCTGGTGGTGTCGCGCAGCATTGTCTCTGCCTCGGGCAGCACCCAGTCCCACAGTTCTGCGGACTCGCTACGCCTGACACATATTTCATGACGGCCAACAGATTCATCATGCGGCTCTGTTTCTTCTGTAGTGACAATTTTCCGGTGCGACATTTCAGGCTTCGCATGACTGCCGCCTGCAACTGTTGCAGCGCAGTTGACAGCATGCTACGCGACCAGCTTTTTCAAGTAGGCACTTCACGACAAGTTCTGAAATATCATTGTACAAAGACACCAGCCTGACGCTCCAACATCACATAGCTATCGGAAAGTCGATAGAAGCAGCTCAGAGCTAGGGGTTATGGCTCTGGTCACTCCAACAGCCATATTTGTTAAACTTGACAAAGTGAAACTTAAAAAAGGGGCTTCTAACGGCGGCGCAGACTTTCGGAACATGGCAAAGAATTGAGGCAATTTGCAGGGAAAGTCTACGTTCGCCGGCATCTTGCCTCGCTTATTACGTGAAATGCTTCTCGACACGAAAATTAATTCGCTCCTGCGGAAAAGTTTCTCATTTCGCAGTGGTCTGAAAATCGTGAAAACAGCGGTATTACCTCGGCGAAGGAGCGTGCGGTTATACGATATAGAATGAGGGCGGAGGGTCAACCTAGCGGCGAACTACTCGTAGAAATTAGTCACTGTAGCATGAAATTTCTCGCGAAGGCTCTGCAGAGCCGATCGGATCGGTAGAACACATAAGCGGCTGCGAGCTGCCGCCGATAGAACCAGTGGGGCAGGAGACGTCCATGACCCTGTACGCATGCTTGTCTGAGGATAACTCTAGGGTGAGAACGAGCACCACACGTAGCGAAGAATGCAAACGCTGATGGAAACATGGAGCAAGGGATGGTCGGAAGTGGCAGCCTTGTCGCCCAGGAGCTTTCTGAGGGGCACAAAAAATGCGTAGGTTTGCCGTTCTGTAGCTCTTGGGAAGAAATGACCTGTAGCAGCCTGCAGCTGTGTGATGCCGCACTTCGCTAGGGCAGCTTTAACCAAAATGCGCTGTGGCACAAGGTATCTTTCTGTACACAGGGCGGTGTCAAAGACCCATTTTCCAAGCACTTCAGCCCCGAGATACCAAACACCGGGTCAGGGGAACGCTTGCGCCAATCGTATCACCGGTGGATACCTGGCTGCACTGGGCATCGAAACCGAACTCCCCGAATGCGAGGGGGATGCTCTAGGTCACCGCTGCGGTACTTCAATTAAGTCGCCCATGAGGCGAAGGGTGCCGACCGTGGCGGCGCTAAGATGCGCTCACATACTTCTATGGTGATCTGTGGTGGCAGCTAGGAATGCGGCGAAGTGGTTAAGCTTCTGTTTCTGCGAGTAGGTTAGGCGGGGGAAAATCTGCTTGCTACTTGAGCTATCCATTCTTGGGGATCCACCTGGCAGAACGGAGACAGGCGCATCGTCAGAGGGTCCCTCACCAGGCTAGTCGCTGGAGAAGGCTCCACTGTAAATGACGTGTGCAGGCGAAAGGTTGATTGTCTGAGGCCACCAGATTGTGTCGTCGGTAACCATGGCGATGGCCCAAGAAAGGCAGCGGCGATGCTTAATTGGCTATTGTACCGGTGAGTACAATAGCCGAGTTCAATAGTACAAAGTTGCCTTAGGCCTGAAACACCTATTTAGCACCGGTGTGAGATGCAAGCTGAGCTTTGCTGCACACCGCTGTTGTCGGCTACGTGAGGCCGAGGCTGCTGCTACAGATAAACGGGGTAACAAGACAAGCAGTCCGCATCGTGGTACAACCGGGAGATTGGCGAAGAACGGAAATTGTATATTCTTGCAAGCGTAATGTCGCAACCCCAGATACATTGTAGTGTCTTTGAGCAAAGAGAGAGAGAGTACAAGGTATTATGGCCAACGATGACGGAGGATGGCACGCTGAAACAACTGAGTGCGGTATTTTGTAATTTCTGAAGTCACTAATACTAATAAGCATTCTCGCACAGTGATTAATAAATCCCCTCCGATAGCCAAAGTAGGCGGCCTGCATAAGCAATCATGTGATTTTGCTCGCATTGCTGGTGAGAAGTTGTGGAGCCAGAGCTAGGACATGCAAGCCTAGAAAGTGTTAGGTCTCGACTGCTTTACTGCGCTGCTGGGTGGGCTTGGCTCAGGCCGAGCGAAGCGAATGGACGCGGCAGCTCCAATGCCATGGCCGATCGCTTTGATGCGTTGTTTCGTTTGACCTGGAGCGTTGAAGTGAGCCAAGACTGCTGGAGGGGTGCGGAGAAATAAGCTCAAAAAGTTCCAGCTTTTTATCGCCCCGATCAAAAAGGGACGTCTATCTTCATTACGCTGTCGGAGAGGGAACGTAAATGCTACCGGCGGAATTAAGAGCAATGTTGGTGCGCACTGGGGATTTTCTCGACATTTTCGGTCACTGGTGGCATCTGTCAAGCGGGTGTCCTGCTTCGTTATAAATCTCGAGCATCCGCGGCGTGCTCACGTAATCGCCTTGCCTGGCTGTTAGTCACAGACATGGGCGCCATATTCATGGTAGATTTACAGTGGTAGCGCTGCTTGAGTTCAAAACACGGCGGCTCATGGTGCGAAGCCAGCGTGGTCTTCGAAGGGTGAGTATAACTATACAACGACGTTATAACTAAAAAAAATACCGCGATGTCATAACCACGTGTTTTTTGGCGGAAAAAATAAACTTACCCATCTACTGTTCTGTGTACACTCTCGGCTGTTTTGTTGACTCGCACGTTCTCCGCTACTGTAAATGAGGATGATCCGAACCCGAAAACGCACTTTCTTAATCTCTGGGCTCTTCGTCGCTGGGCAGATCAATATGCTTCTCGTAATACCGATGACACTTCAGCTCTTCCAGCCCTTCATGGGGCTATTGCACGTGCGCGGCGCTACTCAAGTGACTTAGAAGACAACGCTAGGCTGCATGGTGTGCCTGCCTCTCCTGTACACAGGGCAATCGACATCTTTGGCGGGTATTTGACGCCATAGACCGCACTTCTCAAGTAGCTGAAAATACCGAAAGCATTCGCATGCCTCTGAATGGGGTTGAAGCTTCATTTGCACAACAGGCAGCCCGTCAGTTTTTCCCACATCATGACTGCGTTTTTACACCTTCTCCCATATTATCGATTTCTGAGACCCCTGATGAGGTTACTACAGATTTTACCATGGCAGAATTGCTGGCCTCCATAAATCGCCTCCAAACAAGCACTGCTCTCGAGTACGACGGCGTACTTAACTCATTGCTTCGCAGTTTGGAAGGCCCTGCTCTACAGTCTCTCCTTGATACATTCAATGAGGTCTGGCATTCTGGAGTTATTTCTGTAGAGTGGAAACATTCTATCGTTGTACCAATACCCAAATCAGGTAAGTCTAGCACTTCGCTTGTCATGATGGCTGGAATCAATAAATGTTATCCAGAATCTGAAATTGGGTTCCGCCCTTAAATTGGAACGGAAGACGGTCTGGCTATTTTGGCCGCGGTCGTACTTAACCATTTTCCCCATAGTCATGTTGTTCGCACGGTGATCGATACTGGCAGCCCAAAGGCATATGACAGCGTCCTTCACTGTATAATTCTTGGCACCTTTCAAGATCTCGGTCTTCCGCATCGGTTTTTCCTCCCAGTTCATTCATTTTTAACAAGCAGAACCTTGAGTGTACACGTCCATGGGAAGCCTTTCGGTCACTTCACCTCCAACCGCGGTGTACCCGAGGCCTCCGTCCTCGCCCCCACATTATTTAACGTAACTTTTATACCTCTTGTCCGAGCCCTGGAAAAAATTCCTTCTGAACGCGTCCTTGCGTATACCGACGACATAACTTTGTGGTCCTGCCAACCAGATGCGTCTCAGCAACAGTCGGCGCTGGGTGCCTTCACATCACGAGTACCCCCTTTGGGTATGGTCATATCGTGTAATAAATCATGTTTCATTCGCATTGGAAACAGATGTGGCTTACGGAAAGGAGCCCCTTTTACCTTCATGGTAGATAAGTCTCAGGTTCCTCAAGTAGAAAGTATGCGTGTTTTAGGTCTTCTACATCATTCATCTGAGCCTCTCAGTGGCTGATCGCGACCCGTAAATCGGCTCACGCTACACTCGGTCTGATTAGACGCATAGCTGTGCGCTGTGGCGGAGCGCCTTTTGATATTGTCCGTCAGCTCGTGCGCTCCATCCTTCAGCCGCGGATAGTGTAGCAGGCCCAATTTCATCGCCTCACCCGTCAACAATGGGACTGCCTTGAATCAGTCAATCGGGAGGCTATGCGCGCCCTAATTTATCTACCTCGTATCACACCCGTACCCATTCTGCAAGAGTAAGCTCAACTTAATACATTAAGCCAAATAATCGACCAGCGTGAGGCAAACAGAGCACGCAAGATGTCGCTTCAGCTTCATCGTTTAGACTCTTGCTCCATGGTCATACTGTCAACTCACAGACAATCGCTCTCCTGCTTCGACTCCGATATCAGCTGCTCATCTACCTTCAGGGTGCACAATATGCCCCGATGCATCTCACACAGCACTGCAAGAAGTTACCGGAGTTTACAGTCCCTCCCATCCTCATCTTAACTCCCGCGCTATATATAGCGTGGATACTTGCTCCCCCCTTGCCTTGGAGCTTCAAGCGATACTCAGTGCAATTGCTTCCCTTCCACTAGTACCAACCTTGGATATTGTTCACATTTACACTAACTCCCTTTCCGCCCTTAAGCAGATTAAGGCAGTCCGGCGCACATTCCAAATTACACAATCCATTCACCAACTTTGCACAAAAATACCCCCGTCCTATACGCATACAATGGATTCGCGGCTATGCTCACGATCCGCATAATATTCATATATATACAATGACACACCTTGACACATCAAACATCCCGCCACCTTCCCTTCTTACCCCAGATCCGTCCTGTTGAGGTGCGAAAAATTGAAATTTTTCTCAGGGCCTCGTCGCTAGCAACACTTTCAGTCGCTGTAGAAGACACAACTTGTGAAAGGCGGGCAGTCCAGGCAGCATTGAAAGAAGGCATGTTATAGGATGCTGCGGTCCTTGTAAACTTGCAAATTATATTTTAAATCTTTTTCTACATGCTCAAGAAGCAATTTATGTGGTACACCAGGCATGTACTTCGCTTTCAGCCCGCGGACGGCCTTCTGGCGTGACGTAACTTCGCGGATTCGTTCCGCGAGATCTGCAATTCGGTCCGTCGTGTCAATCTACCTTTACGAGCAATGCATACCTAATGACGAATGATCCTGGGATCCAGTCCTTTCCGAATATGTTGAAGAAGAACTCTTCCGGCATCGGTCTCTACTAGCCTCCTAGGCGACCAGTTTGCATTATAAAGGGGTTGTGAAGCGAAGAGGCAAAAAGGAAGCGATAGGGACTTTTGAAGAACTTTAGTTAACAGGTAGTTTTGTACAGGAGCCTTCTTTAGGCCATTGAAATGCAAAACTTCAGCACGCGCATAGTGGCCCTGGAAGGGGGCAATCAAAGGCCGTTTGTACATTCTACATACAGCTCAACGCCCGACTTGGATGCAATTTCCCCATTGTGCTGTGCGATTCTTCGCGTCACATTGTAGTAGGATGACGAAACCGTTACAAGTGAGTCCGCAGCTCACCACCATTGAAGTCTGAAGCCGATGACGACGCGAAGGAAGCGCATGCGACTAACTTGGGGAATGAGCGAAAAGCCAAATATATATCTTCAGTCGCGCACGTAGCAGCCGATCTACACTTCGGAACAAGACGAAAGCTGACTTTTTGCGGCCCATATCGAATACCCTGCTAATGGAAGATGACCTTGAACTGTGAAACGAAGGTCCGGGCTATTACTCCCAGATGCTTATTTTGGATGAACATTGATAAAACTCGTGTTGTGGTGCTACTTCCGTTAACTCTGCACCAAGGCCAACAAGCCCACCAAACAAGGTTCTTTCAAGCGACACAGGAGTAGAAACACACAAGGCTAGTGTGCTCCGCCGCGCTCGTGTTTTGTGCTTCTTCCTGTGTCGCTTGAAAGAAAATTGTGTTCTCGCTGTGTTTCCGTTCACAATGTAGGTCACTGTCTAGAGGTGCACCCTGTGATACGGTTCTTTCTGAGCTGCACGCATTCGTTAGCCGTGTACAACATTCTTGGACAAAAATTTTAAATGTTGGAAGACTGTACGGTACTGTTATAGAAATATGGATGTTAATGGTGGATTCTTCAGACATGGAGCGAAATCTTCCTTTCATAATGTTCTAGACTACCACAGATGTTAAGACCGCCACAGAAAGCCAATGGGAGCTCTTTTGACGATAACTAAATTGTTAATACCAAAAAGATTCAAACCTGCCGACGGGAGATCCGCGGCCATACTGATTGTTATAGTGAAACCTTACGATATATAAAAAAAATTTAGCTCATAAAGGTTTTCCAGCTCAAAAAAGCGTTTGTCCAGAATTGTTGGGATGTGAACGTGCATCGTCCGGCCGCACATAAAACGAGCGCGGAGGAATTGGTACACTGCTTTCCTTGTAGCTGTTCCAGGCCTTCTACATGCTTTCATCTATATTCATGGTGTTATATTTCCAGATGACGTTAATTCCCTTTTATTGATGTACTAAAAAATGCGGTTTTCTTTATCCTTTAGGTGTCTAACTTCACTAGTTTTTAGCCATTTTTTTTTTAAAAACGGCAACCTATTTTCTGCCTGCACGAGTCTGGTCTACTAGCTGAACGCCTGTCTCCGCTGCACATCGCCTGCATTATTTCTGCCTGGCTGTGTTCCTGCCGTCTTCAAATTAAAAATGGAGCAAATCCACTGCGGGGCCGGCGATGTGCTGATGCTAACTATTTATTTTGCAGACCTGTAACTGAAAGCAAAGGATTCGCTTAGGAAGATATCGGGTTTGATTAAGTGTCTTCTTCTTCTTCTTCTTTACCATATGAAAATGGCACATACCCACGCGCGGGGATTGGCCATTTTGGCACCTTCGCCTTCCTCACTTCGAGTGGACTGTCCTGTGCACGCAATCGATGATAGCTGAATACTAGGGATTATGCAAAACGACATTTTCTTTATCCGGAACGGCACGGATTATTCCACTGCACCTATCTCAAAACCTGGCGCTTGCGTTCCCAAAACAAGTACTATCGGCTTTTCGATTTGGCGTTGTTGAATTATCTATGGCATTGTCTCTGTCTGGCTAACTAGACCGCACCGGTAAATTGAAGGCCAAGGACGAGCACAGCAACGCACAAGAGACGTTAAGCGAACTTGGAACAGCAACTCCTGCGTATAACTGCTAGAAGACAAGGTTTCGACAGGGCGCAGAAGAGGACATGCCAAAAGATTTCGCTGAAAGCACGCTCGCGTGGCTCACTGGCATAGCTGTCATATGCGCCAGGGTGCGCGCGGAGGCAAGAAGGCACCGAAGGAGAAGAAGAAAGGACTGCTCACCACCGTACCTTGGCCAATCCCCCCACGTGGGTATGTGCCATTTTCATATGGTGAAGAAGAAGAAGAAGAACCGAGGTGCGAAGAAGTGCAACAACAACGAGGAG
The DNA here is from genome assembly GCF_055824585.1 of Amblyomma mixtum. Classification (NCBI taxonomy): domain Eukaryota; kingdom Metazoa; phylum Arthropoda; class Arachnida; order Ixodida; family Ixodidae; genus Amblyomma; species Amblyomma mixtum. The sequence goes on from NC_143013.1 coordinate 205,243,662, forward strand.
GGCCATGAATTACCCTGAGGGACTCGAACGTGCCTCCCGTTGTGCCTGGGCGACGCGCCACTGGGAGCCCTGCGTGGTCGCCTCAGCACTTACGCTGGGCGTCGCCGCCGGCCTGACCCTACAGGGAATGACGCTCACACCACGGCAGATGACGTACCTCGCCTTCCCTGGAGAAGCCTACACCAGGGTAAGCCATGTATCGCGCTCGTGGAAAGAGGTATATAAGCGTAAAAAGAGCAAAAAATGAGAACAGTACTGGTGACGCCGGGCACATAGCAGAAGCTCGCAGTTGGGATGCTGTCCCGTGCGAATACAAAATGAGTGTTTACCAGCGTTGTATCTTTCTGTCCCTCATAGCCTGGGTGGCTCTGGGGCGTTAAAACCCATAATGTATCTTTCTATCGTTTATCACAGCAGCTTTTGCAGCCAAGGCAGTCAGCTGTTAGTAGCTTTGGCTCTGACACCTAGCGTAATGCCACCATGCTTTTTAGTTTTAATGCAAGGTGGTGATATATGGTGTTTCTCTTTAGCTGCAATATTCGTGCCTTGTGAGGTGGCTGTCGCGATGACCGTAGAGTCAGTTGACTGCGTGAGGGCGACCTTTAAACACGAACCAGACAATACTCAGGACTGCCACTGTGCTAAAATGGCGGCTCCTTCTCTCGACTGTTTCCCTCGAATGTTTCGCTCTGGCAATTTGGAGACAGGTCCTCCTTGCTTCTTGTTTTCGTGCTTTTTCCGCCTCCGTAAATCATTACAAACTTATTATATTAGTATAGTTTAATATAAAATCTTTGTGAATGATCAAGACTCCCTGTTGATGCATACCAAGGAGGGCACTTCGAATGCATCCCAATGCCCCGCGGTACAATTTCTCGCACCTTCAGTATCTCATGTCTGTCTAACGGCGCGCTGCAGATGCTGGCCATGCTGTTCCTGCCCCTCAAGGTTTCATGTCTTGTGGGTTCCATTGGGAGCACCTCGTACCGTACGGGCGGGAAGCTTCTGCGCTGTGCTCTGGCTTACTGGGTCCTGAGCGCCTCCAGTGCTGCCGTGGTCGCCTTCAGTACTACGCTGCTCCTGCGTGGCGTCCGCAACGAGACCGTCTCTGCGCTCCAGCTCACCCCCATTGCGTCACTGAACGTGTCGGCTGTCCACACAACCGACCTCGCCATGAAGATGGTTAGGTGGGCACTACATTCACAGCTCAATAACGCTACATTCACAGCTATATTCAGATCATGCATAGCAGTTTACCAATATGCCTCAAGAGAAAAGTGCACAACAGCTGTAGCTTACATACTCACTTATGGGGCAAAACGTGCAGGCTAAAAAAGAGGGTTCGCTTAAATTAAGGACAATGCAACGCGCTGTGGAAAGGAAAAATATGGCTGTAATGTTAAGAGACCTGAAGATGGCAGAATGGATGAGTTAAAAAACACGGGTTGATGACGTCCCAGTCGAAATCAAGATGAAGAAATGGGCGTGGACAGGGAATGTAATGCGAAGGCAAGATAACCTCTGGTCCTTAATGGCAACGGAGCGGATTCCAAGAGAAGGCAAGCAGAGGAGGGGACACCAGAAAGTTAGGTGGGCGGATGAGATTGTTTGCGGGGATACTGTGGTCGCAGCTGGCAAAGGACAGGTTTAATTAAAGAGACATGGGGTAGGCCTTTACCCTGCAGTGGGCGTAGGGAGGCTGTTGATGATGATGATGACATTCACAGATAAGCTCCTATACTTAGGGTAGTTGCCAGGCAAAACACCAAAATGAGTGCTTGAAACGCATGTTGCCGAAACGCGCCTAGTTGTGTGTGTTGAGCAGTTGAAGGGCAAGCAATTATGCGCGTGCAGAGGCCTCTTCCCACCGAACATCGTGGACGTGTCCATGAGGACATGGCCCTCTCAGATGCATCCGCGGGGCAGCGAGCTCTGGGCCGACGAAGTGCGCAAGTATTGCTTGGCCCCGCATCTCTTGGAGGCTGACACACTCAAGGCGGCGGAAACGGATCAGCCGCTGCGGCGGGTCAGCGGCCTGGGCCTGTTGTCGTCCGCTGTCGCGCTCGGCTTCGTTCTTGCGCACAACGCGGACGACCGGAATGTCCTGCTCAACTTCTTCATCAACCTGAGCAATGCCATCGCTGCCATGGGCAGGCTGCTGTCCTGGTTTCTGCCGGTGGGCCTCGCCTCGCTGACTGCCACGCGGGTCCTGGCAGTGGCGAGCACGGTGCGCTCTGCACATAGCCTTTCGCTGCTCCTCACCTACTCGCTGAACGTCGTCGTGGCGGTGCTGGTGCACACCTTTGTCGTACTCCCGCTCATTCAGTGGATTATGGTGCAGCACTGGAAGCGTGGCCTGCTTCGGTTCTTCGGACAGGTACGGTGCATACGCCCGTTTCCGGTAACAATAGCTGCTGCTCAAGAGTCGTTTGTGGTCTCCAGAGCATCTCATTGCAGACCATGGAAACATGTCAGGGCATTGTTCTTTGAAAGAGGCCTGCAGTTAGTTTTGATATGAGTGTGAGTGTTGATGAGTGTGCTTCTCTGAGCAATGTGATGCACTGTTGCTCAAGTCGGCTATGATGCTGAGCTTTCATTTTTACATAGAACTGGCTATTGGCTATGGCTACTTTCCTTAAGTATGTATCAGCAACTCGCCCGTTTCGCCATTCTGTGGTACATAGAATGCCCTAACTTATAGCGAGAACCCCTCGAGATTTGGTTAGCACTCGCGGGCTTCACAACAAATTTCGTGCAGGTATGGCGACAAAATGTTTCACTATGTAAGCCTCATAATTTTGGCTTGACCAACAACGTGTGCTGTGAAGTAATCTAATATGTCCTATTCGAGCCACACAGCTGGCTTTTTAGTAGTATATATTACATATTCGCCTGACAGCTCATAAATTCACTCATTTCGCCTCACTCTGAGAGCCCTCGTGAGTGCGACTGGATAATAGTTTGAGTGGACGGGAGGAAGTCTCAGTGGGTACGAGTGGGCATGAGTGTGAGTGCAGGTGAGCCCCTTTTTGAGTATGAGTGCGAGTGAGTATTTGCTAGTTCGAATGTATGAGACTGTGAGCTAAATTGTCAGGAGCCCTGTGGGTGTGACGCGTGATCCCCTCATGTTCTAGTGACTGAATGTGAAAGACTTGTTGAAGAAGAATATTATTGCACATGACACAACCGCTTCTCATTGTGTGGCACCACCAGCAGCAGCAGCCTAACTACGCCTAGTGCATAGCAAAAGCCTCTCCCATATTCTTGTAATTAATCCTGTACTGCGCCAGCTGCGGCTGCCTTGTCCCCATAGACTTCCCAGTATCATCTGCCCACCTGACTTTCTTCTGCCACGTTTTACGCTTGGCCCTGCCTTGAGATATTCCACTCCGTTTTCCTTAATGACCATCGGTTATCTAGATTTTCGATTATATGCCCTGCCCATGCCCATTTTTTTTTCTTCCTGATTTTGCTAATGATAACAATAATTCGCGTCGGTTTCCTGACACACTCTGCTGTCTTCCTGCCTCTCAACATCACATCTACAATTTCCGTTCCCGTAGCTCGCTGCTTTGTCCTTAATTTAAGTGGAAGTTTTTTTTTGGTTTACACTCCATGTTTATGCTGTTTAGGTGAGTACCGGTAAGATGCAGCTGTTATGCATTTTTCTCTTGAGGAACGTTAGTAACTGCTATTCATCACTTGTGAGTGCCAGCCAAATGCACTCTACTCCTGTTGTTCCACTCTCGTGGTCCGCATCTGCGGTAGCTACATGCCATGAGGTGATATGTATTACATGTATCGGGCACTGCTGTTGCCTTCCGAGACTTTTGAACACCACTTTAGTTTTCTGCATATCAATTTGCATACCCAACGTTTCGCTTTGCCTGTCTATACGTCCTTGATCATGCTTTGCAATTCGTCCCCTAAGTTCCTTACAAGGTGATGCCATCAGGAACCATGGATTACTATGGCATTCTGCATTAACTTTCATTCCCAGCTCTTCCAAATCAAGTTATGTAAATACGCCCTTTAAACACACGATCAATAGTTACGGGCAGCTCGTGGGTAGTTGCCTGTAACCCTTCATGGTCGGTACCTTATTACTTTCCTGTGAAGGACTATGGCGGCTGTGCAACCGCTATAAATATATTCCAGAACCACTGCACATGCCTCTCATACACCCGGGTTCCGCAATGCTTGCATGAGTGCTGAGGATTCTACTTAGTCAAATGCCTTCTCGCAATCTAGGAAGGCTATACAGAGGATGAGTATATTCAGTGCTTTTACGGTCACCTCAATGATGGTATGAATATGGCCTATTGTGTAGTAGCCTTTAAGCAAGCGTGGTCCATTGGTTGACGGAAGTCTAAGGTTGATATAGTTCGATTAGAGAATACTTTAATACCTAGTAAACAATGGGCAGTTAGCGGTGAGGACGTACAAGTAACTCGCCTATCATCAGGAAGTCAAGGATAGCACGGTAGCTTGTTATGTCGTCTTCAGTATTCAGGAGCTCCAAGACCTTTATATACTCTTTTTATATCCGGCTACCTTTCTTTGCAATGCAGTGAAAGCAATAGAGCCATAACGTCTTCTCTCCCTTCGTAGAGTATATATAGTCCTTGGCTGCAGTTAATAGTCTGCACTTCCAACATGGCATTGCTATGGATGAAAAGGGTTTATTTACAGGGGCAAGGAGGGGTAGGTATGGTAGCAGGACAGAACAAAGCCAAGCAAATGCTTCTAGTGCGTTTTCCGCATCTGCTTTGTTGAAGCCAGTTGCCGCATGGTGTGACAGTGTATCGGCAATCACTACTGAAGACATAGTTTTTAACAAAACTGCGCATTTTGGTCATCACACAGTCATGGAAAAAGCAATTTTTGTGATCACGACGACTTGTTTAGGCACTATCGGTTTAAAGAAGCTTGCCTAGATTACACTCGCTGCATCAGCGACGGAACGAAGCCGCGTATCGAGCACCATACGAGGCAGCGGCCCTGCGACAGAACTGTTGGCGGAAAGACCGTTACAGTCAATTCGCCCCTGTACCTTTCGCCTCATTTCACAGCTGCCTTATTAATGCGTTACCATTAGACACCCCATTACAAGCACGTGATGGTGTCGGCCTATGAAAGGCTGTCTACCCAGAAGATTCGCCTGCCATCGGCCACAGTAAGCACGTGGCAATGCGGAGGAAGAGAAATCCCCCTCCCTCTCTTGTAGGGTAGAGGAGGGAGAGGCCGGAAGGTGGCTGCCACGGGATGAGCCCGGCTTCTAATGCTTAGAAGCAGGTTGCTACTGCGGGGTTCTAATCCGGGCACCTATACTCCGCTTCATACATCGCTGCCAAAGCTAAATAAAGTCGGATACAACTCAAGAACGAAGCGGATTATTCCCGCCAAAGGGCAGTCTTCCAGCCCATGGCGTCGACCGATTGTCATAATCCTGCTAGCCCGACAACGCAGGGAGTGACATAAGAAAGGGGATAGTCGCCTCCTTCCATGGTCGATGACAATTGCCTCTCTGCACGTAGCGCCGCTACCTCCAATGTCGCGCTAGCAGGATCATGAGAATCGGTGGACGCCATGGGCTGGAAGAGGGGTTTTTGACAGGAAAAAGGCGCTTTGTTCTTGAGTTGTATTCGACTATAGCGCACTTGTTCACGCGGGCTGAAGTCCGCCCATGAAAAGCAGTACGCCATGCAAAGAAAGTGAACACTGGCATATTTCCTTGGGAGAAATCTCAAGTACCATGGTCGCTATCTTCGTGCACTTTGTTGTACCTGTTGCCAACCTTTTTGTCCCGGGACTCATCGTGACATCGAGAAGTAAAAATGACATGTGGCGGTATGATACGCGGCAGGTAGGGCGAATCGCTCTTAGTCCATCTGAGCACTGAAAGCAGTTCACACTCACTGAAAGTTGCAGCCAGAGTGCCCGATCACTGAGTGGCTCACAGCTTCGCCCATGATTCCTAATACTAGCACTTTATTTTATACCGCTATAAATTTCGTCCAAACGTTCACCTAGCCTTCGAGAGGAGCGAATGATACGTGGCGGAGTAATATGGTTTTGCGGGCGCACTAATTCCGCAGCCTCCGAAATGTTGACTGCTATGCATGAAAAGGAGTACAATGCGTTAGAATTGGAATCTACATTATGGGCACCGTCCGGTTCCGGCGTATGTTAAATTAACGAATTTGTTAAATTAATAATGTCGACACATGACTCAGCAAAAACGAATATCACTATGAATGACTCAACAAAAATGAAAATCTCTAGGAATGACTCAAGAAAAATCAAAATGGCTAAAAATGAAAAGAAAAATGAGTACGAAAAATGAAAAAGTAACGAAGAAGAGGGATGGGGATGCTTTGCGAGCAGCTAAGATTTACCATGTGTAGTTTAGCAACAAAAACTAACGTGCTCCAGTGGATCCTGGACCTTCTCAAGTGATTCGACTTTAACGGCAAATGAGAAGGGTGAATTTACGACCAGAACTTAGCCTTCTCCCTGCGTCATGGTACTCCTGTACGATTTCACATAAACGCCCACACCTGACCAGGCAGGAAAAAAAGAATACTTTCCGAGAAATGGGCACAATCCGCCCAGAAACTTCGCAGCTGCGCAAGTCTGTCTAGCGCACATATGCTTCTCATGCTAACTTATTACACAATCTGAACGAACAAACGTAGCGTTTAAAACAGGACACAGAAAGATGAGGACAGGACGGGGCTACAACTTACAACTGAATGAAATCGATAAACGAAAGACACATCCCTTCTCGAGCAAAGACACGCATGCGCAAACTTGAAAGAATGACAAAACTGTGTTAAACTAGAAAAAACCGGCAAAAGAAAAAGAAAAAGAGATGAAAAGGCATGGAATAGCCACCGGTCATGAAACTGTTTACAAACACTAAGTGCGTCTTAGAAAGTTTCTTTCTTTTTCCATTGGATAAATAGATGGTGTGCTAATGCACGTGTCATTACCGCGTTGTGATATTTCATGAGCTTCCAGGATTTCCCTCGCCAATTGATCTTTACCCCTTCCTAAAATCTTCGTGCGGTTCAAAGAGGGAAAGCAACCTGGGCAGCTCTTGCAATGCTTTGGCAAGTGCTCATCAGTTTGCTGACGAAGCGAAGATGCGTGTTCACTCAGCCTCACTTTTAGACATCTGCCCGTCTGCCCAATGTACACACTTTCGCAGCGTAGAGGGATCTGATAAACAATATCTGTGGCGCATGAGACGTGTGGCTTCTTGTGTTTTGTGCTACACCCTGAATTCTTGGCGCTGTCATGATCTGCCAGAGTGCAAAGCTTTGCAAGCTTGAGGGGAGCTCAAAATACTACATCAATACCAAATTTTGCTGCCACTCTCTTCAAATTGTGCGAGAGCCTGTGTACATAGGGCATAACTTCAAACTTGCTTTTCTGTTGTCCGGGTACATTTATCTTAGATAACTGTGTGTGTTCTCTTGCTTTGTGCAACTTTTTCTTTAGAGTTTCTGCGACAGCCACAAGAACATCGCCAGGAAAGCCTGCTTCTTTAAGTCTTCGAACCTGGTTGTCAAAACTACTACCAACTTTGTGCGGACATGACTTGAGGAGCGCCGACCTGAGACATGTGGCTGCTATGCCTCGCTTAATGAGCTTCGAATGAGAAGAGTCGTAAGGTAGAAGCGCGTTCTTGGACCGTGGCTGGTAAGCCCAGCAAAAATGACCAACAGAATTAAAATACAGGTGAATATCTAAAAACTGAATGGAATCGTGAGCCGGAAGTTCTATGGAAAAATTCAGTGACTTCATGATACCTTTGAATCGGGTTAAAATCGAGTCTGCAACTACACTCAAGTCATCTCTAGACGAAAGGTTGAGAAGAACAAGGAAATCATCTACATATCTAAAGACACGTACAACGCGCTCATCGTTCAACTGAGACTGAAGCAAACGTCCAAACTTGGCAAGAAAAATTTCACATAGCACAGGGGCGACACTTGAGCCAATGCATATCCCATGTTTCTGGACATAGAAACGTTCTTTGTAGCTTATGATTGTAGAATTGAGGTACAGGGCCAAGAGTTCCAGAAATGATTCAATACTAACACCACATGAATTCTGAAAAGACACCTCACCCGCCTCTTCTCATTCGAAGCTCATTAAGCGAGGCATAGCAGCCACATGTCTCAGGTCGGCGCTCCTCATGTCATGTCCGCACAAAGTTGGTAGTAGTTTTGACAACCAGGTTCGAAGACTTAAAGAAGCAGGCTTTCCTGGCGATGTTCTTGTGGCTGTCGCAGAAACTCTAAAGAAAAAGTTGCACAAAGCAAGAGAACACACACAGTTATCTAAGATAAATGTACCCGGACAACAGAAAAGGAAGTTTGAAGTTATGGCCTATGTACACAGGCTCTCGCACAATTTGAAGAGAGTGGCAGCAAAATTTGGTATTGATGTAGTATTTTCAGCTCCCCTCAAGCTTGCAAAGCTTGCGCTCTGGCAGATCATGACAGCGCCAAGAAGTCAGGGTGTAGCACAAAACACAAGAAGCCACACGTCTCATGCGCCACAAATATTGTTTATCAGATCCCTCTACGCTGCGAAAGTGTGTACATTGGGCAGACGGGCAGATGTCTAAAAGTGAGGCTGAGTGAACACGCATCTTCGCTTCGTCAGCAAACTGATGAGCACTTGCCAAAGCATTGCAAGAGCTGCCCAGGTTGCTTTCCCTCTTTGAACCGCACGAAGATTTTAGGAAGGGGTAAAGATCAATTGGCGAGGGAAATCCTGGAAGCTCATGAAATATAACAACGCGGTAATGACACGTGCATTAGCACACCATCTATTTATCCAATGGAAAAAGAAAGAAATTTTCTAAGACGCACTTAGTGTTTGTAAACAGTTTCATGACCGGTGGCTATTCCACGCCTTTTCATCTCTTTTTCTTTTTCTTTTGCCCGTTTTTTCTAGTTTATCACAGTTTTGTCATTCTTTCAAGTTTGCGCATGCGTGTCTTTGCTCGAGAAGGGATGTGTCTTTCGTTTGTCGATTTCATTCAGTTGTAAGTTGTAGCCCCGTCCTGTCCTCATCTTTCTGTGTCCTGTTTTAAACGCTACGTTTGTTCTTTCAGATTATGTATGACCAACTGGCCCCACAGTGTACGCTGTTAAACTTATTACACGCCACTTAAATGCCACTTAAATTTTTCATGCATGCTTGCACACTACGCAGACGTATGTTCCGCTGGTGGTGAGCGGGGCGACGGGCTCGATGGCCGCCAGTTTGGCCCTGGGCGTCTCAGTGCTCGAGATAAAAAGCGGCCTGGACGCGCGCGTGGTCCGCACAGTGCTCCCTGCGGGGACAGTGCTCGGCCGCTCGGGCAGTGTCGCGCACCTGGCGGTGTCCCTGATATTCCTGGCACACCTGCACAGGGTAAGTGCATGATAGATGCCGGCCATTACCAGAACGAAAGGAAACATAGCCGAATGCTGCTCTTGTTTTCGTCGTGGCGTTTATTGGGTTAAAGTAAGAAGTTGGGCTAGTTGGTACGCATTCATGCTTAACGAGCACGAAAAACGGAGACGAAGAGAAGGTGACAACACGACACAAGCGCTCACTCGCAACTTAATGTTTATTAGAAAAAGAAAAAGCAATATGTACAAAAAAAGGCAAAAATTCAAACAAGCAAGAGACTAAAGTTCAATGACGCCGTACTAGGAACCTTAATCAGGCATGTATTATACTCGCATCGACAAGAATCTAAAGCAATGCAGTGAATATCAGCACGAAAGAAGAAGTACACGAGACAAAATCAAGTGTCATCACGGAAAGCTATTTCATAGCTTGTTAGGGTGATACGATGTAATACCCTTCCTTTAGCACACGTGTGGGTTTATTGTGGTGTGTAAGAAAAAATTGGTGTTATCAGATTTTGGCGCACATCGCTGGCGCTTTCCTAGCCGGTCGCATGCCTGCGAGTATTCAGGCAGGTTAGATCGGCTTTAGTTGAATGAATTATTATGCTCAATGAGGCGTATGTTGAAGCAGCGACCGGTTTTAGACTACATTTTTACAGCATTCCACATTATTGTTAACATGCTTGATGCCACGTACTTTGTTGACGGGACGAGATGCTGCGTCCGCCCGTTTTTGGAGGGCTGCGCACAGACGGGAAAACTTGGCAGGGGCAGAGAAAACGACGTCAGAATCATAGCGTCCACCAAATTTTTTTCAGCCAATGCGAACTTCTGTGAATGTACATTCTTTGTCAAAAGTTTAGAGCCCCGGGGGTTTGCTTGTAAGCCTTGCAGTGGGCCTCCTGAAGCATTCGTGGAAGTCCTAACCATTGGAAGAGGCAGGATCAGAAATCTCCTTACCTTCAAAAAATTTAGAGCGCTGGAGATGCATTACGAACCACGTAGTGTGGCTCAGAAGCAAACCTTCTGGGCTCCAAACATTTTACACAGACTGTACGGGATGACAGCAACCTTTCTTTTTTTCACCCTTATTCCTACGGCAGGCAGTTGGGACCTAACAGAACTTGCAAGCCTCTCACATAGACTTGAGAGGGCCACTTCAGGGAACCACGATGCTTTCAGTCTAGCTGCCTGTTCACGAAAAGCTTTTTCAGCATTGTGTTGACATGATTTTCCTAGGACCGACCTCAGTGAAGAAACGGCTACGCGACAGCGAAATGGCATGCGACAGCGAGAGCAAGCTTAAATCTTTTAACAGGTCTACCGCGCGTGCTTTTACTTTGTCAGGCTGAACAGACACAGCCTTGAAGTTTTTCCTAACAGCTGTACAAGCCTTATAAGATAAAAAGCCAGCAGGCATTATAACGAAGAACCCTTCTTTGTCAGAGATCATTTTTACGAAGATTGTTGGTAACAAGGTAACTGATCATGGGTCCCAGTCGTTTAGAATTTTGGGGCCTACCTTCAGTCCGGCGCAAAACGCTGACGCATTCCGAGACACACATCTCCCCTTTTTCCATCGGGAAACAAACGGGAGACATTCCTCGCCTTAGCAAGCTCATCCAGGTCAGAAAACGAAGGATGAAAGGAGAATTTTGGGTCTTTCTTGAGGACGTCCAAAAGCTCACTCGGCACTCCGAAGCCTCCAAGCAGTAGGACATTTCCATCAGGAGCAGGTGCTCTTCTCCGCTTGGGCAGGGTAGGACTCACGGTGTTCCAGAGGAATTCTGTCATCTGCTGTGATGTCGTCTTCCAGGCGTGGAAGGCACGTACGCCTGGACCGTTGCGGTCACGCCTTCGGCACGTAATGCTAAGGCACAGACTGTAGTACCGCACTTGACGCCATCATACAGAACAGAGGATCTTGCAAATCCGTCGTGTGTGGCTGGTCGACGGCAGTAGTGGGCGGCACAGAACTTGAAGGTCAGCAGGAAAGTGGCCAAACCTGACGTGCCATGAAGCTGCGCGAGCCTTGCAGACGGTGATAGCGATTAGGGAAACCTATACGGCTGGGTTGGAAAGGTCATGATGAAATAAAATCGAGCCCGATGCAGAAGAAATTAATTGCGTTAACGTAAGAAGTTGGGCTATTTGGTATGCATTCATGGTTAACTAGCGCAAAAAATGCGAAGACGAAGAAAAGAAGACGAAAACACGACGCAAGCGCTCACAAGCCCTTAACGTTTATTGCGAAAAAACAGCAGTATATACAAAAAAGGCGAAAATACAAAGAAGCAAGAGACTAAAGTTCAATGACGCCGCATCAGAAGTATTAATCAAGATTTATACGCGCATCAACAATAATCTAAAGCATTGAATATCGGCAGGAAAGAAGAAATACATGACACAAAATCAAGCGTCATCAAGGAAAGCTATTTCATGGCTTGTTAGGGTGACTGAAAGGGTGCTAATGCACGTGTCGATTGATTTTGCGATGTAATACGCTTCCTTTAGCTCACGTGTCAGTTGATTATGGTGAGTAAAAAGAACAGTGGTGTCATCAAATTTTGGCGCACATCGCTTGCGCTTGCTTAGCAGAGTTCCCCACAGTGTTCATAATCTCATCCGCACAGTCAGCGGACTAATCAGATCCAGTCAACGGTCTCATGATCAAGCGAGGCAACATCCCTAGGTCTCGTCTAGGCAATGCAGTACTGGCCTACTAGAGCGCCCAATGAAGGTCGCTCCTGCTTCTTCGGTGCAGCCATGTTCACCTAAAACAATGAATCGCAGGCGAAGATCGAGGGCTGGGACCTTGTGGGCACCGGCGCTAACGCCGTCGTCGCCAGCCTCACTGACTCTGGCGCTTCACCTGCCTTGGTTACCGTGCTCCTTGGAGGAAAAGCGGGCTCTGGTGATCCTATCGTGCTCGCAGCGGAGTCAATCCTGTGCGTACCTGCGACGTTCCTCAAGTACATCAGAACTAAGAATCAAACGGCGTAACTCCCTTAAAAAATACTTACAGCAGTTTGTATGCACAGACAGTGCAGAATTAATTGCACCTACTGCTCATGAATGAAACTTACTCAAACAATTCAAACAAAAAATATCCCTTTTTCAGTGCCAACAGTGCCTCTTTCATGTGTGTAGTATAACGCCGGTGCGTATTTCTGAAATCTCTCAAGATATTTTGCGATTTGCCCCAACAATCGTTACTCCAAGAACCACGCGATATTCGTATAGTCACGTGAACGAATATCTGCGTAGTAAGTGTGAGCGAGAACTTACGCTGACGATCTAAACGACCTTAATATTTGAAAGAAAGCAGGTCATCTAGACAGCCTACCGTTTTAAGCCAGTGAAAATGCAATTGACTAAGTAGACGAGAAAAAGGAATTTTCAATTTCTCTGTAGAGAATAGAAATCGAATTGATAAAAGATTAAGTGCACATATCGAGTGGGAGAAGGTGTGACGTAAAGTCAAACGGTGCGGAATCCGGTTGAAGTTAGCGTGAGAATAATCTTCCAGACTTCCATCCGAATGCAAGAGTGAATGCGAGAATAATAACAATGCGTTGCGCCGGTCATATCGATTGTTCTGCCGCGAAGTTTGAGGACCAGTTAAGTCACATGATCTGAGATGGCAAATTAGCGTGATTACCCACAAGCCTGCTTCCCAAAGTCCCCATCTCCTCGCATCTTCTCGCGGACGTCACGAGAAACACCTCGTGTTCCTGATAGACCTGGCCCGACTGAATAACATTCTTTTTTTTTTTTCAGCAGGTCGACCCAAGAATTTTCAGTTAATACACCTTAGGCCGTCTGTGGCACCACGTATTGGGGAGAAAGTTTTCTCCACAGCTGTCATTGTGAAACTTTCGCGCTCTTCGTGATCACTTTGGATAGAGATCTGACAGTGATAGTTTCACTGCGAACGCAGGGAAAACGGCACCAAGAAACATATACAAGAGTGGACGACAGACACAAGTGCTGTCGGGCGTTTGCTTCCATGTTTCTTGGCATAGTTTTCCCGCCGTCCGTGGTACGCCAGCTAGCCCAAAAGCAAGGTTTAAAAGCTGTACAGTTCTACATACGACAACGTTCGCTCCCAAGCTTGCCTGAATAACGTGGCCACAGATGAAGCATTGCCAGGAGCGCCTACTCCGTAGTCGACGTACTACGTACAGTCCCCGTCAAAAGTATACAGCCCAAGGGGTTTGCTTCTGAGCTCTTTAGCGCGGCTTCCTAACACGTCAAGCTTGGGAGGATTGAAGACGCAAAGCCATTTTTCTTTCGAGAGATTACAGTCGCTAAGCATGCATAACGATGCATGCTGTAGACCTCACAGGGAAACCCCTTGGTCTGTATACTTTTGACGGGGGCTATACAGCCCAGGACAACGTGGTTAAATTTCTCAGCGGTCAAGCGGCTGAACGTGGCAGTTATCGGATACGTCATCACGTCCTTACCTGCTGCCTTGTCCCCGTGAATATGAGCAAGCTTCGGGATTTTATATTGCGACAAGTCTGAGTCGAAAACTGGCTTTTTGTACCCGCCGCGGTGGCTCAGTGGTTAAGGCGCTTGTCTACCGAGCCGGAGTACCCGGGTTCGAACCCGACCGCGGCGGCCGCGTTTCGACGGAAGCGGAACGCAGAAAGCGCCCGTGTGCTGTGCGATGTCAGTGCACGTTAGATTCCCAGGTGGTCGAAATTTTTCCGAAGACCTCCACTACGGCACCTTTCTCTCTTTTTTCACTCTCGCCTTCCTCCCTTCCCTTACGGCGCGGTTCAGGTGTCCGCCGAGATATTTGAGACAGATACTGCGCCATTTCTTTCCCTCGAAAACCAATTTACCAATTTACCAAAATAACTCTCTGACTAGTCTAACCGGCTGACCGAGTTTCTGGGAAGCTTGACCTCGAGGGTGACCTTGGCTATACCATAAGTAAATAAGCAAATAAACAAACAAGTAAATAATTAAATGCTGCCGCGACTGGGATAGGAACCAATTGCGGCGCGAACGGATCTGCCTCTCTGGCCAGCAAACAAGAGAACTATGCCATCAGCGTAGCCGGTCGCGCGTCTCCTTGAAGTGCAACGCTCTCACGCTGTGTATTGCACATCGTCGTCTACATCAACTGCTGGTACTATCGGACTAGCATCCTCGGCAGACGTGCCAACGGCCCAGCAAAGCAGAACCATGACACAACCAAGCAAAGCCCATGCTTTCGCATGTGTGATAGCTACATTAAAACTCCACCATAGTTTTCTGTAGGCGCCGCGTTGCTATGGAAAGTTATAAGTGGTTTATTGGTTTATTAAGGTGCAACGTCCCAAAGCGACTCAGGCTACGAGGGACGCCGTAGTGAAGGCCTCCGGAAATTTCGACCACCTGGGATTCTTTAACGTGCACTGACATCGCACAGTACACGGCTCTATAGACTTTCGCCTCCAACGAAATTCGGCCGCCGCGGCCGGTATCGAACGCACGTCTTTTGGGTCAGGAGCCAAGCGCCGTAACCGCTGATCCAGCGCGGCGGGTAAAGTATTAACTTGGCAGGTCAGATTGTTTGAGGCCGAAATTCTCTAAACCAATATTTTGGTCCATACATGATATTAGAATTTGCGGCATAGAAATCAAGGAATAGGTTAAACATTTTCTAAGGCCTTCCAGGCAAAAATGAATCAAGAACGATATAGGTATAGGAGGCTGAAAGCCACCTAAGGCATAGACAACTTGCAGAATGTACTAAATAGAAGAGAGCGCATGCTCAACACAATTTTTGTAGGTGTCCTTGGGGCGATGAGGGTGTCTTTGGAAAAAATAGCCTTGTTTTCGCTCAGTTAACATGCAAATTCGAATTTTGCAAAATCTGTCCCGGACTCAATTTTTGAAGCGCGTGCAGGGATAATCACATACTCGGCTGGTTGGCGTCCTCTCATGATCAAGCGAGTAGCGCGAACTTATCACATGAATTCCCTTCTAAATATCAGCTCATTCACTAAGTTTTCCAGTCTATACTTTCTTAGCTTTTTAGTGCTCTGCGCATGCGTGTAAAAGGCTGTGAAGTGCACCCCATTCGATTTCCTTGTTTTACGCAGTACATGGCTCACCGCAATGGCCGACACGTACGGCAACTGCGTGGCCGCCACCGTCTGCCACGACATTGTGGAGGGAGACCTCTCGGAAGACGATGTGTGCGGCAGCGACGAAGGATGACTTTCGCTAGTACGGCCGCATAAGAAACGCCACCGCAGTATACGGTGGTTTTTTGCTCTTACGCACCAATGGAACTCGGCACCATGAAATACAGCCCTGAGAAAAACTGCGAATAACGTTGCATTAAAATTTTGCTTTTATTGAAATAAATTGAACTTTGTGAACATTACAGAATAGTGATAATGATGAACTCATACATATGGGGGATCAGAATTCTCTCGTGGGCAAGTTGCTGATCGTTCATGTTGACTTCACAGCGAGAAACGGACAAGGACGAAAGAGTCTAAACGAAAGACGGGCGTTTACTGTCAACTGTTTTTATTGAAGCTTACTGACGGTGATTTTATAGCAAACCTCCCCCCACGTAGCAACCAAGCAGCCATGAAATGGGAATTGGCTAGAAAGTTTTCTTCTTGGTCAAACTTAGTGATGTCAACGCATGCCTTAATGTGTAATCCAGACGGCCGAGGTTGACTCGCCAGGGTGGAGGCAGAACAAAATCCGGATCAAAATGAGCAGCATAGGAATAGCCTTTCTGCGGGAAGGCGATCTTTAAAGAAGCACGATCGCATTAAGCAGGGCTCCGTAAAAAACCGAGGGCCCGGGGAGAGCTGGGTAGAAAAAACAACATAAAACAACGAAATCCTTCACTGAAAAAAAAAGCTAGTTGAATAAAAGAAGGCAAAATATTGAAAGCATGGTTTAGCAAAACGCAATATGAGATGAAAAGTGTGCTACGAAATGGATGCGGAGCCATTGTAACGTAAAAAACAAAGCACAACAATCAAGTGGTGGAGAGAGCCCACAGATAAAAAGAATACTGCGAACTAATAAAGAAAAAGCGGCTGCAGTCTGAAACAAGATGGACATGAAGCAGCAAGAAAGGTGAAACTGCAAGAGGAAATTCGAAAACAAGCACAGGGTGTAAATAGTCCTGGGGTGAAAACAATACAGTAGTGATAAAAAGTAAAAACGGGTAAAAAAATTAAAACCGAGATTAGAATGAAATAAAAAACTGAAGACTGCATCAAAATGTTCACCACAAGTAGGTAGGTAAGTTCTCTTTCAGTCAGAGAGTGGGAGAAAGTGCTGACGCGCTCGTTGCCTGCTTTCTTTGTGAAGAGCGCTTCGATAATTTCCGTTCTGTTCTGTTCTGCCCGCGCCAAGGATGCAGTCCTCTGCAAAAGTGGTCTGAATGTCTTCTTGCGAATCTGTTGGTAGTAGGCACCCGTCCGTGCCCTTTCGTGTCTTTCGTCCTTGTGTCTTTCGCGCTGTGAAGTCAACATCATGCATATATTGAGACAAAAAAAAAAGGTGACACAGCTAGGATCATGAAGCCTCTTATTTTCTGAAGGCTGTAGCTGAAGGTACGTCATCATGGTCTTATGTGTAGCTAAATGCCCTGTCAGGAACAAAAGTTGTGTATAACGTTAGCGCTTCGGATAGAGTTTGTTGCCCTGACATTTTTCAGCAGCGACTACGGTCTAGACAGACGAAGAGGTGACTGTTTTAGGAGGTGACCATGTATTTATTGGCTCAGAGAGTGAGAGTTTGCAGGCAAAAATGTCCCTTTACACAGGTGGAGTCCTTAGTCCGGGACCCCGCTTGATGAGGCCGCTACTCGCGCCCGTTGGACTAGAGTCCATTGAGACTACAATACTGACCAGTTGAGCAAGGTCTTTGCGCAAAACGCGGCTCACAGGGTGAAGTAATATATCGTCTCTCGGGGGGTATATTATAAGGCAAGCCAAGTATCAAGTTTGTCAGGGTACTTCCTTTTTGTTGACATCACTTACTGCAACCATTTGCTGTGTGACGTCATCTTTTCTGTTAAGCCCCTACACGTGAACCTGCGCTGTAAAACACCCCTTGACTGATGACAACTCCTGTTTTCTCAGGGATTACCTTCGAATGCTTATCGCTTATGGCCGGGTCACTCATTAGTTCTGATGTTGACAACATTTATCATCTCATTCAGCGAAGCCGATTGGTTTACCTTTTTTAAGAAGTGAACATATTTTAATGCAATAAATGCATGTTTTTAGTGTTTTTAATGTGATGTAATTTAATGTATTGAATGTATACTTTTAGTATATTTTTATGTATAATAAATGTATTAAGAGGGCGAAAGTTGTATTTTTGACGTGTTTGTACCAGTGTTCTAAATATTGCTCCTGGCGCACTTAGAAAGCATTCGTATTTCAATTTAAGCTCAGGGACAAAACTACAAATTTATATGAAATAAATACCATGTGCTCGAAATGCATATTCAGCATAACCTTTCTTAACTAAGGGTAGCATTGTTTCCACCCATATTTTTCTCTCCAGAAGATGGAATTCACGAGTCTATGGATGCAGCCGTTCTGTTGGCGCGCGAATTTATAATTGCTCATCGCCTCCTGCGAAAGCTCGGGACAGCCAAGCAATCCAACCAGCCTGCATCGGCCCATTTATTCTAAAAGCCATGCTTAAGGTTCGTAAAGGCTTAGCAGTGAACTTCTGTTGTTAAGACGAAGAAGGATACGTGCTTCTGCGCGCTGCTGGTTCACCGCTATCTCTTAAATCAGTTCCCCAGGCGAACCAATGGCCGACAGGCCTTTGTAAGACTAATCCCGCCTGTATATTTAAACCACCACCACCACGGCGTCGAGGTGCAGAGCATCATTTTGTGGTGAGAGATAGAGAAAACAGGATGTTATGTTCTTTATATGGACGCAATAGCTCTAAGGCTTCCGTTCTGCACAAAATTCGTCACCGTCATCGTCGATGTTGTGAGTGAAAAATCCTCGGCAGAACAACCTACGTGGGCCACCTAGGTCACGTGACTATTTGACGTCATCACAATCTGCCAATTGGATTCTCACAGGGCAGTGACGCGTCGATTAACCGATGCACCACTGCGTCAGGTGTGGTATGAGGACTTGCAGGGATCGATGAATGTAGACAACGACCAATTCCGGATGTATGGGCTCCCATCCATTAATGCTATTGCGCCATACCATTAAGGCGGAACTTAAGAGTTTCCTTCAATAATTTCAGTTTGAGGCTTCTCGTGGGTGTGAATATTGCGTTTACTTTTTGCTGCTCTCACGAATGGCGTGAATGCCTTAAGTCATGACATATGCATAATTCACTGAAGGTTTATAATTCGTGCCTCGTTCTGAATGCACGAAACAATGCTTGTCTTCTTCATGAAAACACATTTTCCGTCGTAATAATGACTACAGCAGCCAATACGGGCTTATTTTGTCAAATCGATGTCGGTGCCCGGGGACGCATCAGTAAAGGTAAGTATCGAAGCGGTCGCCAATGGCAGGTGGTCACGTGCAGGATTGCTGAATATACATACCACCATCTGACTAGATGTTATAGACCCGCAGACAAGTTTGCCAGACGCCTTCGTCGGGGACGCAGGATGTAAACTTGGGCCCGATTTCACGAGAGCGCAGCCAGGTCCCAAAGACTTTAGCTGAGCGGGTGTTCAACTATCGCCTCAGCCGTACACGGCGTGACTGCTCTGCAATACTCATCCGCCACATTGTTATGGAACTCGTGTACGATAACATACCCCTAATTAGCTAAAATTTATCGGGCTACGGAAATCCGGCTTGTAACAGGGCTAACTTAAAAATTATAAACCATATGCAACAATTATCTTGCCAAAAAAATTGTGAAAGCTGCTTTCACGTGATGCAGTCTTTCTGTACAGAAGATTTATTTCCAGAAGGTGATATTTGGGCATGCTTCTGATTGCAGGAAAGACCTCCCTGCTGATAATTGTCACGAAACGCACAGTGCGCTAATTACGCTAAATGAAACTGGCGGTATGTTTTTTTCAAGAAAACCGTATTTACTCGCGCAATCAAAGCTCTCGCGTAATGAACGCAGCCCATTTTATTTTTTCGCGCGCAGTCAGTTACTAATGAAAGCGAATGCCGGAAGGCGCCCTTTTGCGAGCACCGGAAACACTACGCTTTACTGCAAATCACCACCTGTCGAATGTCAAAACTATATGTACAATATCGCAACCTACGGGACGAACGGCCAATAAAACTGTGCGAGAATTCTGAGAACCAATACAAAACCACAGCTGGTCACAGAGTGACCCTCCGTTTGATTTGCACAACAAGAATCTTAGCAATACAGTTTTAGTTTCGCGTACATAGCATCACGTACTTATAGTTCTTATGGGTGACTAGTGCGCATGAGCAGAACCCAAAGGGTCTCCATGAGTCTCACCAACGTACGTTAGATTCGGATTTTACACTCCGCTCTTTGCGTTGCTTGCGTACGTAGCATTGACAACATGGTGGCACCCTGGCCGTCCGCTTCACAGCGATATCATCTTCGTACCTAATCCCTCGACCCGATATCGTGTTCTAAGCTGTTGTATTCGCATTCAGTTTGCCCATTCTTACCCTCGCATAAAGTTTCAAGTTGCAAATAGCTTTTGTTTTTCATATAGAACGGCGATTTTTCAGCTGTCTAAAAGGCAGCTTGTCGTCGTCATAACAATGGTCTCGCGAGATGACGCGAAGCTCTGCGAAACTTATAACCCTGCGAGATCTCGCGAGATCCGGAACTGAGAGCGGGAAAAGCAAAAGGAGTGGACAAGGTAGGTAAAGCAAAAGCAATGTGGTTGATGAGAGGCTGAACCAATGCTCCGAAGAAGTTGCACTGGCTTGGCTTTGACTCGTCTTGTATTAGAGTAGCTGCAGCAGTGCCTGTATCTGTTAGAAGATGGCGCTAGGAACTACTCGCGGCGTGCGTTGTATACGTGTTACTATAAGGGCTTCAAACCACATGCGCGTAGGCTACGTAAACTTCTCACGTTTGCGTACATGAACTCTACGTACGTGAACTTAAAACTACCTAATAACAACTCGTTGGGACTAGACTTCGCAGTAAATGTTGCAGGTTTAGCTTCAGTAACCTCTGCATTCGCTCTGTTTACCCAGCGTACTGACCGTACTGATACGCGCTTGTTTAAGAATAAGTTTCTGAAATACGCTCGCCAGCATGGGAACGTTCTGGAGAGTGTGTATTACTTTGGGGGACATTCGTACAGGATGAATTGTTTATTCAAACACTCTATTTGATATCCCGTCTTGCTCTTTAAACTTTTTCTGAATATATTACTCCGCGTAATAAACGCACGCCCCAAATTTTGACACATTAATGGGGATAAACTGCGTTTATTGTGGGAGTGAAGATAGCATTATTCCTGGAAGCTATCAACTGTACCTATTTCGAGTATCGATCTAATTTGCTCGGGTTCGACACCGTGTCACTGTTTTTAAACTAAAAAAAGGTCGCAGACGATGAATGCGATTCATACCTCAGAATATGCGTTAGAATCACGTTCCCCCTTCTTGGTGGCGCAACCTACTACATTAATCAGCCCGTGAGACACCGTATTGCTTAGGTGCCTAAATTATAAAAAACATAAGGAGG
The DNA here is from genome assembly GCF_055824585.1 of Amblyomma mixtum. Classification (NCBI taxonomy): domain Eukaryota; kingdom Metazoa; phylum Arthropoda; class Arachnida; order Ixodida; family Ixodidae; genus Amblyomma; species Amblyomma mixtum. The sequence goes on from NC_143013.1 coordinate 205,264,754, forward strand.
TGAACGTGAATTAGCAAGAGCAGACGGCTGTCGATTCTGAGGGTTCTGTTTTACCTCTGGGGCAATTGTGCATAGCGTCATGAAAGACCAGCGCACGACAAAAGCGCATATGTCACAATAGTTAACAAAACCATGTTAGCAAATAAAAAAGCGCACAGAACTGTGAAGTCGGATCAAGAAAAAGGAAAAATGTTTTATAGCAAAGACCCGGAGATACCGATCAAAGTAGCAAAAGCTTTTAAGCAGTTCGTCAAGACTTAATTATGTCAATCAAGTCGATGCTACTTATTGTTTGGTAAGGTGGCAGTCGGTTCTATTCCTCTACTGTATGTGAAAAGAAAATTTTTAGAAGCATCAATTTTAGCATTATCAGAATTTATTTTGATGTTCTTACCTATGCCTCGTTAGACGGGTATCAAGTAGGGGTGTGCGAATATTCGAAATTTTCGAATATAATTCGAATATTATATTTTTGGTATTCGTATTCGATTCGAAATCCAAGTATTCGTGTTGTTTCGAATATTCGACCTGACGCGAATAGTCGTATCTAGCCGAATATTCTATTGCGAGCACCGAAGTTCATTTCGGTCCGCAAGTCCTATCGACAGAGACATAACAACATGGCGGCGCCCAGAGCAATGCGTAACTATAGTGCCTAGAATATAGCGTAACGTTGGTCCATGCAGTAGCTGACTGCGCTGGTGAGCTTCTTTGAGGCTATACCTGCGAAGCTGGTATAGTCAGAGCTGTGCACGAAATACCTCGCAACACGTGCCAGTTCAGTGCCAATTGAGAGGGCATTTTCTGTGGCTGGAGAAGTCGTTTCAGCTAGAAGGGAACTAGGTACTTTTGCCTGACGACGTGGAGCAGCCGGTTTTCCTTCACGACAACCCTATATGTTCATCCCAGCAACGCGGTTTTGTGCTTATGGCGAGCTAGCCTTAATCAAGGCTGTGTACTAGCCATCTTCTCTGATAAATCCACTCTGCTCAGAATCATGTTCCAGACTTTGATACTTTTTGTGCAGCCACGCACACCTTTGTGTTAATTTCATCACTGATAGTTGAACTGTGATGCTCTTGGGTGCTCAAATAAATGTTTTGTGATGGTTAAATGCGTCTGTCCTTGATTATTCGATATTCGATTCGATATTCGGAACCAAGTATTCGTATTCGATTCGTATTCGAAAAATTTGATATTCGCACACCCCTAGTATCAAGTGGTTTCATGTAGGGAAGGGGGCTGATTAGCAACTTATTGTGTTTTAGCAAGAACAGAAATTTAAGTCCCACATTACATTACAGTAATTAAATTTCATTACTTACTCGGTAATTTTTAAAGTAATTCATTACTTTTAACGCTAATTAATTTAGTACTACAATGATACCCTTGTGGGCAGTAATTCGGCAGCTAAATGATCTCATTAGGCGATTACTTTTATTAGAAATTCCCACTGCGGTTTTTGTCAGCAAAGCTTGCTCTCTACTTTGCCTGGTGGGCCTCCCCAACCGCAACCTCGCCGCCGTGCCCATCTCGTCCGCACTGGAAACGCGCGGCACGACTGCGACCCCACTGGCCTAAGGTCGCTGCAAAATTAAGACCCCACTGACCGCCAACAAAAGAAATAGCAGCGCCCCCTTTTCGGTAGTTGTCGACTGGGTGCTCTTCGCGGCCCATGCTTCATATGCTCGTCTTTTTCACCGTAGCGGCAAACCCTTCATACTTTTCTTTGCAAGCACCCTCTCGCGTTCATCTTCATGTCCTGGCTCTCATCGACTATGCCATCATTAATTTCTACCTCACAGTAGGGGCTATGACTAGACCTGAAAACACCCCCCCCCCCCCCCCCCCCACAAATTTAGCGAATAAACCGCTAGGAGAAACAATAGAGAAGATAACTTCTATCGAAAGGAAACTGAATGAAATGACTTCTACTGTAAATGAATATTCACAAAGAGTCAATGAAATGCAAAAAAAAACTGTTCAAACTCTGCTCTAAGAGTTGACGAATTAGAAAACAGAATCTAGAGAAACAATGCTATTGTCTACCGCATGCCAGAAAAAAATGGGTGAACAGTAGCAGGACCTGGAGGCATTGGTGTCTGAAAAATATTTTTATTGACACAATAAATATGTCCAATGTAGCCATCAAGTAAATTCACAGCATAGGAAGGCATGAAGGTAACAAATTTCGCCCAATAATCTTTCAACTGATGGACGGAAGGGACGAGAGCAGGATTTTCTAAAGCTGCAGCAATCTAAAAAATGCGTAATACAGCATCTCGGCAGACTATTCGCCGTGGGTTCAGTCGATACGCAAGAAATTTTTGGCAAGCGCCCAAGAGCAAAGCCATACGGCACCGAGGTCTTTCTGTCTTTCGACAAGCTGAAGATAAACGGAAAGGTGCACCAGTGAGATGAAATCCGCGAGGAAAGAGTAACTGTAGGTGCTCAGTGACCACCCCGTCGGGGCTCTGACAGGTGTGGCAGTCGCGAGCAGACTACGGAACTGCTTAGTCAGTGGTTACAAGACCGCGTCACTGCGAGCCCGTTTACTTTACTGAACCTCAATGCCAGAAGCATATGGAATAACTTCAGACATGGTAGTTGCGCGACACACACACACACACACACACACACACACACACACACACACACACACACACACACACACACACACACACACACACACACACACACACACACACACACACACACACACACACACACACACACACACACGCGCGCGCGCGCGCACACACACACACACACACGCACGCACACGCACACGCACACGCACACGCACGCACGCACGCACGCACACACACACACACACACACACACACACACACACACACACACACGCACGCACACGCACGCGCGCACACACACACACACACACACACGCACGCACGCACGCACACGCACGCACGCACACACACACACACACACACACACACACACACACACACACACACACACACACACACACACACACACATACAGGCCCGCAAACACGCAGGACAGGGTACGCTCGTCCCGCACCCTGTCGTGTGTGTGTTTCGCGCAACTACCGTGTCTGAAGTATTGAAGAAGCTAGCCCGACAACACGTTCTAGATATGGAATAAATGCGATGAACTAGAAAGTCGTCTAAACTCATCGCCTTCACCGTAGCGGCAAACCCTTGAGCACTTCTCCTTGCGACCACCCTCTCACGTCCAGCTTCATGTCGCGGCTCCCACCGACTATGCCATTATTTCTACTTCGCGATCGCGGCTATCACTAGATGGTCGGCATCGTGTTATGGACTAGGAACACGAAGAAACAGGCATAGGTGCTAGGGCATCGTCCGCGCTAGGCCCGCAGATATTACATCATATCATTGCCAACCATCTTCACGTCTCATTCTTGCACTTGAGGCTGCTTAACATTATGAACAAGGAGGCGTTCAAACACCTGCTCGCCTTATATCCAGTATGAACGAAGCTAATATCGATACTTATAATTTTTTAGAGAAGCGCCGTTAGTTTAGAGGTAAGGTTTAGCGTTACCATAGGCAGAGCTGTAAAAAGAGAGCGGGAGGACGGGCGAATACACTTCTATTTATATCATGCAAATCTACCGACCCGAGGACACTCCCGCCCAATATACTACTATAATTAGTTTTATCGGTAGGACCCTTCCTGTCCCAACTGCCCCTGTATCTATGCGGACCTGGCCCATTGCCTCTTCTATTACCCGGCTGCTCAGCAGTCGGGTTCCTTCTTCCCACCCTCTCTATCCATCACCACCTGGCTCAACTGGCTTGACGCTGAAGGGGAAGAACAGCGGCTTCTGGTCGCCCAGGCGGTTGACATGCTCGGCCCATAAATTATGGTCGAATAAAAGTCTTTTACTGCTCCTACTACTACTACTACTACTACTACTGCTACTACTAGTACTACTACTACTACTACTACTATTATTTTAAAAAATGAAGTATTATCATTCTAAGAAATTCAATGTTGTAGGCGTGTCAATAAAGCTCTCTCACGGAAAGCTGCGCAGAGGCAATTGAGTTGGGGTAAACATGCCAGACGAGACCGCTGCAAGCTCTTCTCAATAAAGGCGGCTACACCATTTGCGAGCAGGCCTTTTCTTTTATTTCGCCAAAAAAAGAACACACAAGTGCGCTAGGTGGTAGTTCATGTTGAATTCAACATTGCTAGCTTTGACGAAAAGGAATGAAGGGAAGGGCTGTACGTACAATGCAACCTTTATTAGGGACACTGTCATGTCTTTTCACAAGAACCAACTGAAAAGCCAAGTGGGGATTTGAACTGCGTTTAGACAGTGAGATCACAAAATCAGTGTAATATCATGTATCAGCTTAGCAGTATACTCTTTCATGTCAGGACGTCGAGTTTTTGCACTCAAAGGCGTTGTGAAAGGCCTCCATATCTACCACCACTTTGTCACATATGTCGCTGTTGACGCGAAAGCCTCTGTCGAAGCACCTTGTGTAACACCACACCATGAAGAACAGCTGCTTTGGCGAGTGCCTGGGGAAGCTTTCGAGTATGGCACTCGAGGACTGACTTGACGCGTTAACAAACTGCCTGTAAGCGACCTCAAGGCCCATTTTTTCACACATCGCCAGATGTCCGTTCACACCTTGGCGCGTGTAACGCCAGGCAGCAGTCGAATCGAACACAGCTGGATATCCGCAGATGCCTTCTGACTTGCCTCCGCTGCAAGCTGTTAGGCTGGCGGTTTTTGTTGCCAGCGCAGAGCCCAGAGAGCCGTACAACATATAATCAGTGCCGTCCGCAAAGTACAGCGGCTCGCTGAGTGCGGTAGGTGACACCACTAATGTATTGTGCGGCAAGTCGTACGCGATTGGCGGATCGTAGTAGAAGTGTGGCAGCCGTGAGAGTTCATTCCAAACGTACTTCGATAAAAGTCCCGACGCGTTACGCTTTGCGTAGATCCACTGCTCCACGTACAAGTCCTTGTCTCCTTCGGGAAACCGCATAAAGTAATCTTCAAGGCGTTCCTCTACAATGTGGTTGCTATCAGGCCACAGCTTCACTTTGACCTTACCACCCGAAAGCGATGTACCAAAGAAACCTTGCAGCTTCGTCGTATCGCTGCAGTTGCGTTCAAAGGTAAGACCTGCAAGCGATGTCTCGAGAGCACTTCTCACTGTTCTGGAAGCGAACTCTTCCAAGCCTTGCCGGTACGCGTCGGTGAAAAGCGTCGTTGTTAGTTCAGCTGCTAAGAGCAGCTTGTAGACGTCTTCTACGTGGACTGCGCATACCAAGTTCTGGGCGTAGTCAAACCGCTGTGGGAGAGCGACGTATACGCCGGATGACACGACGAACCACCATCCAAGCGCGTCCAGCAAGACGTCCTTAGGGAACTCGGAGAATATGTCGAATGCCTTCTCCAGGTAGGCGACGTCACTTGTCACCAGCAAATCCGACCCAACCAGTGGGTAGATCATCTGAAAGTGCCTGTTAAGAATAAGCTCTAGCCTCTCTGTAGTGAATTTTGCTGTCTTGCTCGAAATCTGGGCAAAAGTAAACGCCTGAGATACGTGCTGTTCTGCACCCATGATCGACCGTCTGGAGGCGTTAGATGGAAAGAGCAACTCGAGAACGCGCGTCTGCACAGCGATCGTTCCGTATATTCGCACTCGCGCCGACTGCTCGCGGGGCTTGGAACCATTTGCCGCGGGAGACGAAAGGAGGTTAAAGTAGCGAACCCAAATTTCGCCGAACATGGCAGAGTCGCTTACTTCAAAGAATGGAGGTGGTCTGGCCACTGGGTCAATTGAGACTCGGCGAGGACTGTTTTCTCGGTATCGCATGAGGCGGACACGGAGCCACAGGGGGATCCCCCAGTTAATGACGCATTCCAGAAAAAGATCCAGAGGCTCGACATCGCCTCCTGGTTCATCAGGCCAGGCGATGCGGTGGTCTTTCAGAAACTCTCGCAGTACGTCGACGGACCTGTTTAAATATAGACGTCAAGGTGCAATGGTATCAAGGACAGTTTACTTGTGCGAATGTTTTCGAACACATGAGCAGATGGCACTAGTTTTTGTTGACCTCAGAGCTTACGGTGGTGTTTCGTGCTCCAGTTTGCTCCTTCCACGAAGCCATTGCAAATGAATGCACACTTTCTGAACTCCTGTTTGCAATCTTTACACTACTTGCTTAAAAAAAAGCATGCCTGACTATTAACTTGCAAGGATGAGACTTTCGCTAAAGTCTGAACTTTAGCAATCACTTTATGCAGATGGCGAGTATTAAGGTTTGGGACACTATTGTAAATCTGTCTTCAGTTTTTTTTTTTATTGAATGCCAATGTGGTGCAAGCGCGGGTCTCCCTCATGCATGTCTAAAATACAACCGTTAAGGAGCCTCTGCCGTCCTTATTTTCGCAACATTTTGCTGTGTGTCGAAACAACGGTTTCGAGTATTCGCTACGCTTTCTAACTTTGTAGCACTTTGCGCTTTCTGGTTAGCTCTTTTGCTGCCTAGCTGCTTACAACTAAATATGCAGGCATTTGAGCTTGGTGAACAGATCATTGCGCCATCCTATGCCTTCAATGGTGGGCGTTGTAATGCAATGAAAGTTTGTTGTGACAGTTGTATTAGGCCTAAGCTTTGTAACGCCGTAAGTGATTTTCAGCCGATCAACGGTACAGAGTCACCGCGCGCTTTCCGGCTGCAAAAATGACCCGTATTTAGGTTTTAGGATGCCATCCGGTGAAGTTACATCGATGGTCGGAAGAGCGCCATGTCGTATTGATCAGAAACCGCATCTGGCGGCTGGTTTGACCAGAAGCCTACATTAAAGTGCCACAGGGAAACGATATGAAACTTTAAGCAATTTGAAATCTCGCTGAGGATAAGGGAATGCCTCCGGAGTTGCGTCTTTATGTTGCTATCAAAGTTCAAAACAGATATCCGTTTTACAAACAGCGAAGTCCTTTACGTAATATGTGGTTCAACTGTACTTTATGACCTCATTTGCCCAACTCAACGCTATCAGGTTAGAGGGCGTTATGACCGCACCACTAATTCAGATTTGCGACCTGTGAGAGTCCTCGTTGCGAGAGTAGCCCATTGGTTACACAAATAATGTGCCAGTGCCTCAAAGACGGCTAAAGCCCAAGGTGAACTGTGAGGTAAAAGTGCAAGCGACAGGTGAAAACACACAAGACACCAAACTGTGCCTTCACGCCTCGCTCCATCTGTAGTGGCGTGCGCAGCGGCTTACCTCCTGACATCATGGCTTCCCCGGGACAGGCAAGAGCGGAACATGTTGGCCGCTTTCCGGATGGTCCTGCGGCTGGAAGCCTGCTTCTCTAAAAGGTCGTGGAGCCGTCTTGCCCAGGTCTGCTGAAAAACCGAGATCTGGAAGACAGAAAGCGGAGACACGAATTTTAGAGGTACTCAAGACAAAACCCTAAAGGCTTAATCAAAAGGATAAAAGCAAGAACTCTGCCGGAGAATAAGAGTTTATTTCCGTCGGAACCACTGAAAAAGCAGCGGCGATGAATGGGATTCTGAGCCCTCTCCGTCTCGGTTGTGACTTTTTCAGTGAGACTAGCAGCGTGATCTCATTGGGTTCAAACGTACTTTATAGCACTATATTTTAGCGTGCTTTCTTTGTCCGTTCGACACTGACAATATTAACATACCGCTTATAGTTGCAACAAAAATCACAAATGATTTAGTTTAGTTTATAGGGCTTTACGTCCCAGAGCGACTCAGGCTATGAGGGACGCCGTAGTGAAGAGCTCGGGAAACTTCGTCCACCTGCGGTTCTTTAACGCACACTGGCATTGCACAGTACACGGGCCTGTAGAATTTCGCTCGAACCCGCGTCTTTCTGGTCAGCAGCCAAGCGCCATAACAACTCAGCCACCGCGTCGGCGAATCAGAAATGAGTGAGCAAATAGCTTAATAAAGCGAAGAGATGGTCGCATAAGAAGTGTCACCGCGATGTACCATCTTTGTCGAAAGTAACAGGACAGCCGTGCCGGAGGTCGGAGTGGTCTTGCAGCCGAGTGGCAGCGCTGCTCCCCGGCTGCGAGGGTAAACTGGCTGGCGTAAGCCTGTGCCTTCGTTGAGTATGACAGCATGCGAAGGCGCGAAATTGCTCGCCGCACATACGAACTGCTTACTTTTAATAATCCTAGGAAGCAGGGCGAGAACGCTGCCTTACCTCACCCAATGTATGCACTGGCAGCCGGGGAGCAGCGCCGTGGACCGATGCGCCGCGGCTCGGCTGAGCCCGCTCCCGCTACCGTCGCTGCTGCTCGGTTACTTTTGGCAAAGACGATACACTTGACGGTGTTCAATGGTCTATGTGGTGTTTGTGGATACCAGAACCGAAGAATCGGTAAGAACGCTGTGGAGAACTTTGTTGGGGCAGAAGCAAGGACACACGTACCGCTACGCTCATGACGGTGGTCACTTTCACAGAGACCCTGCTTTCTTATTAAGTACCCGAGGCTCGTAACGCTCTTATTTCTGGCAGCGATAACGCGCTCGTCTGACGGACGCAACGTCCGCACTTGCCATCTGACGGTTCTTCTGGATGCGTAGCGTGCATCAGTGAATGTTATACTGAACGCCACCATCGAAGTCGGGGGCAACTGCGTTAGTTCGCGGTTGAAAGTATCGCCGCACACTTTCGTATTTGACGCAGCAGCAGCGGCGACAAGTCCGGATTAAATCACCGACTTTGGTCTTATTTTCAAATGATTTTCTCAGCAGTAAAGTGTATTATTGCGAAAGCAATACTGCTAGCACTTTTCTGCCGTCGGTGGAGGTCGTTGCTTCGTTCCGGCGCAGCTGCGGCGCACGACCACATGACAGCGTGACGTCACGACCAGAGGATAGCAGGGGCCCCAACTCGTCTGTTCGGCCGTAGTCGTTCCTTCGCTCGGAGCGGCGGCTACCACGTGACGGCCTTCTCAACCCGCCGCGTGAGAGCGGTCGCTAGGAGAGGATAAACGGGGCGCCGCAGGCGCGCTCCGCTTAGTAATGTCTGAGGAGTTGTACAAGGCGTCGCTGGAGCGACGTGCTGCGCGCAAACGCCGGCGCCGTGCCGAGGAGACAGATGAAGAAAGGCAAGAACGGTTGGCTAAGCAACGCGTCTATGCCGCAGAATGGCGAGCCCGGCGGCGTTCTACAAGTTCAGTGAGCGAGAGTAGTTTCAGTGCAATTACCAGTGTTCAGACCAAGAGTGACTACATTACGGACGACCAAAGCGTGTTCATTGGAATAAGGAAACAGTAGAAACCATGTTGTGTCCAGAGAAAATCCTTTAGTTGCACAAAAGGCGAAGCCATGCCAAACCACCAGCACAGCCAAGCGCAGCCTGGGAGCTATTGCTTTCGCAATCACTCAGGCTTAACCAGAGCTAAACCACAGCTCATTTCTTTGCTGCAGTACCAATATCAACATAGGCTGAAAGCGCCAGAGAATTCATTTTAAGAGAAAATAAAAAAGTAGCTGCGGTTCAGCTACTGATGAACATGGCTAGAGAGCGAAACCTGCCGCGTATCGGGCAACTGATAAGGGGCTCGGCGTCTGTAAGGCTGATTGCGTTCCGGACACTGGATTGGCAAGCGCACCCACCGTGCCACGCTGGCAGGTTTAACGGTTGATTGAGAGAGTCTGCTCACCCAATAAGCACTCCGTCTTATTGCAGCAGTGTCGCAGGTCCGCCACAATTTTGTCAGCGCTAACGCAAGTATCCACATCTCTCTCTCTCTCTCCCATCACCTCACGCACCTATAAGCGCGATTCAGGCGTCCACTGACCCAGGGAGCCAGTTATGTGCACTTCCATTCCTCAAAATCATCGAAGTATAAAATATTGTCAACGTCAACGTAAATGAACTCAATGAACGCCTACAGCGTAAGGCTTCAATGCCGCTTTTCTGGCACGACGTTTTCAATGCCAACGCATGCAGCGCACATCTGTCACTACCGCCACGTAGCTTAAAGCACGACAGGTGTCCACTGTGGCAAGATGGCAGTTATGCGCCTTTCCTCTGCTTTCCAAGCTAGCGCTCGATTTGATTCGTAGCTTAAAGCGCGACTAAGGTGTCCACTGTCCCACGGGGCCAGTTATGCGCCTTTCCTTTACTCTCGAAGCTCAAGGTCATTTGAAGATGAAAACTAGGCACCCGGCGATCGAAGCACGAGGTCCCGTAATGGAGCTTTCGCTTCAAATATGCCAAATGGCGCGGTGAGTGGCGCTGCCAGCTAAGGTGGTTGCTAGGCAACGGCTCATCTCGCGGTGCGGCCACCGGCCACAGCGAAACGGAGAGAATACGGCCAATGTAGCTCTCGCTACAATTATTCGATGCGGTGTCCCACTACGGGAAGCTCCATTCAGTGCGATTTAGCGATGTCGGGCGACTGACCGCTGTCATCTCCGACGACTGGGCGGCGCCGTCTCTCCATCGCCCCGAACAGACGTAGGCGGTGAAGTCGCTGCACGGCTCCCTGCTCAGGTTGGTGCTGGCGGTCAGCAGGGCGTCCATGGACATGCAGCCTGTGCTGCGGCACGTCTTCTCGTCCTTGGGGTCGCCGTTCGAAGAACGCAGGTGGCGCAGCGCCAGTATCGTCACCACGGCGGCCAGTACCGCCACGCGCGCGCACACCAGCGCAGGCCTGCTTAGCAGGCACGCCCGGTTGGAGTGGTCGACATGCTCACCGGCATTCGTAGCACGGTCCTCGAACCAGCTCTGTGACCGAGGGAAGGATGTGTGCCAAAAGTCGTTACAGTAGGTCAGCACGGCGGTAGAACCGCGCTAATGAGCTAGGCTAGCTATTCGCCGTCAGTAAAATCACAAAAAGACTGTGAAGTTTTTAAGGTAAGCCTTAGTGCTCATGGCGGTTAGCTTGTGGAAAAGTGGTCCAAATTTACTAAGAAAGCGCCATGACGCTTTGTGAAGAAAGCGGCGGCCAGCTTACAGACGCAGCTCTACGAGGCAGCCATGGACGTTCACTCGAAGAGCTCTCACTTCACCGTCTTTTACACGCTGGCACGTGAGGTGGAGCTACAAGTTCATGCACTTCTTTACCTTGAGGGGGGGGGGGGAATGTTGTAGTTTGTATGTCTGTCCATGCTTTCACGAAAGCTGACATTTCTTGAGTACATTTAACACCACAACCGGCTGAATACTATGTCCTTTCGGGGACTGTAGTCTCGTGAATTCAAGCGTAAAAGGCCTGCTTTATGACCAGAAATTCATGCTTTGCCCTTAAACACACTGAAATACCGTCTGGTGCGGTAAATACCGTGAGAAATAAAATTAGCACAAGTGTTCATGCATCGACAGGGAGTTTCCAAAGTACGGAACGCTTTCGCGATAGTATATATATTTCTACAATACGCTTTGTGTGCAAGAATGTTAGAGCCTATAACTAGGCTAGGGCTACGGCTGGGGGGAAAACTGCTACGATGAGTTCTACTGCATTCACACCGATCAGTCATAGCCGGCTGAAACAATGCGAGTGCGAAGGTTGTCTTGGACTCGTTTGTTGCTGACTGATTGCCCAGATTTGAAGGCTGAGTCGTTCGGGCCACGGTAAAAATAGTACGATGGTCGATTTGCGTAATTTGACCAAATATGAAGTAGGCGCGCTAGCAGCTCGGCTTTCGCCTCGGTTCCGTTGTTCAGATCTAGTGTTCACGGTTGGCAGCTGTCCGGATAGCGATAATGGGCTAATGTCCATGTAAGCGGAATTGGTCATTCCCTGCATACATAGATCCCTGGGAGTATGTCTACCACTCCTGGCTCAGTGGTGCAGCGCTCGAGCAATGAGCCAGTTGCCTTCTATGCCAGTTGCTGTTCTGTGCCAGTCTATGCCAGTTGCTGCCGTCGCTGAGACTTGGGTTGCCTGGGTTGGATTGCTATCCAGGTTGCTCTTCTCGAGCAATCTCACGATTAATTGTGCTGCCTCCTGACACGGTGGTTAGGCCGCCCACCTGCTCACCGAGTGGTGGGCACCGTGCCAAAAAACTGGCTTCAGACAAACAAACAAACAGACAGTCAGATAGGCACACCACGGCTAAGCGGAGTGGCCGCTATTAATGCTAACGCACGAAAAGACATCATTACAACTAATGCGATGGACATTAAAAACTGCAGGTGTTCAAAGGCGGCCGGTAAAGGACAGGCCTCGCTCACCTCAGGCCCGCCTCCACTGAACGGCCCCGGCGAGAGCCAGTGGTGAGAATCGGCTTGCTGTCCACGGGCTCCGCTCCACATGTCAGAAAGTATGAAGGGGCTGACGATGGCCTTCCGCCCCTGATTCTCCTGCTGCTGCTGCCCGGGTTTTTCGAGCGCCATTGCGCGTAGCGTCGTCCTCTTCTTTCTTGTCTCACAGAGCTGCTTGTCATGATACTGATTCATGCACTCGAATCTAAGCCGATGGTTTTTGCCGAAAGGATTGCCTGTACGGCTTGGATTCGAGAAAATGCGTCCGCAAACGACCTTGTTCATTCTGACTTCAAACATTAAATCGGCAGTGTAGTGACATCGCTTAGACAGAGCCATCGTGTCGCAGAATGAAGTCTAGCTTTCTTGGACTACACTTTTAATTCTAAGGTAACTGGGGAATATTGTAAGAGAGTGTTTGAACCTATTGATGGGAATGACCTTACCTTGCGATGCGCAGCAAAATCTCGCTTTTAAAGTTTGTCCTGTGCTCGTAGCCCATAGAAATCGAATGGGATGTGTTTTTGACGTTATATAGCAAAAAAACTACAATCGTCCGAGGAAAGTTCCGCCGATGTATTGATTGTGGGGGAGTGCGAATACTGGAATTTCCGAATACCAATAGAATATGAATGTGAAGAAAAATAAAATGTCATTCGATTTGGATAATTAGGCCAAATACGGATATGTGTACTAGTATGATGTGTTTCGGTGCTGCGCTGCTCTGCTAGGCAAATGTGGTAAGCCATCCGGTGGTCAGCTGAGCGGTGGCGCAATAGTCAAGGCAGGTACTATGGCAGGGGTTGCCATCGATGGGACTTGGGTCGTTTCGGTTGGGCTGTGATCTAGGTTGCTAGAAACTTAGTTTCAGACTAATTATAAAGAGGCGTCCTTTATGAACAGCTTCCCCACGCTTGTGCTTGACTGCGCAGAGGTAAAAATTCAGAAGCCATTTCGCCTCAATGCTCAGAGAGAAACATTTCCCTCAATTGAACATTACAACAGGTTCGTGGCGTTGTCTCAGTGTTACGAGAGCGTTTTTCATAGTAGAATAAAAGAAGTGTTCTGCTCAAAGTTTTGCAGCGAAAGTCACAGCTGATTCCTCCCAGTGAATAATGTCGTGTAGCGTCCCCAGAAAGACTGCAGCATGTTGCACAGGGAATGACGACAAAACTGAAGAAGCATATAGGCTAAGTCATGCCATAGTGTTCAATTTTTAATACTCAACCGCAGTTTATTTTCTATCACACGCATTCAATTCGCAATGCATGTTACAAGTAATCGGTAAACAGTTTTTCTGCTGTCTTCAAGAAGTAGTGAAATGCGGCCTCATTGTGCTCTATGGTGACGGTCGCTACTTCATTTTTGTTACAATAATTCAACAAAGCGGCGTTTTGGAGTGTTCAGCTCGTTGTCATTTTTTCGCGAGTTTCATATGACAACTTTTCGTTTCTTTCATTCAAATCTCTAAATGAATACTTCAGTTCCAAAGGGCACTTCACTTCAAGTACTCGAGCAGTGCCCCTGCAGCATGCCGAATCAAACGTCACAACGCTGTCAGACGGTGCCCCCAAAATAAGTAATCCCTAGATATGATGAGCCCAACGTCTGCAAAAGAGGCAGCATGGCCCGTTTTCTGAACGCCAGCAATGTAGAATTTCTTGGCCTGTGTTTCTATACTCAGGCATTTTTTCATGGCAGTGGCATTCTGCGCAGTCATTCCTTCATGGCACTCTTTCGTGGCATTATTTCATTCTTTTAGAACCCTTTCATACGTTTACCCTAGTTACGATGCCTGCACGACCGCTGTGATTTCGACTATAGTTTCCTTCATATTTGGGACTGTTCGCGCTCATGGATGCGTCGCCATACTTCCGTTGAAGCTTTTGGTGAAATTACGCGGCGGGAATTTGCTTATTGCGGAAAGATTTTGTGAGCACAGTTGCCAAAACGACGCGTCCTGGACGACAATTTGTATCCGTGTTCTGACCGCTATACAGTGCAACCTGGTGATGCCAATTGCCTTTTACTGCTAGGAACTATAGTAAGGGATCAATACATACATATTTTCAACAATTTTTACATGCGCCTCTTGTACAGCCTGTTTAAGGAGGACTTGCGTGAGCGCTCATGTTTGGGCTTAGTCAAATCCTTTATCTTAATTTTTGAAGGCTATATGTATACGTTGGTTTATTCGCCGGGAGTTTGATGTTTGGGCTTAGTCAAATCCTTTATCTTAATTTGTGAAGGCTATATGTATAGGTTGCTTTATTCGGCGCATTTATATTTCTCCTGTTTGATCGTATTAAAATGGTCCATTGTCGTGTAGGTTTCGGAAAGCCAGCCTGGTACTTTGGTTGACTGAAGTGAAAGAGTAACCTAATTCGAACTAATTGCCTTAGTAAATACCTTTTAAGCACCGTGCAGTAAGCTGGTCGGCCTGCATTTTCTAATCAGTTTGCAGTTGCCGTTCTTCCAAAATTCTGGTACGCTGGGTGGTACCAAACACTGCGCGTATAGGGTCATGACCTCCATCATATGCAATACATGCCCGACATGCATTTTTGATCAAGAACATATATTTTAAATTTTTTTCGTAAAAATTCAAGACGTCATGAAGTTCTGCTATTTGAATTTGTTATTTCTGAATATATTACGACTCAATAACACAGGCTTCTTCTGCCAGGAGTTGTTGGGAGCGTAACTGCTGCATTGCAGTTCATGTTTCATATCTGTTTTTTTATGGCCTTTCCCATTGCGTTCATTTTCCGTCAGTTTCAGTTATTATTAACTCTCTGTTGTTTGAAAGTGGCATATTCTGCGTTTGTTTGTGGCAACGTCATCAAGACGGCTCAAATGGCAATTTTCCGCGACCACAACTAAGGGTAAAACAGCTTCAGCTTCCACTGGATTGCTGAGTAGCCCAGTCGAGCTTTCACAAGTTTTAATGATGATAATAAATTTTTATGGCGCAAGGGCATCTGGCAAGGGAGAAAACCAGCCAAAAAAGACGTAAACACAAAAAAAGAAAGACACAAGACAACGGCTGTCCAGCCGTTGTCCTGTGTCTTTCTTTTCTTGTGTTTCCGTCTTTTTTGGCTGGTTTTCTCCCTTGACATGCCTTATCAACAGGCCCGCCATTCTGCCCTGCTCAAGGGCATCTGCGGCCAAAGAGCGCCATGGCACAAGGTTTTTCGTCTGCTCAAGGTGGGTTGAAAGAGCCATTTCCCAAGCATTTCACCCCGAATAAGCCGAGCTCCAGGCCAGGGGGAGCTTGTACCCATTGTATCACCTGTGGGTGCCGGTAGCACTGGGGATCGAACCCCGCGCCTCCCGCATGCGAGGCGAATGCTCAACCACTAGGCCACCGCTGAGGTTCCTTCACAAGCTTTGGAGAGGTATCAGCGCACTGAAGGTTTCGTTTTTCGATCTTAGGAGGAGACACGCAGAACGACCAGTTATGTTGTCGAGATGGACATTGTTGGCAAGCGCCTCAAAACTCTAGACTGTCTCTTACTGATATTTCCCAAGTATTAGCCCTGTATGAGCTCCATAGGGACTCTAACGACTTTGAAACGTTTCGTGCAATGTGCGCGCCTAAACGACCGCAGCCCAGCTCAAAACCCGCACATCTGTGAAAAGAGTTGGGTTTCCAGGATGATGAAGGTTAAGGAACGCGTGGTGTGGATGGATGATAGTGGAAAAGTGCGATTTGATTAGAAGCATCGAAGTTCATTTCGTATGGAAACGGTGAGATTTGTTGCATACCTCGCCCACAAAAGCAGTATCGATAGCCTAGTAATCAGCTTTCCATGCTAAACCACAGATGCGAAAACGCAAGGACGCGGGGCTCATTCTCCGCTCGTGGAGCTTGTCTCCTTGACTGAATTCAAGGTGCCATAAGCGAAGAGTTTTATCGGGGCATTCTTGAAAAGGTTATGCTTTCATAGGTATGCAGCAGTCTGGGATTTGGATATGTATTTCCGCAGAATTACGACCCCAAACCACTCAAAACTTTACGCATGAGAAAAATTGAATTGGATGAAGAAGAGCGCGATGGGCATAATACAGTGGCCAAGCCGGACTGCTGACATTAATTCTATTGAACATCTTTGGGTAAGCATCATGCGATGTCCTACCGACAAAAATGCCAGCAGTGCTGGACAAAGTTGACCATATGTTGGACTAGACGTACTTTACATCATCCTAGACTCCATGTTTTACGGTTTTACGCAGTGACCTACGAAAATGGATTGCTTGCGAAGCCCAAACACATGAGGTTATTGTGAAAACTTAGTCTTGAAATTGTTGCCCCATTTCTTAATAAAAATATATTATAGCCGATGTCTTCACGCAGCGCGCACCTTTCGCATTTCTGCACGTCTAGGGACTTCAGTGCATCTCATAATTTTTTTGTTTACTGCCTCCATAAATGGGCTATGACATTGTTTTCGGTCCGCCATCCGTCTTTCTTCTGTTTTGATACTGAGATGAAAATACTCGATTCCCATATTTATAAAGCCCCCCACCCTCCCCTAAAAGTCCCCACCCACCTGGTTTTTAGCAATTTTTTATCATTGGCAGCTGCCATACTTATCTAATGTGCTGGTCCTCATGTGTCTGGTTGGACAGAACCAGATTCCCAAGAAGACGGTGAGCTTTCAAGAAGGCTCAGAAACTCAACACGAAACAATCTGTCAGTGAGCAACTGCACAATGAGAGATTGTTTCGTGTGGAGGAACTGTGAATCTAATAAGTTTATGCACGAAATAAGCACTGGGCCTAGCGAGCGTGTGAACATGCATTTTCATAATTTTTAATGGGTATTATTCCTGAAAAACAAACATGAAATCTAATATAATTTAACAGGAACGACTAATAAGTTATCACATGTGTAAGTTGCGAGTAATTAAAAAGCTCATACTAGGGACAGCGTCTTCACCCCGAGACGACTGTTGACAAGGGATATCTGTCTTTATTCATGGAAGGCAGGACCCCTCGTCGAAGTCTTTGGTCTCGAAATAAACGCCTTCCTTATTTGTTTCAAGGTTTTTCAATTTATGCGTTTACGGTTTATGCGTTATAAATTTCTAGGACTAAAATCGACACCTGCTGCTGGACGTCCAGGCTATCTCAGGATCAACTTAATTTATGAGCTACTGCTTCGCAGCATCCAGTTACCGTTATTGCGGTGGTGATTGGCTGTAGCTTTCTCTTGTTGAGCACTAGTTCGGGATTATAATTTATAGGTGTTCCGCATGTTGGAGAAGGAGCAAAGAACAAGCGTTCGCATACAGTGATTTACGAGGTTGAGAGGAAAGTGGATAAATACTACACGGTTGTACAGGCACCGTGTGGCTGTACACGGTGCCTGTGTACAGGTTTCAAGCTTAAAAAAATGTATTTCTTCTTAATTTTCATAATTTTCCTGCTAGTACCACTCTCTTTCCCTTACCCGCTCGCTTGTATAGTTGAGTGCCTACGACGGAAGTGTGGCGCTTTCTAAAAAGCTGTAGGTTTGTAGAAACGCTTCCGGCTGTTATGCTTGACGGCGACGTGCCGCGAAGAGGCATCCAGTCGCATGAACCGAAGCACACCCTCCTGGTACTACAGCAGCTGGCCTTTCCACAGCATTCCGTCGTAGGAAGCTGGGGAACGGAGTAGCGAGAATGCTCCATAAAAACGTCGCGATCCATCGTGCGCGTCAGGCTTCCAATTCGAAGGTGTCCTCGGAGTAGAAGGAGCAGGAAAAACTTCATTCAAGGCCACCATAAAAGGCCTGTGAAAAAGACCGCTCGCTCCACTATGACCCGTTGATCACGGTGCCACTTCACCCGAGCCGTGAATTGGTTCGTTTATTGCCTTATTGGGGTTTAACTTCCCAATACCACTCAGCCTGTGAAGGACGCCGTAGTGAAGGGCTCCGGAAATTTCGACCACCTGGGGTTCTGTAACGGGCACAGACATCGCACAGTACACGGGTCTCTATGTGGTCGACTTTCCGGAGCCCGTCACTACGGCGTCCCACATAGCCTGAGTCGCTTTGGGACGTTAAAGCCAAATAAACTAATAAACCAGCCAATTAATGGCACGGGTGAAACGGCACCTTCGCTATAGCGGAGCAAGAGCTCTTTGAAATTTCAGAGGTCTTTAATCGTGGCCTTGAATAAAGTTTTTCCTGCTCCCCCTACTTCGTAGCCACCTTCAAATTGGAAGCCCGACGCGCACGATGGATGGAGACGTTTTTGTGGTGTATTCGCACTACTGCGTTCTCCAGCCCCCTACGACAGAATGCTGTGAAAAGGTCAGCTGCTGCATAAGCAGGACGGTGTGCTTTGGTTCATGCAATTGCGCCCCGCTTCACGTGAATACCCACAACGCCAGGAGCTCGTGCCTCGTCTTATGTGCGTTCCTGGCTATGTTAGGCGCGCTAAAAGCAGCACATATTTCACATTTCAGAAAGCGAGATATCGACCTTTGACATATTTCATAAATTTCGTATGAACTTTGAAATTGTACCGGAAAGGAGGAAATTGCCCAGGCGCGGTGGCTCCGCGGTTACGGTGCTCGGCTGCTGACCCGAAAAACGCGGGTTCGATCCGGCCGCGGCGGCCGAATTTCGATGAAGGCGAAATTCTAGAGGTCCGTGTGCTGTGCGGTGTCAGTGCACGTTAAAGAACCCCAGGTGGTCGAAATTTCCGGAGCCCTTGACTACGGCGTCCCTCATAGCCTGAGTCGCTTTGGAACGTTAAACCAAAGGAGGAAATTATATGGCATACTAGAAGTCTTGTCCGAGAGAAGTTGGTAGCTACTATATACAGCTTGAAATGCATAAGCTTAGGCATATTTTTGTTCGCAGCTGCTAGCTCCTGCATTATGTCAGGAAACAAGTTAGGATTAATTTACGAATATGCTCCGTGCAGTAAAGAAATAAAACGAGCGGTGTTTGAAGAAGCGGTTCTTGCACCCAGATATTTAGGATTTTTGCAAGTTGTGCTGTAAAAACTGCGGATTAAGCGCAATTTGTGATGTACACTGACACCAGTTCATTGTTTACATCAGCCAAAACGCCGGCTTAATAAATCCTTACTAACTATGCCTCCAAGTTAAACACGCTTCTGTTTAGGCGGAAAACTCCCCCATAAGAGTAGTTCTGCTGTGAAGAGCCTTGGAAGGATAATTTGGAAGGATAATTTTCATGCATATTGCGTACCTATGATACGTGCCTGACCAATTTCCTGCTTTAGTTGTTTTGTTACAAAAGTTACCTTTTTACTGCCTACCCGCATTAAATTAGGAACTTGAAACAATCTTCTTCCTTTTTACTGCCGTTTGGTATCGAGTAACGCTACATGAGGAATAGTGAAAAGCTGTTGCCTGTACGGAAGAAAAAGGTGTTTGCGTAAACAAATATGCACAATATAACTCTGACCCTGAGACGCTTTTCACATATAGATATTTGTTGAGCACATTCCTGGTGAACTACCACATTTGCGCTATCTGGTGTGACATAGCGAAGAGTGAAAGCGCAGAAAAGAAAGGCCCTCGTCTCTCAATATAACCTGTTGCTTCCACACTGTATATCTTCGCTTCATTTCTTGTGTTACTGAGCGTTGTAAAAATGGTATAATGTAAAAACTAACCATTTCGAAAGCTACCTAGCCTATTCAGAAATAATAATGAATAAAACAAGCATTATAGTCAGAACTAGATTGTTCGTCAGATACGTATGAAACATGGTAAACAGATGTTACGTCATACGTAGCATTGCACTAAACGGCATTCATTAACAAAGCCTCGTTAACGAGTGGCGAATCGCACAGATGCGCGGATAGCTGGCTGATACTATAACCAAAGTAAACAACCTGTATTATTTACAGGTGACAATAAAATGTATACTACTGCAGATCTGGATTATACGGTAATTTTGAAATCTTAATTGCAGAATCTAATAACTAATAGAAATAATAGAAATAATAGTTCTAATAGAAACAACACAAACGCAAGCCACAGTCATACATTCACTAATTTTGCTTTTCTCACAGTTAAAATTTCTCCTCATCGGCATATTGGTCGGGAACGGAGAGCGAAAGTCCACGAAAATAAAGTACGCAGTAATGTTAGTGACACGAGGCTTGTTTTTATGCGACGCGAAGGTGTTAACGCCGGCTTGAAAAAAATAATTGCTGCATTAACAGACATAGAATCCACTTCCACCACCTGGACTTAAAATAATTCTCTAAAACCGCTTTCATAAATACAGACCTGTCTTTTTTCAACCCCTTCAGAGATGTATTCAGTTGCCGCCAATTGCATTAAATCACACCAGTTTTGAAATACTAAATACCTTCAAAATGTTGGTTGTTTATTTTGCTGAAAATACGGCATGGGATCAACACGTGAAGAACATCGCCAGTAGGTTCTCTGCTACGACTGTTAACATCATACGCCGCCACTGTTATCTCCCACCTCAGTTAAATTAGGTTTATATCATTCGTTATTTCCTTCTTCATTAGGCAATGCGTTTCTAGAATGCTCCACCGCAAAACGAGCAAGCATTACCCAGTTTTCAGTATTGCAGAAGCGCGTCTAGCGCCTGGCCTGGTAATATGTGTACCGTTCCCACAGTGTAGACCTTTTTAAAAAGCACAACATTGTTCCTGTTACATCTCTGTATATCTACGAATTATGTCGCCTATGTAAGCTAGAACCAGTTAAATGTAATGGGGCATTAACTCACCTAGAGGGACTGCGGAAATATTCCACCATTTGCGACGTACGTTACCACTTACAACGAACCCTGGAACGTCACCAAATGCCAAACTACGGAGAACACATATTATGATATGCATCACCGGCGATTTCAAATCATATCTTTATAGAGACAACGACATATCCACAACCTCATCAAAGAAAATGCGTCCCATGTTTGATTAAGAACGTTGTCTTCTTTTTCTCACTTGCTTTATTTATCGTTTGTTCGAGAGATACGTGTTTATATGTATATTGGCTTCGTCTCACGCTCTTGTGGTGCTCTTTGGGCTAGGAGGTCAGAATTCCTTAAGCTCTATTTACAGATTTTACCTGGCCTTCTGTCACAGAAGTGGCGGCAGCCTGTAAATTACTTTTTTTGCATAAAACTAATGCGTCCGCGTTTCTTTGTATGTGTCTCGGGAAGAGCAAGAATGCATGCACCCTTTTTTCAGTTATTTAGACAACCGCTCGCATTGCGAAAGCGGAGGCGGCTCAAAGTCGGCCCCGATCTGCCGAGGTCTTGAGCTGACCATTAGCAGGAAAGAAGTTGCGGCGTACGTGACTGCATTTTTGGTTGTGTTTTACTTTTTTGCGGCTCCAAGGTCACCGAATCGAGAGTTGAAGCCTAGGGCTTCTTTTTAGTTGTGCGGTAATTTTTTCCTCCTCCAAGATGGCGGACATGCAGAGTCAAAGTGTACGTGCCTACGTGCTCTTGTTGAGCTTTTTGGTGTTTTGTTTTTTCGACGCCGACGCTGTGGCGCTCGCTAGCGCCCGAGGGCCTTAAAAGCGGGCCGTATGGAAACGAACTTGAGTCCGCTCGTCGGTGGAAACGCTGCCGCCGCGAAATCCCCGGTCTCCCAGCCGCCGCACCGCATCCTCGAAACCGCAAGCTGCCCTGGACGGACGTCGCCTTCGGGGGCCGCACTGACTGCGTGTTTGTGGATGGACTGCAGCCGCGCTTCCCGGTTGACTCTATGTTTGTTCACCTTCCGACTTTTGATCGAATGTATCTAATTGGCCTCTCACTTGTGTTCTGACCTGTGCATAGATATTCAATGTATAACTTAATTCAGTGTATTTACTGCTACGTGTTTTCCGCAATTGTTTGTAGAATGTAAATTGTGTCTGTAAAAGCTGCCGCATTGTTCAATCGAAACTATAAACGTTGTTTTGTTGTTGTTACCTCTTAACACGCCTCGGTCTCAGTCACTACGTTTGCTTACCGGCTACGCAGGGCATCAAACGGCCACCCCCTCATTGTCCGGACTCGGTGATGATGTCGCCTAGTCACCCAACCCGTGACAATTAACTGGCGCCCGCGACAGGACGTTTGATGCGAAGAGAACGTGGTGAACTGAGAGGGAGACTTGTTGAGGTGTTGAACTGTGCAGACTTAAGAGAGGTGTCGTGTATAAACAGGATTTGCTTTGTGCTGAGCTTGTAGCTGTGTTATTGAAAGTGTGCTTGGAGATAGAAGCATGGATTTGGAAAGGTTGATAGCTATGGGTAGCCAGTTGGGGCTGAAAAGCACTGAGCTCAGGAAATGGGTCGAAGATAAGCAGCGCGAAGAGCGGGCGTTTGCCCGAGAGAGATCGGAGCAAGAGCGCGCGGCCGCGAAGGCAGCTGACGAACGTCAGATAGAGATTATGCGTTTGAAAATAGAGTGTCAGCGACTAGAGAAAGAGACTAGGGAGAAAGAAGGGAGCCAGGACAAAGGTGATTTGAGGTTGAACACAAGTAAAGTCCTGATTCCATTTGACGCCCGGAAAGATGATTTAGATGCTTATATCAGACGATTTGAAAGCATTGCGTAGAGCCAGAAGTGGCCGGAGAGCCAGTGGTCGACAGCGCTGGCTACTTGTCTGAGTGGGGAAGCGCTTAGTGTTTACGGGCGTTTGCCGCCGGGTGATGCAGCGGATTATACCAAGGTGAAAACCGCCCTTTTGAAGAGATTTCGGTTCACCGCGGAATGATTCCGAGAGAAATTCAATACAGAAAAACCGGCGGATGGGGAAACTGCAGCTCAGTTCTCAGCGCGTCTCAGCCACTATTTTGACCGCTGGATTGAGCTTTCAGGCATCAAGACTGAGTTTCAGGAACTCAGATAGCTCCTTATTAAGGAAAGGTTCCTACAGGGCTGTCATTCCAACATGACACTTTACCTGAAGGAGAGGAAAGCAAAATCGCTAGGAGAGATGTTGGACCAAGCTGACCAGTTTTAGAAGCGCAAGGAAGCCTGAATCTCTCCAAATCGAAGACAGACAGCCGAGACGATGCCGGGAGGCCCGAAAGTGAAGGAAAGAAAATCAATCAACGAGCACCGCCTCGCTGTTACCTTTGCAACCGCACTGGGCATCAGGCCTCACAGTGCCGTACCCACACCAGTAACAGTCATAGCGTCACCTGTTTGAAGTGCGGGCGAAAGGGACACAAGGCGGATGCGTGCCGCTCAGCGGTAAAGGATAGGCCACAGGCATCGTGCGTCTACTCACCCGCCAAGAACGTTAATGAGGAGAGCATTCGCGATGGCTACCTGGAGCTCAAAAATGGAGATAAAATTCCCGTTGTGAAAACAGTCATGATGACGCGACCGAAATTCCTCGTTGAAGGACTACCGGTGGTGGCTGGAACGTTGAGAGGCAAGAGCATATCGGTACTGCGGGATACCGGATGCAATACGGCGATCGTGAGACGAGAGCTCATCGACGACGATCAGCTCACAGGAGAGAAGAGGCCAGTTTATCTAGTGGATGGAACAGCTAAGATGCTGCCTGAGGCGCGGGTTCACATCGACACCCCGTGTTTTTCTGGGATTATCACGGTGTTCTGCATGGAGGAGCCGCTGTATGACGTAATTCTCGGAAACATAGAAGGCGCCAGATCTCCAGATGACCCGGAGGAATTGGTTGAGCAACCGGTCAGCAACGAGCTCGCTGAAGAGGAAGTTGCAGCGGTTGTAACAAGAGCGAAAGCAAGTGAGCAAAACAAGAAGTTCCAAGCACTTAAAACCCCCCGGCGTCGTAGTGGAGCCACCCAGGAAGAGTTATGCAGAGGACCAGTCGCTCAAGCACTGCTTCTCCCAAATTGGCAAGAAACTGACGTGTAGGGATTCGGAAGGCAAAATCGAATTCCAGAAAGAGGATGAAGTACTGTACCGAATCTACACCGAGAAAACTGGGCGGATCGTGCGGCAGCTCGTCGTTCCAAAGTGTCATCGAGAGGCGGTGCTGAAAACTGCGCACGACGGAATAATGGCCGGACATTTAGGCGCCCAAAAGACGAAGGACCGGATTTTGGAAGATTTTTTCTGGCTGGGTATCACCGCGGACGTGAAGCGATTTGTCGCCTCCTGTGACATCTGCCAGAGGACAATCCCGAAGGGCCGGGTCGCCCGGGTGCCGCTGGGGAGGACGCCGCTCATCGAAACGCCATTCAAAAGAGTGGCCATCGACATTGTGGGCCCAATCCAGCCCCTTCCAAACATGGCAACCGGTACATCCTGACCTTAATGGATTATGCAACCCGGTACCCAGAGGCCGTAGCGCTGCCGAGCGTGGAAACTGAGAGGGTCGCTGAGGCACTGGTCGAAATGTTTTCTCGATTTCGAGTCCCTAATCAAGTCCTAAGCGACCGGGGCACCAATTTCACTTCCGACTTGATGAAGGAGGTGACCCGACTTCTCTCCATACGCCAGGTGCATACCACGCCGTACCACCCCATGGCGAACGGGATGGTCTAAAAATTCAACGGCACCCTGAAATTGATGTTGAAGAGAATGTGCGCCGAAAAGCCGCGAGACTGGGACCGCTATTTGGCGCCATTGCTCTTCGCATACAGGGAAGTCCCACAGGCAAGTTTGGGCTTTTCACCGTTCGAGCTTTTGTATGGGCGGCACGTGAGGGGACCCCTGGCCATTTTAAAGGAGCTCTGGACAAACCATCACCTCGACGAGGAGGCGAAGAGCACATGCCAGCACGTATTTGACCTCCGTAATCGACTGGAAGGCACGTGCAAGCTAGCTCACGAGGAGCTCGAAAAGGCCGGTGCGCGCTACGCAAAACTGTACAACCGGAAAACCAGAGCGAGGATGTTTGATCCGGGAGACAAGCTCCTGATTTTGCTGCCTACGGACAACAACAAGCTGCTGCTTCAGTGGAAGGGGCCCTTCGAGATCAAAGAGAAGAAAGGAGAGGCCGACTACGTTATCGAGACAGCCGGAGGGAGGAAGATTTTTCACGCCATGCTGCTTAAAAAGTACGAAGAGCGGGAAAGCCAGCCAATAGAACGCGTGTGCCACGCGATCTGCGGCGTCACTGAATCGGACAGTGAGGGAGCCATTCCTGTTCCGGCGCTTGAACAGTCAGAGGGCGAACGAAATGTGAAGCTTTCTAATGATTTGACGACGGATCAACGGAGACAGCTCCGAGAAGTGATTTCAAAACATTTTTGGATCTTCTCCGACGTCCCGGGCAAGACGGACTGGGCCGAGTGCGAGTTAGAGCTCACTATCCGCACTCCGGTCCACATAAAACAATACCCACTTCCGTTTGCGACGAGAGAAGCCGTAGAAAGAGAGATGCAGCAGATGGAGCGACTGGGAATAATCGAGAAGTCCCAGTCACCCTACAATTCACCGGTCGTCTTGGTGAAGAAACCTGACGGCACGAACCGGCTTTGCATTGATTTCCGACGCCTGAACGACGTCCTGGTTGCCGATTCGGAGCCAATGCCCAGAGCGGACGCGGTCTTCGCTGCAGCTGGAGAGAAGAAATACTTCTCAAAGGTAGACTTTGCCAAAGGATATTGGCAAATCCCATTGACTGATGAGTCCAAGCCCAAAACGGCGTTTTCAACTACATCGGGTCTCTTTCAATTCCGTTTTATGCCGTTCGGCATAAAAACTGCCCCGGCAGTATTTTAAAGATTGATGCAACGAGTGGTGGAGGGAATTCCCGGAGTGCAACACTATTATGATGATGTCCTCGTTGCCAGTGCTACGTGGGAGGAACATCTTTCTTCGCTGAGACAGCTGTTTGCTAGAATCGAGATGGCCGGCCTGACAGTACGACCAAGCAAATGCGAATTCGGGATGGAAAGCATCGAGTTCCTCGGGCATCGCATTGGCAAAGGTGAGCTGACACCACTAGGGAAAACGCTCGACAAGATACAGGCGGCGCCAACTCCTCGAACAAAGCATCAGGTACGCGCTTTCCTTGGCTTGTCGGGGTATTACCGCGACTTCATCCCCGACTACACAAGAATAAGCGAGCCCCTCACCCAGCTGACGAGAAAGGGAGAGAGGAACGTCGTAAGGTGGACGCCGGCCCATCAGGAAGCCTTCGAAGAGCTCAAGCGTCGGGTCTCAAGCCCTCCGATACTACGGCTGCCAGACTTCTCCAAACAGTTTGTGCTGCGCACGGACGCCTCTGATACCAGCCTTGGCGCGGTACTAATGCAGTGACATGACGGAACGCTTCACCCGGTGGCATACGCGAGCAGAAAATTGCTCCCCAGGGAAGCAGCATACAGCACAATCGAGAGGGAGTGCTTAGCGTTAGTTTGGGGAATACAGAAGTTTTCCACCTATCTGTATGGGGTACCGTTCTTAGTTCAGACGGACCATCAACCACTGAGCTACATCAAACGAGCGAAACAGCTAAAGAGCAGAGTCATGCGCTGGAGCTTGCTGCTCCAAGAATATCAGTTCACCGTCGAGCATATAAAGGGCAAGGACAATGTCGGTGCTGATTTTCTTAGCAGGCTGTAGATTTGTCGCGCGGTTAATTTTCGCTATTAATTTATTCAAGTATTATGGTGCATGTGTACACGCTGGCTTGAATTGTGCGCTAGTTTTATATAAGTGGTTATGTCACGCGCTGTATATCTGTGCACAGGCCAGCTCGCCGACTTCTGTGGGTCTAGAATATTATCGGATAATATTCCGAAAGTGGGGGGCCATGTCACAGAAGTGGCGGCAGCCTGTAAATTACTTTTGTTTGTATAAAAGTGATGCGTCCGCGTTTCTTTGTATGTGTCTCGGGAAGAGCAAGAATGCATGCACGCTTTTTTCAGTTATTTAGACAACCCCTCGCATTGCGAAAGCGGAGGCGGCTCAAAGTCGGCCCCGATCTGCCGAGGTCTTGAGCTGACCATTAGCAGGAAAGAAGTTGCGGCGTACGTGACTGCCTTTTTAGTTGTGTTTCACTTTTTTGCGGCTCCAAGGTCACCGAATCGAGAGTCGAAGCCTAAGGCTTCTTTTTAGTTGTGCGTTAATTTTTTCCCCCTCCAAGATGGCGGCCATGCAGAGTCAAAGTGTACGTGCCTACGTGCTCTTGTTGAGCTTTTTGGTGTTTTGTTTTTTCGACGCCGACGGTGTGGCGCCCTGAGTGCTTGCTCGCTAGCGCCCGAGCGCTTTAAAAGGGCGCCGTATGGAAACGAACTTCGAGTCCGCTCGTCGGTGGAAACGCTGCCGCCGCGATCTCCCGGGTCTCCCAGCCGCCGCACCGCATCCTCGAAACCGCAAGCTGCCCTGGACGGACGTCGCCTTCGGGGGCAGCACTGACTGCGTGTTTGTGGACGGACTGCAGCCGCGCTTCCCGGTTGACTGTATGTTTGTTCACCTTCCGACTTTTGATCGAATGTATCTAATTGGCCTCTCACTTGTGTTCTGACCTGTGTATAGATATTCAATGTATAACTTAATTCAGTGTATTTACTGCTACGTGTTTTTCCGCAATTGTTTGTAGAATGTAAATTGTGTCTGTAAAAGCTGCCGCATTGTTCAATCGAAACTATAAACATTGTTTTGTTGTTGTTACCTCTTAACACGCCTCGGTCTCAGTCACTACGTTTGCTTACCGGCTACGCAGGGCATCAAATGGCCACCCCCTCATTGTCCGGACTCGGTGATGATGTCGCCTAGTCACCGAACCCGTGATACCTTCTCTAACATTCTTTTATTACAAAATAAAATTTAAATTTCAATCCAAACGCAGGTATGACAACTGTAAATCCCATAGGGAACCTTAGCGTTCTAGACGCAATAAGAGAAAAGATGCAAGGTTTAGTAAAATGAAGTTCCAAACAGGCCAAAGATTACCTTAATGAATTTCAAACCCCAAGAAGTGAACTGGTGGCGAAATCTTAAATGCACAATCAGTTCTACGAGCGCCTTAGATTGTGTTTAGCTCTGCGTCGCCCTGGCAACATGGCTTTCGTACATATATTTCTAAAAGTGGCCTGCTTACCGAGAAGCGAGCTCGTGAAATCCAATCCATGCTCAGACACTCGTCTGCAAGTATCGTTTCTGGAAGCACTTAGGATCAAGTTCTCTGCAGAGCGACTGATATTTGCACCGCATGGCAACCTATTGAAATACACCGTTGTTTTCCTTTTAATCAATGCATCGCAATTCATGTAAGGCAGTATTAAGAGAAGATAAATCACGAAATTAATGCGGATTGTTCAATGGTGTGCCCGGTCAGAAGGGAAGAACAAAGATAGTCATGGAGCACCACCAGCTAGTCGCTGACAGCATGGGTCGCAAACGAAGCCAAGACGGCCCGAACGTTCACGGAGCAGTCTCACTCGGCGTATAAGAAGAATTGTAAGTAGCCGCCGGGCCTACCGGAAGTCAATGTCGTGGCCTGTTGTCCCACTCCGACACACCTTCGGCATCCGTCGAGATGCATTCTTCGACGTCTGTTGGGGTAGTGGCGCCGTCGGTCCCCCCTGTCTGGACATAGGCCACGCGGGCCTGCGGTGACTCCTCGACGGTTGTCGTCGTGGTGCCGGCTACCGTGACAGGTGCTGCGACGGTCGTCTCAATGTCGTCCTTCCCGCTTGCCGCAGCGCGACTCATGTAGAAGGAGGCGGCGGACACCACCACGGCGAGGCCGCAGAACGCGCAGAGGACGAACGAGGCCACGGCCGCCTGGGAGCTACTGTCGGCTATGTCGAACCCGGGTTCTGCCAAAGCCGCACCGCCCTGGGGCACTAGGCCAGGACCCCCGCATTCAACGGGAGGAGGCGCGGCCTCAGCTTGGGTCACGGGCTGCTGGTTGCTGCCGCGGAGGATTCCCTTCGGTAGTTCCCTGGGAGCTACGGCCATCCCTGCTGTTCTTCTTCTTCACCATATGAAAATGGCACATACCCACGTGGGGGGATTGGCCAAGGTACGGTGGTGGATGCCAAGGAAAAAAAAAAGCGGGAAAAAAGAAGGCTAAGTGAAGTAGTAGAATGTTTGAAATTAGAAAATATGTATGAATTGATAAAAATCTTTAATATATAAACAAATTAGATATTTCGGGAATAAAATAAAATACGCTTTTTGGACAATCGGTGGAAATTTATATGGATTTAACAGGGTAAGCGCCCTGTTGCAATGATGTAATCATGAAGGTAGCCGCAAATAGTGCTTAACGGGAATCCCGCGGCGCTCGCACCAAACGAGAGCAGAACGGGTAGAGACAAAGGGAGTCGTAACCTCGAAAGAGGGACTTCCAAATACTGTTTTCTCTGAAATGCGAACCGCCGACAAGAGAGGAGATAATGGTCAATTGTTTCAACTTCTCTGCATGTGTTACAAAGGTTTGTCGTAGCGAACCCGCATCTGCATAAGTACAAGTTGAGGTGGGGGATTCTGCATCGCAAGAGCGTCATGGACACTTCACACCGCCTTGTCTTACATGAACGGACATTCCATGGGAACTTTAAATGTTGAAAGTCCACAGTATTCAGCAACGGATCACCCAAGCTGGCTGAGATATGTTGGAATCGCAGGAAACGGGAGGTCTCCAACATAATAAGGTGCGGTACGGGATATATTACAGGGGCAGTGAGAGCTGATCTTGCCAATAAATCAGCCACCTGGTTGAAATAGATTCCCGAATGACCAGGTACCCAGACAAAGCGGACCTCCCTTACTGTGCGCGGAACAAAAAACCTAAGGGAACGTATCAATAGAGAGGTGCCGGAAGTTTGGAGAGAGACTAAAACTTAAAGGCAGTCTGCAAGGATAAGTACCCATGCTACATGCGACGGAATTTTAAGAAGGGCCAAACCAAGTGCCAAAAACTCTGCAAAGAATACAGAAGTGTAATCCGGGATACGAACGGAATAGCTGAAAGCCAGATCCTGTGAATATATCCCAATTGCCGCCTTCTCACAGCTCCCTGAAGCATCAGTGGAGAGAACAGCATGATGAGGAAAATGCTGTAAGTGCTCAGCCAGAAGACCATTTAGGATATTCGCGGGCATGTGTTTTGCATGGGACGTAAAGATATGGTCGTAATAGAAGACGGGATCAGCCTGCGTATCGGCAACTCGTTGCAAGGAGGTCAGATCGACCTGAAGCGGGGCCAACAGGTTCTGCGTAAACCTAACTTGCGGGAGCTGATAACGTGGCCAGTGAGAAGAGAAAAACAGATGTGGGTGGGATAGGAAAATGGGAGTATTAACACCTGGGGCCGGGTCAAAGGACCTGAGGGAAGTACGCACCGGGAGTAGTTGGAAGCGGGAATATAGATCGGGAATACGGGCTTCCAGATAAAGGAGAGCATTGGAAGCCGATCTTGGGAGCCCTAGGCATAGCCGAAGGGCACGCCTTTCCAGTAAGGCTAAAGGCTGCAGCTTTCAGTTTGCGCTGCCAGAGAACAAGACGCAACCGAATTCCAGAATTGGTCTCATATAAGCCTTATAGAGAAAAAGTAAGGTGTCGCGACGCATGCCAAAATTTTTATTGCCTACCCGTATCAGCCGGCCGAGAGCACGTTCGCCTTTAATAACATTATTCTTAATATGCTGGCGCCAGTCCAAACTTGGGTCGTAAGTAATACCAAGGTATTTAACCGACTCCACCTGCGGAATTGGGGTGGAACGGTAGACTAGCGAGATGTACAAAGGGGTGTCTGGAGGAAATACCAGCACGCCACACTTGCTGACATTAAGTGATAAACTAATTTGGTCCAACCAATCTTCAAGAGCAGACAGGTATGCCTGCAAAGACTGGTAAAGAGCATGAATATTCTTTTCTGAGGCGAAAAAAGCTATGTCGTCTGCGTATACAAATACAGTAATGTTGGAATGAATGGAAATGTCTCGAACCAATATGTTAAAAAGCAGCGGGGACAGAACAGATCCTTGCGGCACACCTCTGGATTGGACATAGGTATTAGAACAGAAAAATCCGTCTGTACAGAAGAACATCCTGTCTTTTAAAAATTCACAAATCCAGGCATAAATGTAGCGCGGTGGATGTGTCTGTGCAAGTTTGTTAAGAAGAACCGTGTGTTCCACGCTGTCATAAGCCTTAGCAACATCAAGTGTCACCAAGGCCTAAACTTCCCTCTTGCGCATTGAAAGCCTTATTCGGCTTTCTAGATCCACATGCGCGGTCCAAATGGAACAACCGCGACGAAAGCCAATCTGAGCAGAGCTGAGGCCATTTACGGCATTAACATGTTTTATGAGGTACTACTCTTTCGATCAACTTGACTAAATTTGAGGTTAAAGCAATTGGCCTTATATATCTAATTGAAATCCATTCTCTGCATTCTTAAAAAGCAAAATTATTTTCGCAATCTTCCAACTCTGAGGTATCCACGTGTTTTCCAATGACGCGTTGACGATATCTAGAAGATGAGTGGTGAAGTCTTGCGCTAAAATCTTCAACATACCCACAGTAACCCCATCAGACCCCGGGGCAGCAGGCTGCGTTGAAGAAACAATTGGTAGGAGCTCCGACACATCAACCTCAGTAAAGTCCGAGCTTGGGGCGAGTGTGTGTAAAGGTTCTGTTTTCTGCATCTGAAAACGCAAAGTCAGCCCCTGAGCGATTCGCTCCAGGTTTTGCTGAGCCTCCTGAGGAGACAACACAATTGACTTAGTGCGGTTGGCTGCCAGCGAGTTCTTATTGTGCGCCATGAACCTATACAGAGCCTTCTTATTCTGGGGACTTGAGAGATACGTATTTAAATCCTGATTATATACCTCTTTGGCTTTCTTGACAGTTCGTTTGAAAGATGCAGAGAAGAACTTATAATTTATCCAATTAGTTTAGAAGAACTTCTTGTTGGGCGAGTTGGTGCATTGCTTTGAAGGAACCAAGTTGCGCTATAAAAAAGACAGCCACAGGAAAAAGCCAAGGAGACAGGCAGAGCGCAAACTATCAACTGAGTTTATTTGTGTGAAAGTGCCTTATATAGTCAGCATCACAGCAAAAGAACAAGGGGAATGAGAGAGGGGGTACAGCCAATCAACTCCTGGTCAACAACAGGTGCGCAGAAAATAGTTTTCCTTATTATACAGTTTGACAGAAGTGTCGCTTACACATTTATCACCGTTTTCTTTTATGTGATAGGCCGCCAAAAGCTCCCGCGCAGTTTTATTTTTACTTCTTCCTAGAATTTTAATCTGCTTAAGCAGAGGCTCGCATCCACTGCAAGCAAGGCAATGAGCAGGCAAGTTTGCTCCTTTATTTCGAATGGATCGGGCATGTTCCCCTGCGCGTTCATTCACGCATCGGCCTGTTTGGCCCACGTAGGCGCCTCCACACTTGAGTGGGATTTCATACACTACTCCAGTGGCACATTTCACATACTTTTCGGCATGTTTTATGTCGCATCCACTGCCTCTAGCTCCTTGGTTCCCGGTTCTCGGGCACAAGGCTGCGAGTTTCCGTGGGGCAGAAAAAACAACAGGGACGCCATGCCTCTTGGCCACATTTTTTTACGTTGTGCGCCACTTTGTGTATATAAGGCACCACCACGATCTTCTTTTTTGGCAGCGGCTCATCCACACTACTCCGACTTCTTTTTATCTTCCTGAGAAGATTCTCGGCCACGGCTGATATGACGTCGCAGGGGAAGCCGGCTGAAAGTAACATTTCAATTTGATTGTTAAAACTTATATGCATTGCATGCGGGCATGAGTTGGTAAGAGCGGATTCCAGGCACGAGCTTGCAATTGCTCTTTTGACTACCTTCGAATGCGCGGAATCAAACGGAAGCAACTCTTTCTTTGCTCGTGGGGCATAATGCCAGCAGGCGTGTTGTGAGCCGAGGTTCAGGTTAATATCTAAAAATTGCAACGAGCCACTAGAAGGAAGTTCATGCGTAAAGGTCAAACCTCGCCCATACTGTCTAAAGGCAGTTAAAATCCTACTCACTGAATCAGTGTGGGTCAAGGTTATTTGTTTGGATAAAACAATAAAAAAATCGTCCACATATCTAAAACACTTACATACCCCCAGACTAGTAAGCTCGTCATTTAGGGAACGGTCAATAGCGGCTAAAAATATGTTACTAAGAACAGGGGCGACGCAAGAACCGATACAAATTCCTTGTTTCTGAATGTAAAAGTTTTCTTTAAAAGATGTGAAGGTGGCTTGCAAATAAAATTCGAGCAATGCCATGAAGCTATCAGCTGATACACCAGCCGAGTTTTGGAAGCCTATTAACCCACTTCTTTCAATGCAATCTCGGACAGCGACAGACAACCCTTGAAGCGGCAATGAATAAAACAAATCCTCGACATCTACTGAAAAGGCGTAGCCGATACGGTCATTGGAGTTGAGGAAGGTTACAACATCAGTCGAGTTCTTTGTAAAAAAGGGGTCTTCAATTTGTAAAGCATTAAGGTGCTTCAGTAAATACTGGCTTATTAAGAACTGCCATGATCCCTTCTCGCTAACAATTGTTCTAAAAGGCATTGACATCTTGTGCGTTTTTGCAGTGAAGAATGCAGACAGCGTTTTTGTTTTACATGCAGTTATTGAGCTTGCGAGCCTGGACAGATCAAGGCCTCTGCACAAAGCAGCAGCTCTGGTCTTGATCATTGTAGCGCTGGGTTTCACCCGGACGAAATTCTTTGCGATGGTTTGGCCCGCCTTCTCGTTGAAATCTTTATCACGTAGTACGACAAAGCCTCCGTTCTTGTCTGCCTGAAGCAATCGCAGTTCATTTTGCCTAAAAAACGAGACCACCCTTTTGGTTGGGTCTTTGGCACGCCTGGTAGACGCCGTGTTGACCGTTTTGGTCAAAGCTTCAACGCCTTCCAACAGGCACCTTTCAGTGAGTAGGATTTTAACTGCCTTTAGACACTATGGGCGAGGTTTAACCTTTACGCATGAACTTCCTTCTAGTGGCTCGTTGCAATTTTTAGACATTAACCTGAACCTCGGCTCACAACACGCCTGCTGGCATTATGCCACACGAGCAAAGAAAGAGTTGCTTCCGTTTGATTCCGCGCATTCGAAGGTAGTCAAAAGAGCAATTGCAAGCTCGTGCCTGGAATCCGCTCTTACCAAGTCATGCCCGCATGCAATGCATATAAGTTTTAACAATCAAATTGAAAGGTTGCTTTCAGCCGGCTTCCCCTGCGACGTCATATCAGCCGTGGCCGAGAATCTTCTCAGGAAGATAAAAAGAAGTCGGAGTAGTGTGGATGAGCCGCTGCCAAAAAAGAAGATCGTGGTGGTGCCTTATATACACAAAGTGGCGCACAACGTAAAAAAAGTGGCCAAGAGGCATGGCGTCCCTGTTGTTTTTTCTGCACCACGGAAACTCGCAGCCTTGTGCGTGAGAACCGGGAACCAAGGAGCTAGAGGCAGTGGATGCGACATAAAACATGCCGAAAAGTATGTGAAATGTGCCACTGGAGTAGTGTATGAAATCCCACTCAAGTGTGGAGGCGCCTACGTGGGCCAAACAGGCCGATGCGTGAATGAACGCGCAGGGGAACATGCCCGATCCATTCGAAATAAAGGAGCAAACTTGCCTGCTCATTGCCTTGCTTGCAGTGGATGCGAGCCTCTGCTTAAGCAGATTAAAATTCTAGGAAGAAGTAAAAATAAAACAGCCGGGAGCTTTTGGAGGCCTATCACATAAAAGAAAACGGTGATAAATGTGTAAGCGACACTTCTGTCAAACTGTATAAGGAAAACTATTTTCTGCGCACCTGTTGTTGACCAGGAGTTGATTTGCTGTACCCCCCTCTCTCATCCCCTTGTTCTTTTGCTGTGATGCTGACTTTAACTTTCACACAAATAAACTCAGTTGATAGTTCGCGCTCTGTCTGTCTCCTTGGCTTTTTCCTGCGGCTCTCTTTTTTATAGCGCAACTTGGTTCCTTCAAAGATATCCAATTAGCTGGGCTCTGATTATAGGAAAGGCTTTTTCAGGCAGCTTTGCGACGACGATAAGCCTTCTCGCACTCCTCCGTCCACCATCGAGACGGCAGTCTGTCAGGGGCTGAAGTGCACACGGAGAATACAGAATGCTCAGCAGCATCTTGCAGAAAGGAAATGGACTGCTGAGCTCTTTCTGCTCGACTCGAGCTAACTATAGATGGATGTGAAGCAGAGATTAATTTTTTGTACGAAATGTGGTTTACAAATTTCATTGTCGCCCCACTTTTTCTGAGGGGGGATGTTAGAATCTCAAAACTTATTGGAAAGTGGTCACTAGATGTACACGAGTCCTCTGTTGACCATGCAGATACCCCAACCCCACGAGTAACTAATGTTAAATCTATGACTGAACGATAAGCTCCTCGCATAAAGGTTACAGCTCCGGAATTACAGCAGCGCACTGCATGCGTGGCCATCCATGACCAAAGAAGCTGGCCGCAGGAGTCTGAACTACTACCCCAGGTACTGTGGTGCGAATTAAAATTTCCTGCGAAGACTATATTGTTTGCGTTGCTAAGTAAGCTATCCAAACTAACTGTCCTGTGAACGCCTACAGGGAAGTAGACGTTTGCAATAGTTACTTTGGCGCACTGTGGAAGTGAGATGTCGGCCGCCAACAGTTCACAGTCAGGGAGCATAATTTTGTGCGAAATAGAGGCCCGGTGACACAATTTGGTAGAGACCATAGTTACTAACCCGCCGCCCCTGCCGGTAACGTGATCAACTCTGAAAACACGGTAATGTTTCATTGAAAATGATTTAAGTGGAGAGAGCCACGTTTCTTGCAAAAGAACTATATCTGGATTATGCTTACGAAGAAGTAGTTCAAGATCTGCAAGGGAAGAAAGTAGAGAACGGCAATTCCACTGAATAACTTTGAGACCCGCCATGATTATTGACTTATGAAAGAGGCAGCAACAGCCTTTTTCAGCACATCAGACTGGGGGATAACTTTTGAAGGTCCATTCTTTGCTTTGGGTTGCGGAGCAACTGTCTTCGAGGGTGAGGAAGGAGCTCGACGCTTCTGGTAGGGCATAGCATTTCAACATCCGTGGTGCAAATATCGACGCTAGAGACACTGCCTGGAGCGGTAGAGGGAGGCGGGACTTTAGATGCGTCCGGAGGCGACATGGAGTTACTAGTACTAGCAGCAGAAGTTGGGAGAGATGCAGACGTCGCCGCCTGAACAGATGATTGAGGAAGCGCAGATTGGCCTGCAACTAGATGCGATAAAGCCTCAGCAAAAGTGCTCAGCATTCGCTCGACGACCACAGAAAGAGCCTGTTCTACTATGGACACAATAGAAGCAGTAACACTTGACTCGAGTTCTCCAACAGAAGATCGCGCACGGCTAGCGTATGAGGTATTCTTGCGATCAAGATGTGCATAAGCATCAACTCTCGAGCATCGCTTCACCTGGATTATATCTAGCAGGCTTTGCTCGGCAGCGCGTCGCTGATTTGCACGCTTTACCACTGTGACCGAATCGCCAGCAGTTAGAACGTTGGAGAGGACGGCGCTGCAGAGGGTCCACACGGTACACTATCGGCCAGACCTTGAGCTCAGAAGGACAGGAGGAGCCAGCAAAAGTTGTTATGACTGATTCTGTCGGTACGCGCGAACCATTTACTTCTCTACTGCACCTGCAGACAGCAATAACCCCGACACCTGCATCTTGAAACTCTTCAAGTATTTCCTGCGGGGAAGATGCTGGGTCGACGCCACGAACAATACCTTTGGAGCAAGCGAGCTGTTCCGGGATTAAGGCTTTCACCGGCAATGAGTCAAAAATTTTGCACTGTAGCAGGTCTGTGGCGCAAGCATTATCAGAGGACTTGCAGACAATGCCTCTACGGCCGAACGGTCGCACCTCAGAGATCTGTAAATAGTGCTTGGTTGGAGACTTGAGCTCCTGCTGAAGAATTTTAGAGCTTTTCATCTTGATCATTCCCTCACCGATCGGTACAAGCGGTACAAGAGCCACAGGGATAACGTAAATTCCATTTTTCTGAAAAGATTCCAGCGGTAAGCTTTGGGTGGGCAAGCTGGCAAACCAGGCTGCCGACCCTCCGCCCGGGGAGGTCAGCGACATACCTGAGCCAAACGCGCCCTCAAATGCGCATTTACCACGCCTACTGACCTAACCTTAAACCTGGCCAAATCCCCCCCCCCCCCCCCCCCCCCCCCCGTAGAAAGGCCTCACCAGTGATGAGCACGCAAGCACCACCAAGACACCACAATTGATCTCGCAGCCAAGCAGCGACGAAAGGCACAGCACAGGCGCAAGGAGTGAGCAGGGCTTCTTCAAGAATGGCCATGTCGGAGCCCACGTGCCGTATACGTTGCAAGATTGTTTGAGAAAGCGACGACAACGCTGCCAACGACTTCAAAAATTTATGCTCTGTTGAATTCAGTTAGGCTTCATTCAAGCAAGGCGCACCGCGTCAGGCTTGCTGCAAAGATTTAAGACCACTGAAGGTCCTAAATTCCCAAAGAATAGGGCTGCGCTGCGTGGAGTGTTCATTATAAACAGCAGGGCGGATCAGCGTGGTGCTGTCTAGTTTGGGCCTTGTAGTACAAACTCTACAGCTCAACCCTGCACTATCGAAGCCATATCCCGGTTGTGGCGAGTATAGAGGTCTGATGCTGAACAGAGTTTCTATCCTGGTTGCGGCTGCGGTATTCTGATACACGTGAGGTGCCGAAGTGGTCGGTTGGTGTGGCAATACATGGCATTTGTATCTGAAAAGAATCCTGCATTATTTCTCTGCACTGTGGGAATACGGGAATGCTGCGTTTCCGCTCGCTAACCGTGGACGGGATCATGCTCGAGGGAACAAAGGGAGGGCTGAGAAAGCGTGAACACTGATATGCTATTCATTGCTCTTGACATTATTACAGAGCGGGCTAGCTAGCTACAAAATAACAACGAGACATTCTTCGGAAGTAGAGGGCTACGTAAGAAGGGCTTCTGACTTACAGGCTGGGGCAGGGGCGCGGCTACGGAGGTATCGACGGCGAACGTTTGTACGCGCCGACAATAACGGCCGGGTCTTCCCGTGCTCGCCGCGTTATTGGCGTAAAGGCATCCCCGAGCATTTGCTGGGGGAAGACATGAGAGCGCGCGCTTGCTGCTCTCGTTTCGCTGCCTGGAACCAGAAGTCCAGCGGCAAGGCACGACGGATCCTCGTGCGCCTGCCGTGGAAGGTGACGAGAGCGTGCGGCTGCAACCGCTTACGACGCTGGCAGGATCCTCCTTAGAATTCCGCGTAACCTTCAAGGTGGTGCTCCCGTTGCTGCTTCTGCTTCCTCCATGAGGCAGATTTACTTTTCACGCAACCGATGCTGTCATGACGCACGATGATGAAGATAGTTTCCCGCGTCGAAACGGAGGAGGGAACAGGTTTTCCACAACAATCTTTGCCACTCAATTTCACAGTCGTTTCCAGTCAATGTACGTTTTATTTTTTTATGCTATGCAAACGCTTGACATTGAGAAAAAGCAGTGAATCTCGCTGTGGAAAGCCTAATCACGGTCTCACAGAACACAGCATGTACTTCGAACTGCTGGGCTTCAATCGTCTGTTAATCGTCTTTAATCGTTTAATCGGCTTTAACCGTCCGTTAACGTCGCGTGCCTGCTAGGGCCGCGACTGAAAGGTCTTAAGGTCACAACGATTCATCAAGCTCAGAACTGTCCCAGGGAGCTTGAGGATATATCTGCATGGGCAGCAGCATCATGAATGAGGCATATAAGCAGCACCTGGCTGCTTAGGAGAGTTACAGATACAACGCCCTTGGTAGAGCGACGAGACGTTCTCTATACGTTCGCTGTTTTCCTCATAGACAAAATTGCCACTATCTGACCGCTGAATGGCCCCCTTGTGATTCACTAGCACGTACCTTGAAATAGGCAGGTTTTATTTTGTTGAGAACACGTCACCGACGGGCAGGAAGCTCCCATTGCTGCGTGGCCACTCATTACAGACAGTTATTCTTTCTACATAACACCATAGAAAACTAGAAACGAAACAAGCACGAAACTGGAACACCTGAAGTGGCGCCGCTTGCGCCTGAAGCGCTGTTTTCAAATAGGATAAAGATGTCTTGATTAACGCGCCCTTCTTGCCTTTTCAGTAGTTCCTTCTCTGGACAACAGTATGAGGAGCGAGAAGTCTTTAATGCATGAATCTCTGTTCCTGAAAATGGCAGAGCAGATCGCGTCGTCGTTTGCTCTCTGCCCGATCTGGACTGGCGAAAAATGTGCAGGCAGCTCATTATGGTGTAGGTGTCCTCCGGAGCCATCCCCAGAGGAAAAATGATATGTTTCGGAGCAGTCACACCGGTGATCCAAGCTATCTTGACTAATCGAACAGCGGACAGAGGTTCCCGGCAGCCCGCGACAAAGATAAAAGAGGCAATTAGCATCCGACGCCAGTCCAGTAACCTCGGTCGCAACTCGGCAAGGCACGCTTGCAGCAATGGGGCCCTCCCACTGTGCTCCTCTTTAAGAGGTGGTCGGCTCCGAGCAAACAGCCATTTCGGCACTTTTTATAAAAAGATAAATTCAGCGCGCAGCAAAGGCACAATGTGGCACATGCGTTATTCCCAAGATACCACTGGTAATCCCTGCGTGGTGAGGTGCCCGGACATATTGCAGTTTCACTCCACCTGCCTTCCCAAGAGTCGCCCCTGTCCTGAGCGGTATACTCGCAGGAGCCCTTTCTAATGGCCGTTAAAAGGGGTATAGTACATGAATCCGTAGAAAGTAATTAACCCTGGTCCTCTTATCCTGCGGTTTGACCCACGTGCGAGAGCCGTGAACACTGATGCCTCCAATCACAGGGCCTCATTGCGACAAGTTTGGATGCTTCCACCAAACTCCCCTCCTCTTTCTAGTCAGTGACTGCTGTGAATCGGAAGGAGCCGCTAACCGCCTGAAGCACCTGGTGGTGATGCGGTTGCGATGGTGCCCTAGGCGACGGCACGCAGCAGAAAACTGAGATTCTTCTCGGCGAAACAAATGGGTCACCCCAGCGCGGAGAGAGTATCCGGAAGCATTGCTTATTTGTCTCTTTTTATTACAAAGTACATTGTGCCTAAGGCTGAGTCTAACCATCAAGGTCTAACTGAAATTAAACGTTGGATTAGGCAATTGATCCTCAGGGCGAGTTGCTAAAAGTGGCATGCAAAGTTATTTGCTTAAAAAGTTTCGAATGAGCAAAAAATTTGACACAATTGGCAAATCTGATATGGCATCGGATTGATATGATATGGCATCTGATATGGCAGTCTGATTGAAGGATTCGTGCTTTGCATTTTGTTTTGCTGTGGCTACGCATTATCGGCAAGTGCAGTTGGTAAGAAATACCTTCTACAGGCATTCCGTTGATGTATATTTGCTTTTAAATTGTGCTTTTCAGACTGCACCAACACTCCATACCTGGCCGCTTCTTTCCCGACACCAGACCTAACCGCCACCGCAGCGATCGCTATCGCCCTTACCATTAAACTTTGTGACGCCCATTAACAGAACTCTCATAGCTTCACCCACTCACAGGCCTCCTGCCGTGCATACACAACGGTGAAATACCAAGGCAAGCTCTCCACAACCTGGGGCGCACTCTCCAACAAGACCATATCATTACTTTGTGCCCCGGCAACGAAGGCCTGGCTGGAAATATCAGGGCTGACACCCGAGCTCTAAATCATAGTCACGAAGCCGGAGTTCTACCCCCTTTCTGCTCTCTATGGAGAGCGCCTAGAAACCTTACATCACAACAGGCGCCAATACCACATTCCACATACACCTTTCCCCGGAAGACTCAAACCTTCTCCAGCGAGTTCTGACACTCACATACTCCAATCTCCACCACCTCCGTCGCTGTAGGGCGCGCGGTAGCGTCGACCCAGAGCGCGGACGATGGAAGCTCCACATGTTTGTCTGTTTATGTGTGCGTATGTCCGCGAGAGCGGCTCAACAGGCAGTGGAAGCTCTGTTACCGCACGACAGTTCGAACTGGCGGGGGGTCGGCATGCTGGCTCCGGACGGATATCCAGCAAGAAGAGAGCCGCTGGCCGCAGGATGCGTAGCCCTCGGAGGAAAATTGGTACCTCCGGCAGTCATTCCCAGCGGAGGCAGCCCAGGTGCAGAGTGAGGAAACTCAGTGCGACCGCGCGTGTTTCCAAGAAATCGCAGTATCCGTTGGCACTCGTGTGCGAAGGCAGCGTCTGCCGAGGCGGCGGCC
The DNA here is from genome assembly GCF_055824585.1 of Amblyomma mixtum. Classification (NCBI taxonomy): domain Eukaryota; kingdom Metazoa; phylum Arthropoda; class Arachnida; order Ixodida; family Ixodidae; genus Amblyomma; species Amblyomma mixtum. The sequence goes on from NC_143013.1 coordinate 205,306,181, forward strand.
ACAAACAGTTGGGTGAGAAAGGAAGATTCGAGAGTGACCACGTGCCCGCTGATGAGTAGGACGCGTCCCGGGGAGGGGGGGGGGGGGGGTGAGAGGAAAGGCCCCGGATGACGCAGACGGCACCTGAGATGATACGAGAACCGTTTTGTGCACCCTGCAGAGAGGCCGCTTCCTGCTGGCAAAGTTCTGTCACCGCATTTGTAAACAATTGCAAATAAATTCGGAACAGTGTAATCTGCAGTATACCATAAGATAGGCTTGCAGAGCACCAGGGGGCGTGAGGTCAAAGGTGTTACACCACCGCAGTAATAAGCCTAGCCAGGGTCCAAGAGTTGGTCCGCGTGGTAGCGCCTGCAAATGTGTAGAATGGAGCAGTATTTTTCTACTGCAAATAAAAAAGAAGATTTCGGTTTTAATTGCATGAGGACTGTTGGAGTGACTGGCAAGACACATCGGTGTATCTTTGCTCTGACGGGTACTGTGAAGAAGGCCGAAGCCACAAGTTGAATGCGTCTAATTCGGCTTTCCAGCGTTAGCCGGCCGGCTTCAGAACGGCTTGAGAACGGTGCCCTAAAATTGAAGAAATTCCTCTACAAAATGCGGCTTTTTTGCAGATTATACCGATACGGGAGATATCCTCGTCTTGCTTATTGTAAGTAAATAAATCTGTGTGGGATAGAAAAACAAAGCAGACTCTGCTGGAATTACACCCATTTGTGCTCGGTCATGCAACTTTATCAAGTGCAAGGTGGTTGGACGCGATGCCATGAGAGTAGGCCTAGGTTGCTTTTTGGCGAACCGTCTTTGAGTGGAATTTCGAGCTTCGGTATTGATTTCGGCCTCTGCCTCTGAGAAATGGACGGCAACGGACACGCTCACGCCTTCACTATCGAGACGCCTCCGAGAAAGCCTCTCTTCCTTCGTTGGGCTATTACAACCCCATAGAATCAGCCAGCTTGGAACGCAAACACCGAATAGAGAAAGTCAGGGGAATACGACACCGCCGCCGTCTCCTCCTTCCCGTTTCTCATACTCATTCGTCGCAAATCTAATACATCAAACAAACGCACACATTCCTTACCACGTCACCTCTGCAGCCACCACATACTCAAACACCCTAGTCACCCCCTTTTTCACATATTTGACGCCTAGCTTAACAATAAAGACGTGTAGTGTAGGACGTCTATGAAGGCGCTGCGTCGCGAACGGCTAGCGGTACGTCTCGGTTCAGTTCGAAGGCAGCGATCAGTCTCAGCGGCAGCGATCAGCGCACACGCACGAGCATCGGCGCCGCTGTCTTCGTCCTCTTCGTTCTTACGCTAGCCACCGAAGGTTCGGGAGCCGAAGGCCTGTCTTACAACTTCCCCCGGGCGAAAAGGCGCCATCCTGGCGGCCTAGGGAGATGTGACGACGGCGGGGTCGTAGTATGGTTTGAGGCGGTCGGCGCGGACAATTTCACGGCCTCGGCGACGATGATCAGTAGACGGTGTAAGGGGTTCGATGAGGTAATTGACGGGGGATGTCTGTTTAAGAATGCGGTAGGGGCCCTTGTACTTGCTGAGAAGTTTGGAGGAAAGGCCGGGACTTGAGGAAGGAACCCAGAGCCAGACCAATGAGTCAGGAAGATAGGTGGGAAGTAGTGCAGAGGGATCACGGGTGCTTTTCTGCTGCTGCTGGGAGTGTGAAGTGAAAGACCGGGCAAGCTGGCGGCATTCTTCGGCATAAGTGGCGGCTTGAGAAAGAGGCTTAAATTCAGAAGCATAAGGGCGGTAAGGGAGAATGGTGTCCATTGTGCAAGAAGGCTCACGGCCGTAGAGGAGAAAGTATGGAGAGAATCCGGTGGTGGCTTGAGTAGCGGAGTTATAAGCATAGGTGACGAAAGGTAGAACGCGGTCCCAGTTGCAGTGATCGGAAGCCACATACATGGCCAGCATGTCGCCAAGAGTGCGGTTAAAACGCTCAACCAGGCCATTTGTCTGCGGATGGTAGGCAGAGGTGGTGCGGTGAACGATGTTGCATTCCCGAAGGAGAGCTTCGACAACTTCAGATAGAAAGGCTGGACCTCTATCACTCAGCAACTCTTTGGGAGCACCATGGCGAAGAACGAGGCGATGGAGGACGAAGGATGCAATGTCGTGGGCTGTACCAGATGGCAAAGGTGATGTTTCGGCGTACCGGGTAAGATGATCGATGGCGACGATGATCCAGCGGTTGCCGGCTGATGTGCTGGGAAGAGGGCCGTAGAGGTCGATGCCAACACGTTCGAAGGGCTGCGCTGGGCAAGGCAGCGGTTGCAAAGGAGCGGCGGGTTGGCGAGGTGGGTTTTTTCGGCGCTGGCATGCGGGGCACGACTGAACGAACTTGCGCACATAACGGTACATCCGACGCCAGTAGTACCGATGTCGTAGGCGGGTGAAGGTCTTCAAGAAGCCGGCATGAGCACACTGGGGATCATCGTGGTAGGAAGAGCAAATGAAGGAGCGCAGATGGGTCGGAATGACAAGCAGCCACTTGCGACCATCCGGAAGGTAGTTCCGACGGTAAAGCAGCTCGTCTCTGATGGCGAAATGGTGGGACTGACGGCGCAGAGCACGGGAAGGAGGTCGAGGTGATAGGCCAGATAAGAAATCCAAGAGGCAAGCGATCCATGGGTCTTTGCGTTGCTCGGAAGCCATATCAGCGGGCTCAAACGTCAAAGAATACAGGGCGCAGATAGAAGACGCTGCCTCAGACGGCAGAGGGGAACGTGAGAGGGCATCAGCATCCGCATGTTTACGGCCGGAACGATAGACCACGCGGATGTCGTACTCTTGAAGCCGCAGAGCCCAGCGTGCCAGTCGACCAGAGGGATCTTTCAAAGACGACAACCAGCAGAGGGCGTGGTGATCGGTGACAACGTCAAAAGGGCGCCCGTACAACTAAGGGCGGAATTTGACTATCGCCCACAGGATGGCTAAACACTCCTTCTCAGTGACAGAATAGTTCGCTTCAGCTTTTGTGAGTGTCCGGCTGGCGTAAGCGACAACATATTCGTCAAAGCCAGGCTTGCGCTGCGCGAGGACTGCACCGAGGCCGACGCCGCTGGCATCGGTGTGGAGTTCCGTCGGAGAACGAGGGTCGAAATGGCGCAGAATTGGCGGTGTGGTCAAGAGGCGACGGAGTGTCGTAAAGGCTTCATCACAGGCTGGCGACCAGGCCGAAAGGTCGTGGCCGGAAAGGAGCTTGGTCAGAGGGTCGATGATAGTGGCGAAGTTGCGGACAAAGCGGCGAAAATAGGAGCAGAGGCCTACGAAGCTGCGGAGGTCTTTTACAGAAGTCGGTTTCGGAAATTCTGCTACAGCTCGTAACTTTGCCGGGTCCGGGAGAACGCCATCCTTGGACACGACATGTCCGAGAATGGTAAGCTGCCGAGCTCCGAAGCGGCACTTTTTTAAATTGAGTTGGAGGCCAGCGTCGGCCAGGCAGCGAAGAACGGTCTCAAGGCGCTGGAGGTGAGACGAAAAATCTGGCGAAAATATCACAACGTCATCTAAGTAACAAAGGCATATGTGCCACTTAAGCCCGCGGAGTAGGTTGTCCATCATGCGCTCGAATGTGGCAGGGGCATTGCAGAGGCCGAAGGGCATGACATTAAATTCATAAAGCCCGTCGGGTGTGACGAATGCAGTTTTTGGGGGATCGGCCTCTGCCATCGGCACCTGCCAGTAACCAGAGCGCAAGTCCAATGAAGAGAAGAACTCAGCGCCCTGCAGGCAGTCGAGGGCGTCGTCGATACGAGGGAGAGGGTAAACGTCCTTGCGTGTAATCTTGTTCAGACGACGGTAATCAACGCAGAACCGGATGGAACCGTCTTTTTTCGTGACAAGGACCACCGGCGATGCCCACGGGCTTTGCGACGGCTGTATCACGTGGCGCTTGAGCATGTCGGTAACCTGTTCGTCAATGATGCGGCGCTCAGCGGCTGACACACGGTACGGACGTTGGCGCAAAGGGGCATGTGTGCCAGTGTCAATACAGTGGGTGACGGTGGTTGCGCGGCCCAATGATGTTTGCTGGTAATCAAACGAAGCTGCAAAACCGTGCAGGACGGCGGCAAGTTGGGCCCTTTGGGTATGCGTCAGGGCGGCGTCGATGGAGCGGTGAAAAACATCGAGAGGAGACGGATTCGCGATGGAAACAGGCGTAATGGCGCTGACGTGAAGGTCGGCCGAGCTGTCGACGAGGGGGTATGCTGAGGAGGGATCTAGCACGGCAACACTACCAAGCGATTGGCCACGGAGCAAAGTGGTAGGGCAGGAGAACGGGTTAGACACATAAATAGCGCTGGAGCCACGAATAATTGTCAGCACGGCATGAGGCAGCAAAACAGATTTCTGGTCAGCGCATCGTAAAGAGGGCGTATATGCGACAGTTGCGTCGGAGAGAGCAGCACAAGAAAGAGGCACGAGCACGGAAGAAAAGGGCGGAACGTCAGTGTCCTGTGAGACGATCACAGTAGCGGCAGCAGCGTCGGGCACGTCCAAGGGAGCGTCACTGAAGGGCGATAACTCAAGCTGAGCACGGGCGCAGTCAATAACAGCGTGATGAGTGGAAAGGAAGTCCCAACCAAGGATGACGTCGTGAGATGAGCGGGCGAGGACGATGAACTCTATTGTGTAGGGGACGTTCTCGATAAGCAGGCGGGCGGTGCAGGCGGCTAATGGTCGAATGTCCTGAGCGCTGGCGGTTCGGAGAGAAACGGCGGGAAGAGGCGCCGTCACTTTTTTGAGTCTGCGACAGAGTGCGTGGCTAAGAACAGAAACGGCTGCGCCCGTGTCAACAAGTGCTTCGACGGCGACTCCCTCAACGAACACGGTGATAATGTTGGCTGGCACGGATACAGGGCTTGAGCGAGTCGCTGGCGGCGCAGTTCTTGCCTCCGGAACTGCGGCCGTTAGTTTTCCGCTTGCGGAGCGGGTGGGCGGCGGAGCATCGGAGAGCGGGAACGTCGGCCAGGGGACGGCGAGCGGTGAGAGCGGAAACGGTAGCTAGAAGAAGACGGATCGGGAGGCGGCTCATGTGACACAGGCGAGGAGGCGGGGGATAGATCGTAAGTTGGCTCACGCATATAAGTATACCGACGATAGTCGCGACTGCGGCACAAGCGAGCCACGTGGCCAGCGACTCCGCAGGCGTAGCAAATTGGGCGGTTGTCTTGCGTACGCCAGGGGTTGAGAGGCTGCGGCTGTGGTCTTGGGCGGGCAACCGGACGATAAGCGGTTGGTGCAGGTCGCTGGGGCTCTAACAGGTGATGGGGCGGCCCGTAGGCAGGAGCAGCAGGCGAAGGCCGCGGTCGCGCCACAGCATCCGCGTACGTTAACGGAGCCGTGATCAGCGGCTGCTGAGGAGGTGGAGGAGGAGAGGGCAGTACCTCGGCGACCTGCTCCTGTATGACACGCTGGATGTTGGGAGTGAGCGGCGGCGCAGGAGTAGGTGGGCTGGTCGACAAGCACAGCTGGCGGGCGACTTCCTCACGGACGAACTTCTGAATGTGCTGGAGGAGCGACTGATGGTCCAGAGCACCGTCCCGGGAAAGAGCCAAGCTGGAAATATTTGCCTCTTGAAAGCCGGCTCGGCGGGTCGAAAGGCGCTGTTTGCGCAGCTCATCGAAGCTTTGGCAGTGGCTTATCACGTCGGAGACAGACTGGGGATTCTTCGCGACGAGCATCTGAAAGGCGTCATCATCAATGCCTTTCAGAATATTTCGGATCTTGTCTGCCTCGCTCATGGAAGCGTTGATGCGTTTGCAGAGATCGACTACATCTTCGATGTAGCTGGTAAAGTTTTCGCCGCTCTGTTGTGCCCGACTGCGCAAGCGTTGCTCGGCACGAAGCTTACGCACAGCGGGACGGCCGAAGACCTCCGTGAGATTGGTTTTCAGATCCGCCCAGCTGGAGATGTCCGCTTCGTGGTTGTGGAACCATAGATTGGCAACGTCGCTTAAATAAAATATAATGTTGGTAAGCTTGACGCTGTCGTCCCACTTGTTATACGCGCTTACGCGTTCATAGGTGGCCAACCAATCCTCCCCGTCGGTGTCATCCGTGCCGCTGAAGATCGCGGGGTCCCGCTGACGGACGGCACCAGAACAGATGACAGCAGGGCCAGCAGGCTGGGCAGGTTGGGCCGGGGGGTCGGACACCGTGGTAGAGCCTGGAAGTCTGGGCATGGTGCCGTATCTCGATAGTGAGAGCAGACAGCACCTCCACCAAGTGTAGTGTAGGACGTCTACGAAGGCGCTGCGTCGCGAACGGCTAGCGGTACGTCTCGGTTCAGTTCGAAGGCAGCGATCAGTCTCAGCGGCAGCGATCAGCGCACACGCACGAGCATCTTCTTCTTCTTCTTCACCATAAGAAAATGGCACATACCCACGCGGGGGGATTGGCCAAGGTGCGGTGGTGAATGCCAAGGAGGTATGAGTGCACGAGCATCGGCGCCGCTGTCTTCGTCCTCTTCGTTCTTACGCTAGTCACCCAAGGTTCGGGAGCCGAAGGCCTGTCTTACAGACGCATATTGCTCCTATTCACGCGTCTCTGAGCCACTGCACTACTTGTGGCACCAACTCCTACCCCCCCCCCCCCCCTTTCCCCCCCCCCCCCCCCCCGCGGGTTCCCTACAGGTTGGACAACGGGACCGAACTGCAGCCTGAAACCACCGACGTGAAACAGTGAGGCGGACTTGGGAGGCGAAATAGTTTTTAATTCCGTCTTTCCTTCAGGCTTTCCTTTTCCTGCTTTTGCTCGCACTTCTACGCGCCTCCTCACGTGGCATGTGTGAATGGCGCGCCTGTATTTTCGGCGAAAATCAAGTTCCAATGTTTCGGCTTCACTTACAGCTGTAGGATGCGCACGCGTGGATTCTCATTAAATGCTGGCGTTGAAGTTTTGCTTTTTTTTCTGCACAGCCTAGTTGCACCTACCGGTTTTTTGGTCCACTGCTGTCCATGGTCTCCACTTGCGATATCAGTTTTCAAAATACTGATTAAACTAACCCAAAAATAGAACTTTGTTAAACCATGCTCAGAGCTGTTTCCATGCAAATGGAAGATTTTGTGCGTGGCATTGGCTACAAGAGGTACTTAATTTGTTTCTATGCCAAATAATAAATGCATCTTTGTTTACAGCGTTCCTTCGCTTCTTCGCTTTTCCAGCCGAAAGGGATAAGAGAAAGAAGTAGGGACGAGAGAGCCGATGTTTTTGAACTAGAGGGTTATTAAAACCGAGGGAGAGGTTTGTATAGAATGCAGTGGAGAACGAAGCCAACACGAAAAAAAACAACCAATATAAGACGCCAAACTAGCACATATTAGTCATCTTAAAGAAAACGCAGCCCGTCTTATGAAAACACGTGGCGAAGTTGATACATTTTCTTTTTTTAAAATTAAACAGCTCTACATATTTAAACGAATACAAAGAAAGTTGGAGTTAGCGCCCGTCCAGTCATGTCTTTCTTTATTTACCTAAATATGTAGCGCTGTTAATAACAAGAAAAGAAAACCCAGCCCATTTCCTTGATAACATAATGGTGGCCATATTTGCGTATTAATTACTGTGTTTGCAACTGGGATGATACCGATCTTTAGTTGGTGTGCTCATCATTCTCCCCTCATGCAGATGAAAACATTTGCAAAGTTATCCCGAAGAGAACGGTTCCTACAATGAGCATCCTTTCCATCCCCAGAAATGATAAGATTCACCTAAACTCCGCCGCATACTGGTGGCAAATTCGAAACGACTAAGCGGTGCGCTAGTTTTTCGCTTTTTACTCGCCCGGAATGGTACCTAGTCTCTGATCTAAGTATGCTAGTGTAATAAACATTATCGTCCGGAGCCAGGTACACAAACGTGATAAATATGGGGTATTTTAGGAGCATCTCTGCATCAATAAATAATCCACTTATGAGTACAATTTCAAATGCGAACGCACTCTGCGGCAAGGGAAGAGGGGAGTAGACAATGTTGGCAGTATCTCGTCGGTTCAATTGAACCGCGCAGAGTTGAAACAATTTTTCTTTTTGCTTGAATAAATGGCATAGACATTACAGGACTGTTTGTCGCCTAATTGCGCCGTCAGGACAATTTGTGTCACGATCAAGAACGCATGCCAAGCCTAAAACGGTGTTCAAAACGGCGGCTGTAAGACTACACCGACTTTCGGTGCTTGAGCCGGCGGGTAGGCCCCCACAGTGGATAAGTTCCGCGCCACCGTCGAGCCGTTGGCGTAGTCCTCGCCCTCGGCGCCGACTTGCCCTCCTCCGCTGGCGGAGAGGAGCCCCCCTTGGCGATGCATCAGCGAGGACACGTTGTGTACGAGGTCCGCACCGAGAGGCTCGCCGTCCAGCCGCCAGGCAACCAGAGCGAGCAGCGCCGACACCAGCCACAGAGCGACCCCCGCTACCAGGAGGCCGCAGGGAAGCCCCGAGAGCCGCGACGGCGACGGCTCACCCGGCAGGCGATGGGCACCGATAAGATCATTCACCTCGGCGGAGGCCTGCGTTTAGGGGAGTAAGGACGCAATTTAGGGCCTTATTGCACTAGGTTTGCAAGGATTTTCACGATTAATTATGAACAATTGTTGAGGTTCTTGTGTCGGTCGCGATAGAACCCAGGTACTCTCGCTTAGTCGCGGGCTGTAATCGCTGAGCCAATGCGGCGGGTTATCCCAGCTAGTCAAAATCATCCTGGAGCCCTCCACTACGAATACTTTTTCCCTCTTCTTTCGCTCCCACCTTCCTCCGTTCCTCATGGCGCGCTTGAGGTACCCACGAAGAAATGATACAGTTACTGGGCTTCTCATTTATAGATAAACAACCATGTTTTTAGGATGGCGGTTCATGTTAGCAGCAACTTCTATTTGGCGTAGCGCAGTCTTCAGACCCTGTATATTGTCTTTGCAAGTGGGAAGGCATACGCATGATGGTATGCACTGCTATCATAGTAATTTAGTGTAGCGAGGACGCCCTAGTTTATAGGTATACCGGTTTAGCAGCTGCCTCGTGCCCATGCGCATTGCAAGGGATGAAACCCTACGCTTGCGCAGCCGACGTCTTGTAAACCGGTATACGTGTAAAGTAGTACGTCTCCGCTATACTAAAAGCCTGTATTCAAAGCAACGTGTCAGCCTGTTCAGGTATGCTCGTTCGGCCACACTGCCGCGCTGCGGTCACCGCTAGAGCAAAGCCTTTATCACTGGAGCATTCCGATAGTGCACAGAAAGACTCGCACCTTGCGCGAAGGTATTCGTGTCGTGGTGCGACCGCCTTCGCCCCTGTCCAGCGGGGGAAGCATCCACTGTTCGTCGTCGGAAGATGGCGACAGCCTGCCTGGGGACGCCAGGGAGCGCGTCGCCGCCAGCACACAGGAGGCGGCTGAGATCAACCGGGGACCGGAACGGGACACTTCAACCGTCTCCCTCGCTGAGAAGGGCAGAGCAGAGTCGGACTCGGGCTCCTTGGGGCTGCTCCAGCCGGCCGGCTCTCCGAAGGTCTCTGTCGAAGGGTCTGCGAATAAAAAAAGATAGAAAATCTTCAGGTTTACCTTTGTCTACAGCATATTCTCCAGTAGATTCTTTAGTTTGCTCGGATGGGTTACAGGTTTATGGGGTCTTAACGTTTCAAATCGACTCAGGCTACGAGTGAAGCCAAATGAATTGTGCTTGGATGGCCTAGACCTATTGCATAATTGTCATGTGCAGGACAAACAATGTTTGAACACCGGTGCTGGCAGAAATATTCAGGGACTAAAGAAAACCGTGCGTCAATGACAATATATAAGCTGGCTTTGTCCACTGCTTGACATCAGCAAGCAACTTCAAAGCCATGACATTTTGAAAGAGGTAGCAAAATGCTCATAGTTTTGCTTTCCCGCTTGGTCGCTATCACAGGCGATGATGTTGGCCATTCGGAACGCATTAGGCGTGTGTGCACATGTGCTGTTAATTATGTATGCATTGTTCCCGCCCTTGTCAGTATCCTACCCACCAATTTTGGCATTGCATAGTCTGTCCGCTCTTGCACTCTGCATGTTTCCATGACGTCTTTAAATTCCTCAGGTGCCATACGCAGTTTGCAGCGTGTTTTGAACTCGAACATTTCGGCACAGGAGGTCTAGTACTTATCTCAGAAATGCTCACGGTACGTATAAAATGGAAGTGTCTAAGCGTCCTCTCTATTCACGCCTTGGAGGAAGTTTAAGGTTTAAGGTTTAAGGTTTATTAAAACGAAATACAAATGAGTTGTAAGTTTCATAAAAAAGTTAGTACAGTAGGAGGGCCCAAAGTGAAAACTGTCTGGGGGACCTCCCATCAGGAATACATAAGGAAAGGGCATAATTTTGGCAGAGGAGCTATAAAATTATACAATCAAGTTAAAACCTATTAGTGTAATTTGCGGCAATGAATAAGTTATACAATAGTTAGCGGGCATAATTTAACAAAAAAGGCATAAAATAGCAGAACATAAGAGCAATAGAAAGAACACAAAAAGACATCAGATAACAATGGGCATTGAATAAATGCAGATATAATACACAGGCGGATAAAAAAAAAGAGGTTCCAGAAGATTAACAATGTGACCGTTTGCTGTCAGAGTGGGGAACAGAAAATAAGATGAAGGCAACCTTAAGCATGGCATGAAGCTGAATGGGTTGATAGGAGATGTTTTTTTAGTAAAGTGTAGAAAGCGGGCTGCGAACGTGCGGATTTGATTGCTAGTGGTAATGAATTCCAGGTTTTGATGGCGGAGAAAAAAGCAGTTTGTTTTCCATAATTTGTGTTCACTTTTGGTAGAAGCATATTGTTTTGTTCAGAAAATCTAGTGTTATTGCTATTAGAAAGGAAAGATACGGAAAAACAGAGAAGTTGATTGTTATTATTGCGAGCGCGGTAGATTAGAAGACCTAACCTAAGATTAAGGAGGCATTTCAATGGCAGGATGTTTAGGTCACAGTAAAGAGGTGAAGCAGTGGCTGTGTATGGGCTGAAAGATAAAATTCGAAGCGCTTGATTTTGAAGATGAGAAATACATGACATATGGCATGAATAGGTATTACCCCATGATGATAGGCAATAATTAAGGTGACTGTTAATGAAAGCATAGTACAGGGATAAGAGAACATGGCGTTGAAAGAAAAGTCTAGTTTTTATTAACACCCTTATTCCAAATGAAATTTTTTTACTGATAGATTTGGTGTGTAGATGAAATTTTAGATGACAGTCAAACGTGATGCCGAGAAATGTAACGCATTCGGGGTCAGTGATAATATGATGTCCCAGATAAATGGCTGGGCTCGGGATGACATGCTTTTGATGAGAGCGGAATATCATGAAAGTGGTTTTTGTAGGATTAAGTTGTAGTAAGTTATTTTCACACCATAAAACAATATTCTGTAAGTCCATGTTTAATTTGTTTATTAGGCTTGTGAAATTGCTATCCTGAGTGAATAATGTCGTATCATCCGCGTAAAGTATACATCTTGTGTTAATTAAGGACAAAGGTAAGTCATTGATGAAAATGAGAAAAAGAAGCGGACCTAAAATGGAACCTTGTGGCACTCCTAAATTAATAGTTAAAGGGGAAGACAATGTCTTTTGTAGCTGGACAACTTGTATACGGTTAGTGAGATAACTGCGTAAAAGAGCTAAAGCAGGCCCACAGATGCCTAGAGATTCTAATTTAGTGTACAGTATAGTGTGGTTAATTGTGTCAAATGCTTTGGTGAAATCTAAGAAAACAGCACCGGCAAACAACCCATTATCAATATATTGCTTAATACTGTCTGTGAATTCGATTAAAGCTAGTTCTGTGGAGTAATTAGGCCGGAATCCGAATTGCTGATCTGCTAACAGCTGGAATTTAATGAGGTAGTTCATTATGCGATTAACAATTAACTTTTCTATTATTTTACTAAAGAAAGGCAATATTGTTATTGGACGGTAGTTACTTAGGCATTCTTTGTCGCCTTTCTTGAATATCGGCGTCACCTTACCTTTTTTAAGTTCAGTTGGAAAAACACCAGTCCTAAATACTAAATTAGTAATGTGACTAAGAACATTAGACAGCTCACGACCCACCAGCTTTACTTTGAAAGAAGGAATTTCATCGATCCCAGGAGCGGTATTTTTTAGGCTAGAAATTATTTGGAATACTTCGTCTGGTAAGCGACAGCCAAACACTTCCTTCAGCCCTTCAATGGGCCCCCGTCTTTTCGGATACAAAGTTCCTCATGGAGAAAGAAAATTTTCGACGAGCCGCGCGAGCCCTTCTCCCATCGCATGGCACCGACCTCCATGACCGCTTTCCGCTGTGGGAATACGATTTCTTCCCTTCACCCCTGCGGTAACCTGGTCGTGGCTGGCATAGTTCCACGCCGCCGCCGACGGCTGTTAACCCTTCAGCCCCGCTCCTGTCTGTGAGGCGAACACAGGCCATCCAGTCTGGACCCGCCACTCCCAGCAACTCCCTTTGGCAAACTCACCTGCTCCGATGAGGAAAACTCTAGGTCGACTGCCATATAAAAGAAAACATACGGAGCCGACCACTGTAACCTGCTTCGGGGATCTGACTTGTACCTATACCAGTAAAATGCTACTCTATGCCAACAGGTATGCTGTCGCAAAAAAGTAATTTCCGACAGACAGCGAGGCTATGCTAACAACTTTGTAACCGTTGCAGGAAAGGCCAGTGAGTGAATAGCAAAAGCTCGCGCACTCACCAGAATAGGACTCAGATGCCGTGGTGGGGTACATGCCCACCAATTCTCATGTAAACCTATGAATCTCTTTGCTTGAGATGCCAGTGAACAAGCCTCAAGGCGGTGGTGAAACCTACACATGCAGCGAGGGTTCCAGTAATCCCTGGACATGGTCAGGCTACCGCACGGAACTGGACCTGAACATATATTTAACTGAAAGACTGTAGCGATTGGCGCTCACCTTAAAATTTCGTTTGAGGATGTATCAAGCATTAAATGGGGTGGCGTGAGGCTTGGTCAGATCACGGCTGACGACGCGTACATAGTGCTAGATGGTTGGTTGGTTTATGGGGTTTAACGTCCCAAAGCGACTCAGGCTATGAGACGAGTGACATAGTGGTAGAGAAGAGCCGAAAATTTTAATGGGGGTTGCCAGACATTATAAAAAAGCGGTGTAGGATTCTTGAACAGTGAACAGTGAAAATTAGATAAAGGGGAGTCCTTCGAGCAGTTTCTTCGGGATCTCAAGAAACAAGCCAGGCATTTCAACTTTGGCACAATGGTCGATGACATGGTGCGTGATCACATCGCTTTTGGCATGAACTCGCCCAAGCTTCGGGAGAAGATGCTAAGGGACATAGTAGTAGTAGTAGTAGCAGTAGAAGACCTTTATTCGACCATAATTTACAGGCCGGGCATGTCGACCGCCTAGGCGACCAGAAGTCGCTGTCCTTCCTCCCCTTCAGCGCCAAGCGAGTCGAGACAGGTGGTGATGGATAGAGAAGGTGGGGAGTAGGAACCAGACTGCTGAGCAGCCGGGCAACCGAAGAGGCAATGGGCCAGGTCCGCGTAGATACGGGAGTGGTGTACACCATTCCACTTGCCTGTGGCAAGGTATATATTGGCCAGACCGGAAGGTGTGTCAACGACAGGATTAGAGAGCACAGAAGGGATGTTTCATCACAGGCCGGTGGAGCTGAATTGGTGAAGCATTGCAGAAGTTGTAAAGGCTATATCCCTGTATATGACGCTACGTCTGTGATGCATGTGGGAGCCGACAAAAAAGAAAGGGAAATTATCGAAGCCTTTCGTATTCAAGAGGCGGGCGACATGTGTGTAAGCACTCCCTCCCTGGCGCTGGCAGAAAAAGAGATTGTTTATCTGCGCAACCGTATGCCTTGCAGGAGAGGGGAGGGCGTAGTTAGACCTGATGCGGATGACGAGGCACCTGCGTGTGCTCAGTGATACATATTTATGTCGTACAAGTGTCCAGTAAAGATAGTTGAAGTCTAGCGGGTGGCCTGTGTGTGTGTATCTTGGTGTTGTGTCTGTTTCTTACCGCTAAGAATATGATTCCTTCAAGCCGTTACCAACTAGCCCAACTTAATGTTTTAACGAAATACAGGGGCAGTTGTGACAGGAAGTCAAGGGTCCGATCGGTAGCGATAAGAAAGAGGCGGGACGGGGTGACGACTGCATTCATCTGGATGTGCTGAAGAAGGCGAGCCTCCGGCACCGTGAGTGATGGATGAGGGGGAGGGTAAAGGCGTTTGTCGAGGCGGAGTTTGAGGTAGACCTCTTGTACGGTGCGGCGAAGGGTGAGTCTCCCACCTCCTTTATTGCTTCTCATTCTTCTCTGTATTATTCTTCCTTGTCACGCTCACATTCCCCTTAATAATTTTGACAGTTCGACTAGTAATACAAATATTCTTTCCTGCGACTCACCCTTCGCAGGAAAGAATATTTGTATTACTAGTCGAACTGACAAAATTATTAAGGGGAATGTGAGCGTGACAAGGAAGAATAATACAGAGAGGGAGTAGAAGCATTAAAGGAGAGATAAATCACGAGATGGGTAAGGAGAGTAGTTGCGGAACAAGGCGTTTGGTGTGCTTTATTTCCCATTGTGAGGCAGAAGGGCAACGAAACGGCATTAATACAGCGCCGAGTAGAGTATTGAGAATATCGGATCCCTCACGCTCTTAACCACCGTTCTCTGTACTCATGGATGTGATGGAGCAAGGCGTCTCTGCGTAGACGCAAATGCAACAAAGCTCTTGTTAAACACGTTAGAAACGCCCCAGACTCTTATTCGTGACTTCGCGTCTCATGGACGGCAGCTTTTTCCAGCGAAAATAGACTCATAAGAAGGACGGTTTTGCACTAGTAGAAGTTTCAGGAATCGCATTTCCTTCCAGACATCCTGGCTTCAAATTGAACGGTACTCACAAAGCCGCTTGGCCGAAGCTCCTGGACGCGGGTGCTGCGGTGCATTGCTGAGCCAAACAGTGGCCTCATTCATCGCGCTTGCAAAGTTATCTGCGGGGGCGGCGATATGGTTGGTGCTGGATACGAAGCTTTTGACCTGGGATGCGGCACTGCTAACGTTGGCCATCGAGTGAGCTCCTCAGAGTGTTGTTGTTGTTGTAGCCTACGACAGAATGGCACATAGGCTACAACACCGTGAGACAGCATGGATGCGTCGTTATTCTCTTCTTCTGCCTATGTGGCCCAACCAAGGTGCAAAAAATGTTTCTCATTGCACCGTGGGATAAGCTGAGCGACATGTGTCAAATATAAAAAATGCATTGAGTTTACTACATAAAAAACACCTGCGAATCAGACGAAAGGCTGATTCAGTACAACGATAACAGGTCCATTAAGATAATAAGAAATGTTAGTCGTTTCGTTTTCCTCCCTCCCTGTGGCAGCCCACGAATTCTGTCAGCTGAGGTTGTTCTGTCTCCTGGTACTTCCTCCTTAGGCATAGTAACTGCAAACTGCTCTCCGCCGTTCAAACTTTCCTTACAAAAACGAACCGGCTGTCGCCCTAAGCTTTTTCTTATGTTCAAAATTTGTCTGCAACCAAAGCTTCCTAAAAATGGCACTTAAGCCCCGTTCCCTTTTTTAATCACGGATCTCGCAGTGCCTGATTACTTTATTTAAGTCAACAAATCTGAATTTCTTTTATTTAGTCACTTATTGGTATTATTATTGTTGTTATCATTCTCTTTGTAACTTTCTAAATTTTAGTTTATTTTTTTACATTTTGAACACTTGTCAGTCGCCGCCTCAGTCTTGGCTAATCCCCCGCAGTCGGTACGCGCCATTATTAGGCGAAGCATATTAACGCAGGTTTCGGGCCTTCGCGCGACGCCCGGCGGTGGCCACCATTGACCTTGAAGTGAGATCACATGATGTGACGTCACGTGATGACGTCACACCGGCTGCAGATGGGGCCTCATATCGCGCCGTCGGACGTCGCCCGGCGGAGGCCTCCACGCTTCGGTTCGCGCCGTCGTGCGCGACGCGGCGGCGGCGCCGCCTCGATCGCTACGTCACGCCAGGGATGAGGCGGCGCGCGCCCGCCGTCGCGTCAGTCTCTGTGCCCGCAACCGCGCCAGCGTCTTTGCGCCGGGCGTGTATGCGGTCAAGATGCCTCCAGACGCCAAGGACGTTAATAATAAGAATGCAAAACGAAGGCTGCTTCGCATCCACTGGGCTTATCCTTGATAAGCCTCCAACTTTTTTTTAGGAAAAGAACAACAACAATTCACCGCGATTCCGTGAACGAGGACGTAGGCTAAATACAATGCTGGGTGGCCATCCCAACAGGCTATATTTGTGCAAACGCTGCTTCAAAATTTAAATGTGGAAATTTTTAACCTCCTTCGGGTGCTAAGCGATGAGTTTGTTGAGGTCGCCGAGGAGGAGGCGCCGCGTTCGCATTTATTGAAGCAAGCTTGAGGAAACGCTGGGGCAGCGTCCGGCCGAGCCCTAAGTCCGACAGCGTTCCCCTCCGCGCGAGCCAGCGTTCTTTGGTGGTGTTGTTCACCTCGTAGAATGGCGCATATCCACACACGGGGATCAGCCAAGAAGAAAGGTGCATAGAGAGGTTTTGTAATTAATTTTTTCCTTGGGAAATCAATAAATAAATAAACGAATGCTGAGGAAGCGAAAAGTGAACAGAACGCAAAAAGACCAAAAAGAAACTGGAAATGCATACCGCATGCAGGAGGCCTCTAAGATTTGTAGAAGAGGGAATTTAAAAAAAAAGTAATAATAGTAATAGGAAAAAAATGACAGTGATAAGTAAAAAAAAATGTTTGCAAGGTAACTGATTAGATTAGATTCCAGTAAAAAAATTTGAATGGCGGTAAAAACAGACCTGTGGCTGTATCCAAGAATGGTGGCGCCGAACTACAATGCGATAAGGCTGCTCAAACTAAGACCAAGCTGTTGCAGTGGTTGCTCTAAAAACCGTCGTGTCATCATGGAGAAGCGTCGACAAAACAACAAGAAATGGTCAATTGATTCTTTTTCTCCAAAGAATGCGCAGACGGGAGGAAGTGCCAAACCAGACCTGTGCAAATAAAAATTCAAGGGTGGGATCCGGCAGTGCAGCCTAGTTACAGAGACCTCAAGCTGTCATGAATGACATGATTTCCTGCTCCACGAATACTTAAGATGCAGGAAATCATCAGATCTTAAAATTGATCCAGATGTCATGCTTAACAAAATCATTCTTCGAAAACTCGCTGCTGTGATGTACGCAGTTGCCGGGAGGATAGGTAGCACGGGGCCATTCAGGGACGCATTTTCCAGGCTATCAGCCACTTCATTGACTGTCACACTTCTATGACCTGGTACCCATATCATATGTAAAAGGCTCAAATGTGGAGGGAGTAATGAAAGGAATGTGTTTTGGGATTGGAGAATCCGTAGCTGAGTCAAGGGACGAGCACAATGAAAAGGAGTCTGTAATGACAGCCACTGCGGAGAAAGAAGGGTCTAGTTTGCGAAGAGCAAGCACCACCGCCAGAAACTCCGCTTGGAAAATTGGGGTGAAATCCGGAAGACGGACAGAAAAACCCCAATCTATAAGCGGGCAATATATTCAGACCCCTGTCTTTTCATCACATAGGGAGCCGTCAGTAGCAATCATGATGGTAACTGGTAGGCTTTGTAAATGGTCCTCGAATAATTCATTTAACATACTCGATGGTAAATGCTTTGAATTCTGCGGGAAAATGTCATCATAGGCAATTTTCACGGAAGATTCATTGTTTTGTGTGGGAAGTATGTTAGACAGGAGTACATTTAAATGTTCAAGCCAATTCTGTACCAGTACTACCTGCGGGTATGAAATCGAGTCCAGAGGAGTCCAAAAAAAGGAGGTTGGCTGGCAACAGAAAACAGACAAGGAACGGTGGAAACTTGAGTCATATATCGTGAGGTACGTCTGTACAGTGAGAAATTTAAATCCAGATAATAAAGGTGGAATTTGTGCTTCAAGGCAAAGCCTGTTTTAGCAACAAATTTAGGGAGGCCAGGGCACAACCGTTGAGCCTCCCGCTCTAAGAGAACGAGCGGACGAATTTTGTAGGCAGCTGAACCGGAAAACGCCACAGATCCAAATTCTAACATTGGTCGGACGCACATAACATAAATCATTAAAAATGCATCTCTCCGCATTTCCAGACCGGGGATTACTTAATCTATGCAACATGCCCACAGCACGAGGCCCTTTCGCTGTAACATGGTCAATGTGAGAGCACCATTTCAGGTTGCTGTCATAAATGACACCAAGATATTTTAAAGACTGAACTTGGGGAATGATTTGCCGCTGGTAAGTTAGAGACAGAGGAACAGTATCTTGGAGTCGAATAACAAGGATAGCGCATTTGTTAACATTTAAGGCGAGTCGTAGGCCACACAACCAACTCTCAAGCAAGTTCAGGTACGATTGCAGACGCACGTAAAGAGATTGAATGTCAGGAGCAGACGAGAGAAATGCAATGTCGTCCGCACAGACGTGCGTGCGAATTTTGTGATGGCTGGGAATAGAGCTCAGTAGAATGTTGATTGGTTTATTGCGATTTTACGCCCCAAAGCAACTCAGGCTATGAGGGACGCCAGTAGAATGTTGAAGAGCATGGGCGAAAGAATTGCCCCATGAGGAACACCTCCAGTTTCTTTATGCCTCCCAGAGTTGACACCATGGAGTCCAGAAAAAAAAAACTGCTTGTTTTCCAGAAACGCAGAAATGGAAGCAATTGAGTAGTGTGAAACCTACAGAGTCTGCAGTCTTTGCAATAATATGGTGTGTTCCACACTGTTATAAGCTTTGGCTACATCTAATGTAACCAAAGCAGCATGCACTTTTTGGCGCCGCGCAAGGAGAATTCGACTATCGAGGTCATCATGTGCATTCCATATGGAACATTTACGATGGAAACCAAGTTGACAATTGCTGAAGATATTTTCACGGTCCACAAACTCCGAAACACGTAGTAGCAAGACCATTTCAAATAATTTAACCACATTGGATGTCTATGGAATACGCCTAATATTATCCAGAGAACAGACGCCGCCATTATTTTTAGGTAAAGGAATCACTTGGAGGAAACATGGAGCGTAAAAGAAGTACACACTAGAAACGGTTCTATAAACCTTTGGCAATGGTTTAAATGGTTTCGATTGCTTTTTGCGGACTCAGGACACATGGTGGAAAATTTCCGGAAACCGTGATCTTTTTGCGCGATTTTAAAAATCTGAAAACTGCACGTCGGTTTCCTGATTTCGTTAGGAAATCGAAATGTTCAGATTCGTAATCGTTTTTCGTTCGTACAACCGTGCGTTTAAATGTAGCTGCAATAAACTTATAATCATGCCAATGTTTCCGGCACTGGTTGTGGTGGAGCTTCTTCCATGCTGCGCGAACAATCTGCATTCCACCATCTATTGAATTGCTCCCTTTTGATGTACGCACCAGAAATTCGGACTTCTTATGGCATTACTCAGTAGCCAAGCAAATGTATTTCGTATTATGTTCGTCAGTAGAACAAATCGCTGACGCAAGAGTAGAGCGCAAAGTAAACTGAAACTGGTTATAATTAACATATGACCTTAACTGTGAAGCCGCTGGAGTTAAGCGGCAATTAAAATAAAAAACAATAGGCAAGTGAGCACCAGATGTACCACAATAAACTCCCGACCAATTCAGAACAGGAACTCTAGGGCTGGAAAAAGTTAAATCTAATACAGATACGGTTGGAGCACGAAGAAAGGTGACCGAACTCGAATTCATGCACGAAAGGTTGTTTTCTGTAAACCAATCCCAAAGGAGTCTGCCGCTGGGATCTGACTGATATCCCCACTATACATGGTGCGAATTGAAGTCGCCGGCCAATAAAAGTGACTTCTTGAAATTAACTATTAGAAGATCTAGCGGCCTAGTATCCTTCACGCCACATGGAAAATGGGCATTAACTAATGAAAAGGGATAGCACCCTGGGTTTACAAAGTCTAAAGCCACCAAGTGGCAAAATTTTGAAGAAACCACAATGAGCAACCCCCCTCCTCTTTACTGCTGATCTTGGCGAAATGAGGAATAATTTTGTTACTGGAATTTTTTTTAGGTGCAAGCCAAGTTTCACGCAAAATAATTATATCTTGATTATGTTGGGATAAGAGGTAAAGTAAATTGGTTGAAGCTGAAATAAGTGACTGAGAGCTTCACTGGAGAATTTGTAACACCCCTATGGTTGTTTAATCTGGGTAGCAGCAACTGCCTGCCCCGAAATATTTTCCTTTGGCTTAGAGCCCAGTTGTTGTTTCTTTGATTTCGGCTTAGGATGTGGAGAAGACGGGTTATACATATGGGAGCCACTGCGTTTGAGGACTCGCGTATCTGAATCCATCATCTGTGCATCATGAGTGATTGGGACATTATTCGAAACACCGGACCTATGAATAGGAGCGTCACGACTAATTTGTTCCTGGGGCGGAGACGTTACATACAAGGAAGGCTGAGTGAGTAACGAAGGCATTCGTGTCACGCCTGTAATCTGCGTGTCGTGCCTGTGTAATCTGCGTAGCCAAAGCGCTAGAGGTGCACTCTGTGACAGTGGATACAATCCTTTCTACCATTCTAGTCGTAGAGACTCCCACAGCAGTCACTATGACCTGAGAAATAGATGAATCTAGCGAAACTCCTGCACGGGCTGCCACACCCGCATAGCCGTGCGCTCTTACTTTTATTTCGCTTATGGCTTCACGACGCGAACAGCGTTCGCGGTCAAATATTTCAATAATTTGGAACTCATGAGCCCCAGAAGGGCAATCCAAGGAATTTGCTGCATGGATACCCCCGCAAAGGTAGCGCTTGAATTTCTGTTCTGTGCATGAAGTCGATGCATGGTCATTGCCGCATCTGCAACACCGCAAGGTGGACTTGCAACCACCAGCACTATGACCATAGCGCCGGCAGTTGTTCCACTGCAGTGGCTTAGACGGAAGGGGATTTGCACGGAAGATTGACGGCCATGCTTGTATTTCTGACACGCAAGTAGTACCCGCAAAAGTGGCAATGACTGGTTCAGTTGGCAGCCGCACATTGTTCACCTTTCGACTACATCGATATACAGCAACAACCCCTGCCGCGGAGAGAAGGTCGAAGGTCTCAACTGGAGACATGCAGTAGTCGACACTACGGACTACAGGTTTTCCCACTGAATTTAATCCTAGTGCCAGTGGTAATAATCTGAGCGCCGACAGATATAATCTGCCTGCCATGTAATTTAATCTCAGTGCCATGCGCTTAATCTAAGCGCCAGCGTATTTAATCCAAGCGCCAACTCGAACAATGCCAGCGCCAACCAATTTAATCCTAGTGCCAACCAAATAATACAAGTGCCAGCTGTTTTAATCCAGGTGCCAACCAATTTAATCCGCATGCGGAAAACGAATGCGGTAGAAGATTCCAGAGCACAGAGCACGAATGACAGAAATAAAGCGAAGTTAAGATAATTTCTGAGACCATGCGAAGCCTGTGAGTCACATTCTCACTCACTATTTCGTTTTCTTCGCATACCTTGCAACATCAAATAGCCGCTAGCAGCTGCTAAACCTCAGTATTTGATGCAACTCTTGCGGCTTGTGACTGTCGTGTATTAATTAGTTGGGCAAGCACTGCTAATTATGGGTTGTCTTATGTTCTGAATCTGCATGCTAGTTACAATTACGGCCTTCATACAATTTTCATACTACCGGCTGTTTTCATGCGACAGGTGCGAAATGTTTTCGGGAGGCTCTGAAAAAGATTCAACACCACTAGCAGAAACAAAAAGGGAGTAGTGTGATACAGAGTTCTTCCAGGTTGGACGAGTCATAGAACCGGAGTCATAGAAACCGGTTCTTCACTTTACGGATTATTTAGTTTTAAAAGGGAAAGTGAGCGAAGCTACACCGGAGCTTACAGCCTAGGTCAAGAATAGCTACTGGCGGCTGCCTCACAGCGGTGTTAACAATCTTAGGTTTATACAAGTCTTTGAAAGGCAGTTTTATTTTCTGTAGGACATTAGGTGGCGCAAAGTGTGACCTCACACTTTTTACATGTCATCTTCACGCAAAGCTGCTGGTATAAAAGAAAAGTTATGGCTGTCAAAAGCAGCGCACTCTACTCGCTGTACCTGCTGCATACAGTGTCGAGCAGCGTCGAGCAACAAACTGCGCTGATGCTCCCTTTTAGTCAGTCTGGGCGGAGTGGTGAGCGCCAAGTCTCTCCGCTCGCTGAGGAAAGCTTTGACTTCAGACTTGAACTTCGAAAATACTTCCTCTATAGGGTTTAAAAACTGGCTTTAAGGAGGCAGTCTTTTGATTGAGTGCAGCTGACTGGCCAGGCTTGCCTGTTCCGCATGGCTGTGAGTGGGAGCATTATAAAAAATAAAAACGGCTTCTGAACCAGGCTCTTCACTTTCGACACGGACTGATATATTGCTCAAAAATTCGTTAAACACGACCCAGTGAACCTTGTAGGCAGCCGTCCAATGTATGACATCATTTGCTGACATACAGGCGATAATGTTAAGGTTTGCACCTCTGGTGCCAGTCGTCGTCTGCACCGCAGGTTGCCCTTTAACCGCACGGCCGAAGCTCCTTGAACGCCATATGCTATAGTTGGTCTCATCAACGTAAAACCTGCACAAGCGGGGTCCTTCACACTGCAGCCATTGCGCATATGCTTTGCGGGTGCGTTTCACGTCATCTCTGTTGCGGTCGATCGGCCTGGTTTTTTAATGCTCACAGAAAACTTAGCTTGGCAAAACTAAGATTTCAGCAAGCTAAGTGTGGACACTTCGCTTAGTCATCGCATGGTTTGAAAAATTATCTCATCTTTATTCCTGGCATTCGTGTTCTATACTTTGGAGTCTTCTACAGCATTCGTTTTACGAGTGGGGATTAAATTGGTTGGCACTTGGATTAAACCAGCTGCCGCTCGTATTATTTGCGTTGGCACTGGGATTAAATTGGTCGGCGCTTGCATTGTTTGAGTTGGCGCTTGGATTAAATACGCTGGCACGTGGATTAAATGTTTTGCTCTCGGATTAAATTACGTGGCATGCAGATTATATCAGTCAGCGCGTAGATTATTTACACTGGCACTAGGATCAAATTCAGTGGGAAAACCTGTAGTCCTTTTGTGCAGGCCATATGAGAAGGAATAAAGCTGCTAGCCGGAATAGACCCAAAAGAAGGGCAGTTTAGAAGATCCTTTACGCAGGAGAAGTCTGGTGAACGGCACGATATCCCGCCGCGTCCAAACTGCCTTACCTCAGAAATTTCTTCATAGAGGAATGTGGCTGCCTGGAGAGCAGCTCGAACAGTCCCTCGGTTGGTCATTTAGAAAATCGGGGCGATGGTTCTTTGAGAGGGGAGCAATGCCGCAAACGTTTGTAGTGTTTGTTCATTCTTCAAAGCTGCCATCACGCCGCTTTGTTTGAGATGCAAGACGCGACCAGATTGATCTCGTCCTCGATTGATCGCATGCGGGCGGAGCCGAGTCTACGTTATTCCAGAATGTTCTAGCAACTTTGCATACTTTATCTCGAAAGTTCGTTATCAGCTTTAAATTGAGCAAGGGCGAGAGCGGCGGGCATTCGGTGCGACGACCGCCGAGCACGCTTGTTGCTATGCCGTCACCGCCTCGTTCAGTTTTTTGCAGGCGCAAGTCAGCCCTAATAGAGTTTTGTTCAGACGTCATTTTCGCTGTCTGCCTGCTCTCCGGACTGCAGTCACCACTACGTGACACTACTGACACGATCTCGGACAGCGCGAATGCGAATAAATTTGATGACCTTATCCGTCTCTATGCTTTTAATAACGTCGTATGAATTAGAACAAGGGCGACCATTGATACCGCAATATTCCTTGACATCTTTGTTGCAGACATCAATCGTGAAGATATTGCTGCGGGAATGATAACATGCGACGTAAGTGATCTTATTCCAGCATTATGCTTGGTCACCCCACTAACTGTCAAATACAGAAATAACAAGGAACACACCTGGCATCGCATAATTAATCACCAAAAGTGGTGAACATTCTGCTGTGTAATAGGGAAAGAAAATGGGGATGACATTTGTAAGGATTAAAATGCTGCAACGGCATACAAAACATTTCTCAGGACATTACTACACTGTTAACCATTTGCTGGCGCCGCTCTACGGTGGGACTGCACGCGCTAGTCTTCCTCGTGTTCTCCTGTTGGAGCTTGGTTTGGTTGAGTGTGGCGGCTTTGCAAGTCCTGGTGTTCCTTTCTGATATATTTGCTAAAGATCTCGGCGGCAATATTTCTACCGTGCAATGACGCAGCTTTTTTCTTGCGCGACCATAAAAAAAGTGACAAAGAATGCGGTGAACATGGGGGACCGTGGTATTGTACCAACGAATAAGAGAGAAAAATAAGAAGGTTCATTTTTTTCTTAAATCTGGTGATGTAAATTAACTTGCCGAGGTCAAAACCTTCGTGAATAAATTGAACTGAGTTCTAAAAAAAAGTGAAAATCGAGTACTTTCAGGCTGAAATTGATTGTGTTCGCAATGACTATAGAAGGTTATGTGAAATGGTCAATAATCTAATGAAAAGAAGACGCCCAAGCCATTTCGTAACAAATATTACAGTCGATGGCGAACGTCTCTCTGTCGTCGAGCTCGTCGAAGAATGTTTTCTTAGCTTCATTAGCTCAGAAAAGCACCCAGATAGACTTTCTGGCATGTACAACCATTTAGTTTGAGGGGGATTTTCAGCGGAGATTCAGTGGTGGTTTTGGCGCCAACTGCTCGTCATTTTCTGGACGATGCACTTCTGAAATTGGAGCTTTGAGAATTTTCTGCTTAATCAATGTTATTTGCTCAATTTCTGCTTGAAGTACGACAACCTGAGTGACTTGAGCGACTTCTGCTACTCGAAACGACTTATACCAGTCTGTTAACAAAAATCAACACACCGCTACAGGAAAGGGCAGTAAATTGTTTCTTGATGGGTAACTTATCTACAAACTTTTGCTGGCTCCTCGGGCATTTACAGGTTATGTCCACGAGCAGTGCTCTCATTTTATCCCTTCGCAGTCTTAGCGAACTGAAAATGACCTCTAGTAAGCATCGTCGTCAAGCGCCAAATACGGATACGCGTGTGATGGAAAGACGCCGTTCTGACGTGGACAGAGAAATCGAAGACGCGATGCTCGCTAACCATAAACTGAATTTTTACTTCTACGGAGAGCACATGCGTGCGGTTAGGTGGGACAGGCACACGCTGCACCGCAATACAAAAAAAGTGAAAAGCAAAAAACAAGAAAGCGAACAAAAAGTGTCGCTCTTCCACACGAAGTAGTCTGGTACTAATAAACTGTATTTTATTTGCCACAAAGCAATGGAATGACTGCTGATAGCTACCACGTCCTCTACTAATGTGGAAGGCCCTAGAGATTTCATAGTGTGAAACAGGCATTGTCCACTGCATTCTACTTTCCCTTTGGAAGTGTTAATCAGAGCACTGCGCAGTGGTTGGTTCTATTGCCAGAGTTAGATTCCTTGCCAAACATTATAAGCGCAGCGGGTTCCTACCAACAACTGATGCTACATATCGGTGCTTCGCAGGGTAGGCACGTAGTTACAAAGTAAAATCTGTGAGGCTTTTCACAATAGTGGAAACATGATAATAGCTACAGTACTCCTACTGTTGCTTTGCTACAAAAAATGAAATTTCTGTGAAGTAGACTGCCATATGCGGAGAAGTGATAGTTATTGTTTTCTTGGTTGTTTTGGGGGAATTTTTCCTTCTATACACCACAATACCGCGTGCGCATGTTTCGCTGGCCGATATAGATGTGCTTTTCTTCAAATTAAAAATTTCTTTGATATTTAGCTCAGGCCATTTCCTCTGTTTCTTGGTTCACGACGGAAGCGTCTCTTTTAAAACCACGACGAAGATCCAATGAGCCCAATGTTCTGCCTTGATCACAAGGACTCTTTGGTCTTAAATTATGAAGCAAAAACAGTGAAATGAAAGCATTAATGAATACGTGTACTTGTGGTGCGAATACTGTTGACAAATGTGATCAGTACGGAGAGAAAAAGAACAAGAAGAGAAAAAATTGTGTTGCGCTGCCTGTCAACAAGTCACATGAACATGCCTTCGCTGTGCGCCATATCGACTTAACCATTGATGTAGGTGCGGGGCACATTTGATTTCAGACGAAATTTCACA
Organism: Amblyomma mixtum; assembly: GCF_055824585.1. Taxonomy (NCBI): domain Eukaryota; kingdom Metazoa; phylum Arthropoda; class Arachnida; order Ixodida; family Ixodidae; genus Amblyomma; species Amblyomma mixtum. The sequence goes on from NC_143013.1 coordinate 205,332,461, forward strand.
ACGAATTTAGGCAATTTCAGGCTAAGCGCGCGTGCCATATAGCCTGAATCATGGTTCTAATTAATCAAAGATAATAAATGGAGCGCGCAAAAAGTGCGTCAGTCACGTGGAGTCCGAGGAAGGCTTTCGTGCAAACAACTCGCCTGTAATTGCTTCTAGCGTCCTGAACACTTTTTTTTCCGCATTGCTCGCCTTTTTCGTAAAGCGCGTTCGCTGAGCTGCTCAGCTTCCTTATATGCAAGCTTCTTTTTATTCACGAAATACGATGCAAAGGAACAAAGTGCAAGAAAAAGATGGTTTGATGCCGGACTAGGGTTTTTTCTTCTTTGCAAACCAAAACACAGACATTTTATGCAAATCAAAATATATTTACTTCTGCTTGCATACATCGATTTGTATTGTCAGGGGCAACGAGATGTATCTATATATTTCTTATTTACATGTGTGGAGAAATAAGCTAATGTGCGTTTCTTTGTCGCACCGTTTTTCTCTGTCCTCGTCACAGCCTACGCTGCCACTCACGCTGTGCCGCCGCATACGCGCCCGCGCTACAAAACTTGCGCAAGGAGCCCAGACGGCATGACGCCGTCCAACACCGGTTGCGCAGCCTGGTGATTCTGCCCCAAATACGTGTTCCTATCGTTATAGAACAAATGCCAATGCAACATAGCTTTCATAAAAATATGGCCGTCTAAGCTTCATGTCAAGCTCTGCTCGTAGAATTGACGCTTGTGCAGCCTCGTGAAGTGTATTCACAGAACTAGTTCGCTAGCGAGTGATCCGTGGGCGAGATTCCGTAAAGGTGGCAATAAATGTTACTGATAAAATTACTAATGTTACTGATATTACTAAATGTTACTGATTTAACCTTTCTGTAATTTTTTGCGCACACACATGCACACCCATACCCACAGAAAGTGGTTGCCGTTTTGCCGTTTGCGAACAAACGGCAGCAGTGGTTTTTGTTTCAAACTTCGACACAACTAGTGCGCCCATTATTAAGACGACCTCCATCCCATTATATCCATGATCACACCGCGCATTCTCGAGGGCACCTGGTGCCCTGCCCATGGGACACCTACCCATAAACCAAATCATCGTAGATTGGAGCCATTGCCACTTCCAGGTAAAAGTGCTGCCGTGCCATGGGCATACCGAAGTTCATACTATGAGCACAAAGCATAGTTCCGTCCTGCACAACCAGGCTTCTTACTTTGATGACATCCTCTTTAGCCCAGAATTTAAAGCCAGCATTTTCTCTGATGAGGACTGTGGGGATACATATGAATCCCCTGCCACATTGTAACAGCCGCACATAATTATCACGCGATGTTATGCGCGCACCGTTCGGGAGGTTTGCGATGGTGGGCACTCACGCCGCCCCCGCTTCCTTTCTCGCCCCGCCGGGACGTCGTCGCGGAGACTTACCCTCTTTCCCCTTTCACAAAGGAGAGACCTCCTCTCCACAGCCCGGGAAAAGGCGCGTTTCTTCCGAGGCTCGCTCGTCTTCTGGCGGGAGCCGTGCACACGCACGGATCAGAGATCTGCCACGGAGACCGCTGCCCTTATCGCCCGGCCACCGCGTGTTGCTTGACCGCCGCGGGCCGTGAGCGAGGAACCACGCGAGGTGAGCGGAACCTTCTTCCCCCACATTTTTGCGTGCGTTCTTTCCTTTGTGTTTTTCACACCCGTACGCGAGCGGAACACTCTCCCTCGTTACGGCGGTTGTATTGTTGCTGCTGCATTGCATTGCTCGGGAGCCATAAACGCTCATCCGAGTAGCATACTCGTGTTTGTCCCCTCTGGCCCGAAGCCGCCGTTGTTGCGACTCACCGCACCGAGGGTTGGGGGTCACAGCTCTGACTGCTAGGGCTGGCACGCTGGTGCTAGAAAGCGACAACTGCTTCTAGCCATTTGAGCGTTATCACAGAAATAACCCCCATAGGACGAGTCCGCTTACCGGGTTAATATTTACTTTACGGATATCGAATTAAAAGATAAAAAACTTTTGTCCTCCACACGACAGAAAATTGGATAAGATCTTGAAAAGTACGAGGAGTTCGCATAAAACAGGATGACAGCATGTAAAGACATCGCAGGCGCTCGTTCTCTCAATGAGATAAACGGGCAGTGTCGGCAGTCATAATTCGTTGTCTTCCCGTTGTGTTCACGACAGTCTTGGTAACTTATGTTGTTTTGGCCACTTTGAACAGCTTACATGTCTCTCACGGAACGCAACAGCTTGCGATATTTCCTATCCGGTCCATCACAAAGTCAGTTAAATAGGAGTTCGAAAGCAAAAGAGGAAGAGATAAAAACACTTCAAGAGATTCTGCGTTAAAATTTCCTCCTTCCTTTTCGGTATTCCGGTGAAAGAGAGCGCTTCAGGTTTTAATCAAACATAATCAGCTTTCGCAGAATATCAGCGGAAACAAGGTAACGCAACATAGGAAAACGTTCACGACGGAGGCACACGTGTGCGTCTTTTTATGCTGCTCCGACTTGTTTCATACGAGAATACATTCTCAACAAGTCTGGAAACAAGTTTTACTTGAATACGCGGAAAGCACATTTTTCGGTAATTTTTTCATTGGGCCGGGGCCCCTGGCGGTGGTGCCCTGAACTACAGCCCCTAGGAAACCGTGATGTCTCGTGTTTCCGCGGCACCGGTGCACCCAGTGGGAGCTACGACGCGCCTCAACAGTAGCTGCGTCTGCGCCTCTTCAGCACGTAGTGCAAGTGCGTATAGCATAGCCGCTTGATACGACCGCTCACGCCTCGAGTGTCCTGTGTTCGAATGTGTCGCAAGCTGCTCTGTAACCAGCAAAGCAAGGTGCCTTGCTCGCTGCAAGGCTCTAAGAAGTGTGTGGTCGTAAGCACACCATGTGTGCCTGGTCCGAGCCATGTCGCTACGTTGCAAGGAATTCTAAGCGTTGAAGGATATAGATATGTGCGACGGAGCCGTCTCGCCGGGCATGGACATCTTCTGAGCAAGAGTTTGTTTTCTGAGAACCATTTCATTTAGAACGAATACACGACCAGTTTCGACTCTTTCGGAGCTCACGCATGCCGTTGAGAGGCTAACGCATCGACCCTGCTGCTGCACTGGCCGTGTTCTCAAGAAAGCACAAACCAAAAAGAATCAGCTCTGCCTTTCGGAAGAGGAGACGGAAATAGGTGCGTGTTATTTCCTTTCATGGTCGTTAAAAAGGAAAATAACTGTAAACAGCTAGGTGTTGAGCTTTGTGCCTTAAGGTACGCAGGCGACACTCATGGCGTAGCTCTCAGCCATAGCATACAGCTACTGTTGGAGCATTCCAAGCGCCTTTCTTTCTCTTTTCGTCTATTTTCTGTGGCCGGTCGGTTTTGCGGAGAGGTGTAGGAAGAACTGGAAGGTTACGAAACCATAAGTGCTTTTGCTTTGCAAAGTCTGTGCGTTAATTTTACTGAGAGAATTAGGCATGAAGTCTAACCAACTTTTCGTGCAATAAAAGAATTGTGTTTTGTTCACTTGATTTTTCCTGTAGTTCGCTGCCCGTATTACCGCAGGTCAAAGGGAGATGGAACAGTGCATGTGTTATTTCGGCTCACTTCCCAGCTCGTGGCAAAAAAGCTTTCTGACAATTTTGAACAGGAGGTTTTCGAGTAGCTTCTGGAAGCCGCCATGAACTAAGGGATGAAGTACGCATCAGTGCGGTAATTTGTGCAAGAGCGTTTTTTTTGCCGGAAAACACTAATAAACAGAAGTATGTGCTACATGGGCACTTCGGTTGGGTATCACTGACACTTCCTTGTGCACACCGTGCAACCCAAGGCTGAGCAAGGAGTGATGCTTTCTACTTACGTACTCAAGGTCCCGCATGTCGCAATCCAGGCAGTATAGGTGGAAAAATAGGTGCTTTGTTTAGCATTCGTAGTTCCCAGTGGCACATTATTTTGCTGTAAGCACGTCTATACACCGAGCACTACATCGACTCCTGTCGTAAGATTAAAATGCATGATAAATTAGATTTTTAAAAATAACTAGAAGTGAGAAAAGAGTTGACTCCTGCAGGCTGGAGCCCGGCAAAGTAACGGCGGCGATTTTACGCATATTTTCCGTCGCGGTGAATCAGGGGTTATGGTTTTCGGATGCTGACCGGAAAGGTGCGAGTTCGATCCACGCTGCGACGGTCTCGTTTCGTTGAAGGCGGAGTTCTAGAGGCTCGTATGCTTTCGGATGTCAGTGCGTGTTAGAGAACCCCAGGCCGTCGAAATTATCCGGAGCCCTCCAGTACGGCGTTCCGTGAAGCCTGAGGTGCTTTGGGACCTCAGACCATGTGAAACGTTAAATCTTTTTTACGTAGATTAGCTTTTGAAATTCCCCTCGGCATTCACTTCGAATTCAGGTGGGTTTGAAACACTTTCTCAGATTGTGTAGCTGGCTCAGCAACAGAAGTGCTCGTGTAGTGCACAAAAACGAAGAATAAATTGCACTGCGCCATTCATGTGGGTGTCACATAAATCGGCGCACATTTGGAAAGTCGGCGCGGCGTGAAAGGAATCCCGTCCGCGCGCGCCGCCGATGATTCCAGAGGCATGGAGAAAATTTTGCTCATCGCCGATGGAGAGCGCGCGACCTCGACTGTGCTGAGTTATGTCCTCTCCACTTCGCTCGCCGGGTGGGAAAGGAGCGATTCGAGTTTCCTGGTCGCCACTCTCCTCGACTGACCAATGGCGACGCGCGCTTCGGCGGGGGGGGGGGGGGGGCGGGGGGGGTGAGACGGATGTTCAGCGGACGGTTAGTGTATGGGTGGGCCTGGCTTGGCGCGAAGTTACAAACAGACGCCACGCGCCCTATATATTACCGTGCCGTAGATGGAGCTTCGGAGAAACGCTACTTACGATCCCTGGGGAACACCGCTGCCGCCCAGCCAGGGACCTGCGAGCGAGCGCGTGCCTGCCGTCGGGACGGCCCACCTCGACTCTCGGGTCGTCGGACGGTCGCAGTGCCGGGTGAACAGATTGTGTTCTGCTTTGTCTCTCTCGAGTGTTTGTGCACTTCGGTGCAAGACCTTTGGCTGTATTGTAACCTCTCTCAAGTGTTGTTTTGCATGTGTTGCATTGTTTTGTAGATCACCTGATATGTGTTCTTCCGACCGTTTAGAAATTCCTCGGTATCATCCCTTTGCTGTATAAAGTTAGTTTTGTTTGCGAACCTATGACTCCGGCCCATTCTCTGGCTTGCGACCGGCGAAAGCTGGGCACCAAACGACCACCCCGCTCCGTCAATTGGTAGCTGTTTTCTGGCTGAGCCTGCCACGCTGAGCCAATGGCATCTCCTCTGAGACCGTGGGTGCCTGAACAGATCGTTGGTGATGCGCACGTGACGCTAAAGTCCCACTTTAATTCATTTGTTTTTTGAATTATTAACGAACCGCAATACAACTGGATTCCGGTGGTGCATTCTGCGTGAACGGAGCGATAAACGGAGCCGATAACCCTGGCATCAGGACTCCCTCTCCATTCCGCTAAACATGTTTTGGCGTTGACGAGATGCTTTGCCGCATTATACACACTTACCATGCTTGCCGGAATATAGCGCGTGTGGGTGGTTTGGCTCGTCCTCGCAAGGAAAAGCAGTGGGGTCATTGCTGTATGCCTGCCATGTGCGGCCTCTTTTCAAGCATGGAACTGCATCCGAATTGTATTTGTTGCTTCCACTACTATTTTCGAGGTACAAGCTGTATATGCCATCGATCTTAGTGCGTCGCTAGTCCCAAACTCGCAGCTGTTGCAAGTGGGCAGTTTTAAGAAAGGAGAGATGTTACACCAAACTCGAGCCTTGCTTATATGTGAAATATGTAAAATAAATACTGTAATTTAGAATAATTTGGCATCTTGCGATTGTGATTTCAGAAATTTATAAACAAGTTCGAAAGTTGTTAGTTGTTGAAAGTTTAAAGTGTGCGCCCCAAACCAGCCTCATGACTGGCGGGCGAGGAATGCTTCGTCGCAGTGCTCAGCACCGCCTGGGTCTGCGGGCGAACAAAGGCGGAGCGCAGCGAATAAAGAACAAAAAAAGCACCCGATATATATTTATCGCATCATGGAGTTGTGTTTTGATTGCGCACCTGCCCAGCGCACCTGGCAATCAAGTACCTTTGCGAATAACTGCCTATCTCGCAGCGATAAGGGAAGCCAGGCATAGTGAACCCGTCGCGGCACTGCGGAGTTGAAATATTCAACCGCACTGTGTGATATTTAGAGGTTCCATCGCGTGCGGCAGTGACTCTTGATCGCTCTCAGGTTCTGTGGCGTTAGTGACCTTAGCGACCTTGGCGCATAACCTCCCCCTTCCTCCATGGCATGTAGGCTCTTTACAAAGCGCTTACACTTGGCTTTAAACAAATTTATAATTCCGCTAGATTTTATGTTTATCAGAGAAAAAGAGGCGAAATAAAGACAAGAACTCTTCGCTTAGCTGCAAAGATTCAGCACTCCAAATAATTTTTGGAAACTTGGGGTAAAAATTACCGTTTTTTTAGCGGGGGGGGGGGGGGGGGGGCTATACAGAACCTTGACCATGACAGTTTATTATTTCTTCGGGTGCTGTAAAACATGTCGCGCTCGCTATCCTGTAAGGCATAATGCCGTGGTGTTGTAATAAATACACCTTCCACGAAAGCTTAATCGCTGAGGCTGGAGGTTGCAGTAAATATCGCAAGTTAAATCCTCCCTTCTCTGGCTGCCCTTCAATAGATGCTATATTAGCAAAGCATGCGTCTACTGAAATTTCGGGTGATGTCAAGAAATTCCAAGTAGTCGGAATTAATCGACAGCTTCTCACTGTCACAAGCAAGGCCCGAATAGAGACTGGTTAATTAGAGATTGTAGTTCTTGTGGGCTTAATTGTACGCCTGTCGTACAATCTTTATCTGCGCCCCAGTAACCGTGCGTATGTTAGAATTGCTAGCGCCTCAGACCATCAACTTATCAAAGAACGTTCTCTGTGGCTTTCCTTACATCCTTCACCGCTACTCTGGAACTGCAAAATCAATCTATGAATGGTTGCTGTCACAAGTTACCATGCATTTCGGCTTACCGCAGTGAACGGCACACAGTCAAAATAAGAAAGCATAAAACTAGGATAAGTTGGTAAATGCTTTCGAAATATAACAAACAGTTGTAAAAGGTGCACACAAAGCGAACGTGGGAGGTAAAGCCTCAGAGTGCCTGCCAACGTTTCGAGAACTAGACTTGTCTTCGTTTAGGCAAAGTGTTCATCCTTCCTCATCATCATCAGCCTGACTACACCCACTGCAGGACAAAGGGCTCTCCATTATCTCTCCACTTAACCCTGTCCTGTTGCAGCTGCGGCCACCCTTCACTCTGAGGAAGGCGACCTAGTGTGACAGAAGGAAAACTAAGAAGTTTTAAATACTTAAAGAACCTTAGAGCGTTTCGTATTGTTCTGTATTTTGTTCTTCATTGTGTATTTTTTCTTCAAAGGCTTCATTGTGAAAGCTCCTCGATGTGGGCTTACCGTCTCCTGTAGCGTTTCAGAATTCGCTGAAGTGCTTCAGTACCATACGTTTGAGTGTTGACGTGGACGACGCGCCTGCCCGTGGTTATTTACTTGTTAGACCAGGGACTTGCATACGCAATTACTCTTCACAGTTTTCCAGCGCACTTCTCTGGCACTGAAAATCTCGTGGGCCTATGAAAGATGGCAGCTGGCTGCAGCTTTAAAGCAGTAAATATATGTTAGGTAATGAACTTCGACGAAAATAAATATACTATTACCAAAACGCTGGCACCGGCTAGCAATGACCTCCCGTGTTGTCTAGCTTATCCTTTCGTCCATCGTCGTCTTGCGCTGTTCTAACTATCTAAAATGCAAATCAGCTCACCAACTTTCCGTACTTCTGCTGTAGTAACGTTGGCACTCTCCACATTGAGTAGCGAAATCGTCAGACTACTCAGTTTCTCTTTTCGGTGGTGTATACGTTAGCCACTGCGATACAGTACCCTTTCGCATTATTGCAATCGGGGTTCAAGAGGCGAGAAAGGTGCCTTTTATAAGGTGTCATGTTCACGGACGCCCTGCTCTTCCAGGCTATGCGGACCGTCATTTAGGGAAGTGGGAACGCAGGCAGACTGTGACTTACAAAGATGCTAACAGTGGCTTGTACTCTCGTGGCATCAGCCAACTGTGTTACTCGTTTTTGAAAAAAGAAAATTGCAAACATCTCATTTCAACTCAGTTAACCATGGTGTTCCGCGAATATCGTTCCGCCCCTTTATCGACGAAGAGCGCTTGTTTGCTAGGTTCTGTGAGTTGCGAGAAGATGAACGCTCTCTGGCCGCTGCACGCAACTGCGCAGCCAGACAATATGCTCAAGTCGGTACGAACACTGTTCGCACTACATTAAGCACTAGTTCTAAAATTTCCCATACCCAAACAACATTGTTACAAACTCATGCGGACCAGCACCATTTGTTTGCAAACGTAACAATTACAAAAACACAGTATGGACCAGCCAGCGCTCATGACGTAAGACCAACGCCAGCGGAAGACACTGCAACATATTAAGAGCTAATAGCCGAACATTACAAGATCATTATCGAAAACCACGCATGTTCTCTCAAGCACACATCCTCGCCCGACAAATGTTCTGCTACTTCGGATGGCGTGATATCACCCACTGTAGGAACTCTCAGAAGATTAGGCCAGATAGAGAATACATCCAATACCTACGTAACGCAGACGTTCCGTCCACTTATTTCGCATGCATCACCTTCCTCCCGGACTCTCTGCTTTTCCTGGGTCTCGTCAAGTCACCAAAGCGCCTTCGCGGAGCAAGCGATCTTTTTCAGGCGCCTTTAGTACCTGCATAGAATAAAGACATTTTCTCCTCGAATTACCACGGCTGTCATCGCCATTTCGGGTTTTAGCTTATTCCCTCTTTGCTACATCTGCAGTGCTTAGGCAGCGCTTGTAATATGCTGTGCTTTGTTTTATCTAGTCACGATGTGCACGACCAGCATCAGTGCCAACGTTTAAACAAGCTGCCAGCTGCCGGAGAAAACTAAACCATGCGCTGAATTTCCGCTCTCTATCACATGCTTGGCAAGTAATGTCCCTCTCTCTTGAATCTGCAACACACTCACCACATGTGACCGAACGAATTTTGCTGAGCAATGTGGGGAAAGTTGCTCTTTATAGGTACGCATTTACCCACTCGGGGAAAAAAAAGTAGCATGTAGGATGTGCAAGTGAGACGGGCTTTGAGCGGCCGTAGTACGCAGTTTCGGCAGCAAATGTGATAGCACTGGGTGCGAGCTCCGGCACTGGAACCAAAAGCGCTTATGTGTACCTTGCGCTTCAAGGCGGGTCACGTGACCCCTCTTGCGGCGGTGTCAGTCGGTTCTCGACAGAAATTCTGTCTTAAAATCTAAAAACCTGGCATTTTTCTTTTCACTTCTCTCTTTTAGAAAATTCCTACCCTTTATATAGCAGTTCTTTCAGCAAAAGTGAACCAGAAGTTTTGAAAATGGGCTTTTTCAGGTATGAAGGTGGTTTCTGTGGCACAATAATACCTGCGTTGGCGGACGTCACAAAACAGGTAATGTTAATTAGTTAGCCGGTTAGCTAATTACTGGTCATTAACTTTTTAACTATAATTGTTTGATACTGGTTGCAATTAGTAAATTGTAGCTGCTCGTTATTGATGGCTCAATCAGTTTTTAGAATTTCGAAAACGCGATTACCCTAGACACTGTGCGTCGACAAAATTTGGCTATTTCAACTAGTTATGTTCACTGGAGAGGTTTCTTGCCTGCATGCTTTGCGAAAGCGCATATATTTTTTTGCACAATTTTAGCAAAACTTGTGCCATAGCACCAAGGGTTAGTGGGTGTTTGAAATTCTAGTAACTGATATGAATATTATTAACGACCGGCTACAAATGTTAAAATTGCAACCGGTCGCCTAACTGTGACGGTTAAAAGCTTACTGCCAAAAATTAGTTAAGCAGGTAAATTGTCAAAAATATTTACCTGTTTTTAACGTGCGCCAACACAGGTATCATTGTGCCGCAGAAGCCGCCTTCGTACCTCGAAAAGCCTATTTATAAAAATCCTGGTTCACCTTCGCTGAAACACCTGCTATATTTTGATTGCTTGTCGTGGTAGCCACTGAATATTATTTGCACTTCTGCCAAGCTGGTTTATTAGAGCCTGAGTGCCAGACGTGCGTGGTGCACTCGGTGCAAGCTTCCAGTCTCGCCCAACGATGGCAATCGGCAGGAAGCACGATTAGTAGAGCTTAGAACGGCTAAAAAAAGCGAGTGCAAATGGTAGTGTCTGTAGGAAGTTTTTCAGGGAGCAAATTTCTTCTGATGCAGTTGCGCAAAAGCCGATATCGATGAACTTCACGGAATTACAGCCACACATTCGAAACATTTAAAGACTATACATATCATCCCCTCAGCCTTGTCACCCATTATAATATTACTCAAGACGGTATTCAAACGGCACCTCCTCCGCCGGCGCAAACAGAAACCAACTGGTCCGTAGTTTGGACCGAAGGCGTTAGGGCTTCCGTTCTGCTGAAAATCTAGTGTCGGCGTTGTGGGTATTGCGAGCGAAAAAGTAGGTGGCCTTCCTGCCCGTTAAGTTGCGGGACCTTGTGAAGTCATCAGAACCTGCCCACCATGGCAGGTGGCAGTTAAGTTAATGGTTAGTCGCAATAGGTTGCTCGCTGACAGCAACCTGGGTCGCTCATGCCGAACCACTGATTGGGTTTGAAACAGACACCTGCCAATGTAGCAGCGCATTGCTGCTACATTGGCCGCTGCGTCGCTGCACCACTGTGTCAGGAGTTGTATGTGAGGACTGCCCGCGATTTGTTAATGTAAAGTAGAGAAGGACCAATTGTGCATATATATGGGCATGTAGACAGAACCTAGACGAAGGTATGCACAAAGAGGACATCAGGTCACTGAACGGAGCCCTTAGCGCTTTCGCGTTATGCCCTTAACGTTGAGCATAAGTACCTCGAAGTTTTTTACTTCAGCTGCTCTCTGCGCTGTGTGCGCAAAAAAAAAAACAAAAGCAGCACGACGGCTCTCTCTGGAAATTAATGCGGAAGGCGCGAAGTTCAGCACTGCTTTTTTTTTCAGCCACAGACTTGCAGTTTGCTTGCTTGAGCGCGCACTTATGTAAAACATGTTTTTTTGCGCGTCCCTAATATGTGACAAATTTGTAAACTTCGTGCAGGCTCACTTGGCAAAGTGGTTTCATTCCCAATATTGACACCTGTAGAAAAGTGAGCGCTTTCCTGGATATGCTTTAATATTACATGTTCATTAATGTTTTTTTTTGTTTATATTAGCAAAAGGTCATAGAACTGTGGATCCTGCAAGTTAATCCTATGATGCCCAGTGCTGCTGACGGGTAACAACCGAAAAATAGTTTTTTTCTAAGGACCATCGCGCGCTTCCAGTTAGAGCTTTGTCATGTTAACTTGAAGAAACCTACGCATCAGCCCTGAAAAACAGAGGGCAGCACTCAGTTATTTATGATCGACAGCGGGACCGCCTTTGGCCTCTGTGGCGCTGCACAAGGCGAAATAGTTTGTCCGCTAGCTTGAACTGAGCATGATTTTCCAAGCAATGAGTACCTGCAACTCTTTGTTTATGAGACAGGCAGCATTCTTGTACAGTATAAAGGCAAAAGAGGTATATAGCCTCATAACGCACGACGTGGAAACAAGGATGCTGCTCAGGAGCGAAATCAGGTGCTCATGGCCGCGTATGATGAGAAAAATCGGGAATGAGCGCTAACTTTTTCTCCGGATGCCTGGACGGGTTAATGGCGACTAATACGTCTGGGGATGCAACGAACTGGTGATATGACTGATTCATCTAAAGACGAATGATAAAACATATCAAAGAGTCACAATCGAATTCGAGAAATTTTCTGCTGCTTTTCAAGGTTGGCTCTGGATCTGAAAGCAGACAAGGCAATAGTACAATATGGACAAATCATAATAAATGGGGCAAGTAACCTGATTTTATATTCTAAGAAAAGAGAGGTTATAGGCCTACCGATGAGGATCCAACATTGCTGAAGCGTATTGTATTTTAGGACGGACAAATGCTAGGTATGCTGACGGTTTGATGGATGGGGTAGGAAATCGCAGATTGTGACCTATAAAGCCTCGTTAGCGATGTTCATGATATTCCTTGATTCTCAGCGTTGCTTTAGGGCGCATAGGTCTACAGGAACGGCGCAACTCACCATGGGCACTTATATTGACTTTACTAAAGCGTTTTATGTCATGAATCAAAACAATCTGCCTCTTATATTAAACAGGTAAGGTCTCCGTGGCGTTGCGCCAACTCTACTAGAATCTTACTTGTCACACAGAGCTCAGTACACAGATGTCAACACAGCAACTTCTGCCCTGTCTATAGCATGCGGAATGCCCTAAGGAAGCATACTTAGGCCGTTATTTTTTTTTATCGACATAAATGATATCTTCTACAGCTCGACTAGCCCTGAGTCTGTGTCATAAGCTCATGGAACATCCTTTTCTTTGTAACAAGTAATTCATAACAAGGCGTCTAAAAGCAACCAAACAATGCTCTTGTTCAACTCAGTTTATGGGCAGAAGCAAATGACAGCTAAATAAATCCGGTAAATACATTATGACGTACCCTCTGAGAGAAAAAAAAAAGATATCAAGACCTATCGAAGTAGTATTCATTAATCAATCTATACCACTCGTTGAGGAAGTAAAAACCCTAGTATTTACCTTCTCAAACAATTTAACGTGGAAAACTCATATACATTACATTTATCCAAAAGTCGCCTCAGCTGTAGGTATACCTGCATGGTTAGGCATATTCTTCCAGTAAGAGTAAAGACAATGCTTTATAACATGTTATTAATTTCTCATTTTCAATATTGCGCAATAGCGACGGCTGAATCCAATTCAAAGAAGCTCTAAGAAGGTGATCCTTGAAAAAGGGAAAAAACCAAAGCAAAATTCACAGTCAATTATGCTGACTCCAGTTTGCCATGCATCCTCGTAGTAACGTCTGTCAAATTTTTTCCTTCCTTGATAAGCGTATTCTATGATCGCTAACTGTGGAATTCTAACCATTTCCCTTTTAACCCTGCGGTCTTTGATGCTGTTAGCTTGTTAGACTTTGGGTGTTCATTTTATGAGGGGAGGTTCTACCACATCTGTTTTGTTTAAAAAACGTTTAGGTCAAAAAAACTTTCGCTTTACGCCGCCCTTGTTTTATGTTCATAAGTTTGGCGCCTTTTCTGACGAATAAATGTTTTGCAATCAGCAGTGAATTCTTTTCTTGTCTCAATGTGCACTATAACGAAATAACTATTCCTTCGTGACAGTGCACATTGAGATAACAAAAGCGGACTCAAAATAAGCGCGAGAATAGACGCTGTCTGTCAACTGCTTCCCACCTTAGCCCGTTGCTTCAAGTGGCAATTAAGTTTGAGAGGTAACAATTGCCTCCGATGGAATCAGTATGTCGAGTTTCGACAAACTAATGCCTTGTTTTCTTTGATGTAACTTGGTTGAAACTGCAGAGGACGCACAGCAGGTGACCAAAACTGGAATGTTCGTTGCATGCTGCCTTACCTCTCGCCTCCAGCGCTTTTCCCTGTCTCACTGCCACCTCAGCCCCATTGTCCTTCCTCACGCTTCCCTCACCTCTGCATTTCTAATAAAATCAAATCAAAGTTATTCAAAATCATTCAAGCTGGAGGGCGCAGTCAAAAAGCCAGTTAGTGATTTGACAGGGACTGTGCGCCCTGTACAAGGCAACAGTAGCGCGCACACTTCGACACACTGCTATAAAAATGAAAAAGAAATAATATATTAGTACTCACTGCACAAGAATACCAAGTGTACAAAAAATTACAGGTGCAGTACAGTTTAACATAGAGTTGAGCACATCGGTAGACATGCCCTAAGAAAAATCGCGAACATGCATACAAACCATCACAATATATTGTAATGAAACAGAATGCAATGTAACGCAATGTAACGAAACAGAATTCTCTCTACGCCGATTCTCTTTCACTCTCGCCTCATCCCGTAAAACTGGGGGTTTATGGGAGGTGAGAACGTAGTCTGGGGCGGTCCCTCGAGAGGGTGCCTTTATCTGATTCTACAGTGCCAGAAACGGCTGCTTGCTCTCTTGGACGGTCGCTGACATTAGAAGCGCCGGAAGTGACAAAGTCATCGTGGCGCACGAGCGGGGTGTTTTCAGTTTATCGTTACGGCTACCGGCCCACTCTTGCTTTCGGCTGAACAAAAACTTTTTCTTGTGTTCTGAAGCCAAGTAGCTAGGGCTTTGCAAATATTCGAAATTTTCGAATATCGAGTAAAAAATCCTTCTTCCCTGAGGGAATCAGATAGTGCACATAAAGAAATATTCGAAAAGAATCGAATAAGACCTCCAGTGTTCGAATAGTTCCCTAATAACTGACGAAGTTCGAATCCGGCCCGCCGTGGTTTTCTTTGACGGCTATTTTTCGCCGGTCCTGCAGTCACTGTCGGCCACGGCTTAATGAGATTAGAGTTCTGGGCAAAAGTCGAGATTCAATTGAACGTGAAGTGATGGAAGCGTATTTCATAAAGAAAAGAGGACAAGCATGTATCAGTGATTCTTCAGTTGCACTGTACAATAGTGAGGTAGCCTTTCTCGATAAGACGATGTAAGTTCAGACCTTGGTATGCTACTGATTGCCACATGATGTATAATTTCGATGCGCATGCTCAAAGTGCATTCTATTTTCTTCCTTTAAATATGTGCTTTGCTTTTTCAATAAAATCAGTTGTAAGTTTGCGCTCGTCCCGTAACCTGTCTTGTGTGCTCTGCTCTGGCAGAGGAGCGACGGGGTCCATTTATGGAGTGGTTTCATAATTCTCAAACATATGGCCTTCAATACTGGTGTATGCGGCAGGGCTCAGCTAGGCCCAGCGAATGCTACCTGCATGCCGGATATTGGAGGCCATTTCAAAACTCTCGTCCCTCTCGTCAACGGAGATGAGGCGCTAGTTTTTCATCGCCGTTGTCAGAATGGAAAGGGTAATTATGCGAGGCGCATGAAATTGCACTCACTAAATATACAGGCTTTCTACCGCGTACCTCATAGTGCAGACCGTTGTTGCGTCGTTAAACCACGACAGATTTCACTTAATGCGGAAAGGCGGTGGCTCTTGGTGTTCGCTGTTTTGCACTAATAATGGTTTTGTACAAATTTTCGCGCATGTAGCGAATAATGATACGAATGTTCGATTCTTATTTGATTAGGTTTAAAGCTAGACTATTCGTATTCGATTCGGCACCGAAGCAAAATTATTCTTTTGCGATTCGGTTTCGAAAACGTACCATTCGCACATGCCCACAAGCAATACATGGGAAAAGTGAACAAAAAAATGAATCATATATGAAGACCACTGAAGAGTACAGAGTTGCTGGTAGGGGTGATAACTGCGATTCAAGAAAATGGATCTACACAGCTGCTTTGCTGCAGGCGCTGGCACCGCTCACCACGCCTGACAACCACTCCAGTCACCGTCTAAAACGTAGGGGACATCAGCCGTGTCACAATTATAGGAGTACAGAGTTCACAGCAAAGCTGTGTAAAGAGTGGGCCAATTATATGCGTCCGAGCATTTCTTCGGCACAGCTCCATTTGAGTACGGTAGTCTATAGACAAGAAGTAAATTTTCCAGGTTGAACTTGAGAGTTTCTTGGGATAAAGCTGACTGTGTGGCGTCACTGTAGCTACGAAACCCTTAAATGCAGTAGCAATAAGTGGTACAGGAATATTTCAAACCAGTCACACATACGACGGTTACACTATAATAAAAAAGATTCTACATGTGTGCATAGTGACAGTAACATTCCCTTTACTGAATAGAACAAAGAAAACTAAAACCGCCATACATGTGTTGATAGGAAATATTAGCAACAAGGAAGTAAGCATTCAGCTATACACAAGCGGTCACAGACAAAGGGGCACACCTTGTGTCTCATCTTAGTTCTTGCCGCAATTGCGCACCGCGACTTGACGAGACCGGGATACTAGGAAAAAGCAAAAATGAACACGCGCGGCTGGCTTTAGAAGCTTTCCACATAAAGGAAAACGCTGTAGACTGTATCAGTGACTCTTCCATGGTTCTGTACGTAGCCGAAATCAATTTTTTTGCGTTCGCGTCTGCGTTAACAGCCCTTGGCATCACTATTGTTGTTAAAGATTGCATTTGAGCATGCGTAGCCAGGTGTATAAGTATGCGTTCCCAGGAAGAAGTAAACAGTTGTTAGTGCGCTTGTGTGTGTCTCTGTGTCTTTTCTTCGTGGTTCGTCCCGTGGTTGCGCAACCTATACCTTCACAACATCATGTACCAACTAGGCCCAACCCAAGTTTTATTGACATCAAAATACATTTCAATAAAATATTTTGTTCTCTTTACACGGCTGTTTCGATTCCTCTGGTGAAAATGTGCAGGGCATCGAACCAAGCAGCGTTCAGGCACTGCTGCAAGCTTGAAAGTCATCAACGCAGTGATATCGGCTCTGGGCGGAACCTGAATGGGGACACGCATTGTTGTTTGCCGGTGCATGGCTTCCTGCTTCCTATGCTGGGAAAATCCTCGTGCCATACCGGTCCTCGCATCCGTCTCTCCCGCTTAAGCCTCTAGCCTCAAAGTGACTTTGCGTCGGGTATTGCACGGCACAGAGGAAACCGCATCTGTGAGTAAAACCCCTCTAACTTTGATTATGGACTTAGGCGCTGCCTGCTGTTCATCACCGGCAGAGCGTTCATACTTACTGAGAAACTGACACAGTCACTGTGTCGATCTAAAGGGGAAGCGGCTCAATCGACTTATAAAGGGCGTTTCACCTAATGCTTTACACTGTTTTTGAAAATAGGCCTTTTGAGTTTGAAGCGCGCTTTTTTCGGCGTAGCATCGTCAGTGCTGTAGTACATAAGAATACAACTTAATCGCTTTGGGACGTTAAACCCCATAAACCAAACCAAACAACTTAATACAACTCAGGCGTGCTAACTACAAGCTGCTTAGCTAATATTGAACAGTTAACTTTTTGGCTATTACTTTTAGGCTCATTAATTATGGATAACACAATCTGGCGGGCTAGTTAGTGGGAAACCATACAATTTCAGCAGCGCGAACACGGTTAGGAAAAGACAGAAGGCGGACAGGACAGAGCGCTGGTCCTGTCCACCTTCTGTCTTTTCCTAACCGTGTTCGCGCTGCTGAAATCGTATTAATTATGGAGAGCCGTGTTGGCCATGACAAGTAATACCCATGACAGCAGGCTTGCTGAAAAACCACGTGATTGCGTTGTTGTGCTACCGTATTGTAGCGCTGCCAAGCACATTCTAAATGAAGGAAGCGTGCGTGCTCAGAGTCTCAAAGTGACTGGCCGATGCTGCTCTGAGCATATATAGTCTGGAAAGTGCGTCGGCACGTTCTTCCAGAAATAGAACGTGGGCTCCGTGATCACCGATAAGTGGAAGGCGGGCCACCGACGGGCAATTCTGACGGCGTTTTTATTGAGGCATTACAGAGACAAAACAAAAGGAAAGGAAAGCAGTGGAGTCGCGTGTTTAAAGCTAGCCTCCGTTTTTATTTTATTTTCATCATTTTTCAGTCCGTGAAACTGAGGGGCAGCCGCTTACTTGGGCGCTCACAGCGGCGCACGTTTCATTCGTCCAAAAACGGTTGAGAGCGCAGGAATATTGTAGCACATGAGCGCAGTCACGTGGGTGTTTTCGAATTTCGCAGGCTTTCTTTAAATGCCGGATAGAAGGACCCGTTGTAGGTACATTGCTACGAAAAACTGGATTACTGCTTTCTTAAACCGTCTACAATTTAGCGAAATACGCGTTACCCTAAAGTGAATATTAGAAATTGAGCAAAATTAATGTTACTTAATTATTAAGCGGAATTTAAAAAAAATACTCTCAGGAGCGCCACATGACGAAAAACAACTGGTCTACGGAATTAGGCGCCCCAGTGATTTTTTTCTTGTTTGGCAGCACGCCGATCTTGTATAGCTGCTTTCGCGTCTTGACACAGCGCAATGTTCGTCCTCTGTTCTTCGCCCTCAGCGAAACGTGTATCCGGATTTCTTGGACACCTTATAACCTCCATGTGCATAGGTGTTAGACTTTGGCTGCCGACAGCCGAGCTGATTCCTGCTCCATCGAGAAAGCTACGTAGCGTTTCCGATCTGAACAGCGCTCTTGTAAGAGCGAATAATTTATAACGAAAAGGGTATGATAATAATGATGATGTTCCACTGCCCTTCCGTTCCCTTTGTATCAGTTGTGTGGAGTGTAGCCCATCTGCTTTGTGAAGTAATGTGACGGTATGTTTTACGTGCGTGATAATTAAGTAGCTGCCGCGTGAAACCGTCAGTCATTGCAACATGTCTATCACAACGAACAATGCGAAATGTTCCGGCGATGGCCAGAACGCGTGTTCAACCGACGTATCGTGACGTGTAATTAAATGAGAATGCTACCATGTCCAACCTTGTTTTGGCCACAGAAAGCTGTTTTGCACATCATTCTCTTCACTTTACGCTTTCTGTTCAGCCCTTTAACAAGTTTCCGTAATCTATTTAAGGGGCTCCTCGTCTGAGACTACGAGACGTGAATGTTTTTTTCCCGCCCGTCGCCGCTGATAGCGCTGGCCTATTCTTTTTATCTGTGGCAAATTTTTCGTTGCTTCATTTTGAAGGCCTATTTCCGCAAGAAGGTGCTGCAAGGAAAGAAAGTAAAAAAGCTGAACAGACAGCATGAGAGCTCCTAACTTCCTCTTTACCGAGCAGCAATGATGGTAGCGAGAGTATGACGTCAAAAAAAAGAGAAAAAGAACTATAATAAGAAGACCAGGTATGCCAAGCACAGTGATGTGCGTGTATCATTAAAACTCTTATGGAAGAAAAAGAAAAACGCAGCATGAGGACTTAAGAGGAATAATAGTAAAGTGGTACTAAGCGTGACTATGGCAGGAGAAAATAAGTAAACGTAGAAACATAGAGAAATTGACACAAGTTAGAAAAAGGGCAAGAGCCGCAAAAAAATGCATGAACATTTGGCGCATTTTTTTGGGAGAAATATCCGACACAGCAAGGTCATAAGAGCACTTCAGCTGGTTGAACAGTGTAGGTAGAGCATGTTGCACTATTTGTTGGCCATAACTTGTAGGGCATTGTTTAAAATTCCAAGGCTCTGCTCTGTGGATGTCATATATTGCTTTCTTTAGCTCTAACTTACCGAGCATAATCAGGGTGTTATTGCTCGTCGTTATTGCAAGTTTATACTCACGATACAGCCTATAGTCATACATGAAATTTATTTGTACACTGTTGTGTTTTTGATTGAAAAGACTCGGGGTGTAGAACAAATATGGCACGGTACATGCAAATGGTAGTATTCGTTTCGGTAAGACACCTCACAGCCGGTGCACCGCAAGGCCTTGTGGGTGCACATATTTAACACTTTTCTGACGTACACTGGGTCTTCTCTTTGAGGGGTTATTTCATTATTAATGCGAGAGCATTATTTGGCCCGGTCGCGTCAATATTGACCGCACGATTACGCCGTTCTATTAAGATAAATGTTTGAAAGTGTGATTGTGAGATAGTGTGTGCTAAAACTTTGCCGTGGGAAAAATTGATTGATGAGGTGTAATTAATTATTTATTAAATGCACAAAAAAAGAAAAAATCCACTTAGACGTAAAAATAGTAATTGACATAGACATGAACGTCAGAACAGCCACGGACGACCATACACTATATCGACGTTTTGTTTTCACATTGCTGCATTGCGGGTCGCGGCAGTGATCTCAAATTTTTACTTAACGCTTCGTTTTTCTGCTTAGCGTTCGTTTTGCTCAGTGCGAAGATTCGGTTCTTCTACCACTCGTTATGCATTTGGCCTGCCAGGACACGAAGCACTTGTAGTAGTGCGGAAAATGCGTCGTGTTTTTTTTAAGCGCACAAGAACATTGTTCTCATCATCATCATCATCAGCCTGACTACACCCACTGCAGGCCAAAGGCCTCTCCCATGTCTCTCCAATTAACCCTGTCCTTTGCTAGTTGCGGCCACTGTATCCCCGCAAACTTCTTAATCTCATCGGCCCACCTAACTTTCTGCCGTCCCCTGCTACGTTTGCCTTCTCTTGGAATCCACTCCGTTAACCTTAAGGACCAGCGGTTGTCTTGCCTTCGCATTACATGCCCGGCCCAAGCCCATTTCTTCCTCTTGATTTCAACTAGGATATCGTTAACCTGTGTTTGTTCCCTCACCCATTCCGCATTCTTCCTATCTCTTAACGTTACACCTATCATCTTTCTTTCCATAGCTCGCTGCGTTGTCCTTAACTTAAGCTGAACCCTCTTTGTTAGCCTCCACGTTTCTGCCCCATAGGTGAGTACCGGTAAGATACAGCTGTTGTATATTTTTGTGTAGAGGGTTATTGGTAAACTCATTGATCTTTAAACATTTTTCTATAAGCCGCGAACTGCGTTACTTATCCGAAAACATGAATGCATGAAAATCGCTGCTTTCTGTAGCCTGCAAGTTGGATGGCTTCCGACGTTCCAGTAGCAATTAAAAATTCTTCTAAGAGTTGCAAATATACGATGCCGTTCTCAGATGTTCTCAAAAGAACTTCACAGAAGGGCGCCAATTAGGATTCTCATATGCTGCCGCGGTGGCTCAGTCGTTATGGTGCTCGGCTGTTCACCTGAAAGATGCAGGTTCGATCACGGCTGCGACGGTCGAATTACAATGGAAGCGAAATTCTAGAGGCCCGTGTACTCTACGATGTCAGTGCACGTTAAAGAACCCCAGGTGGTGGAAATTTCCGGAGCCCTTCAATAATGCGTCCCTCATAGGCTGAGTCGCTTTGGTACGTTAAACCACAAACCAGAATTCTCGCATGGCGCGTTACCGTACTGCACTACATTGCATAGATGCGCCAGGAGATGTGTTTTTGCTTGATAGGATCAGAGTGTAGAAAACCCGGAAAAAACTGCCATTGTGTGCTGTTTCGTCAGGAATGCTATTTCTTCAAATGACTTGTTACCTCGTAGACCTCTGCGGTCAAACTCGCAGAAAATCTGTCTACTCTTTAATCATCTGCTGAGCCTTTTCAAGTCTTTGAGTTGCTGCTACGTGGTTCTTGCTGTTTGGTTGGTTTGGAGCCACTGAATACTTCCTGTAGGTACGCTTTAATTTCACGGAAATGAGTACTACCAACGGTACACTAGGGGCGCGGGCGAGTTCTGCATCTTGAGACCTCAACTTATATTTTTTTAATGAACACTGTGCGAAATTGCAAATAGTCGGCTACTGCCGAATGCTCTGAAAGCGTGAAGAAACGATGGGGCTCGGGGCAAGGCTTTTTTAATGCCTAAAGTAATTGGGTGAGAAGTGTCCGATTTGGTGCTTGGTTTTTGCGCAAATTTCGGCAGACCTTCAGCGCTCGTTCGGCGCGCGCGAGAGCGATGCGCGACTTGAGCTGGTAAGAACTCAGTGCTTTTCGTCCCCCAATAATGCGCCCATGTGCAGATGACGTGACTCGAATCATGCTTCTGTTTGGTTCTCAGATCCAGGGCGTTACTCATTATATGAGCTTCAGCGAAACCCGCCGCCCGTGCAGTGACTATGTACTGGCTCCTCCAAGATTCATCTGTGAAAGCTGGAGAAGCATAAGCGCAGCTTCCGCCTGAGACGCGATCCCGCCTTTCGTGTCGCTCACGTCGAAAAGCACTGCAATTCATAAATAAAATGCGTTGTGTTTCCAGCGTTGTCCTGTGTACTTCTCCTCCTTGTGATTGCGTCCTTTTCGCTGGTTTTCTACATACCATGCACCAACTGGCCCAACAAGCTACGCTTCTTCATTATATGATCTTTCGAGCCCCTTCGATACCTTTTCATAATCTTGACATCATTACCACGGGTACATCAGGCGGAACTTTCCTCAGCGTGTTGAGTTCGAATATTCCAGTGCTATGGAGCCATCCGCTCCATGGTGGGCGGATGAGATTAAGAAGTTTGCGGGGATACAGTGGCGGCAACTGCCAAAGGGCAGGGTTAGTTGGAGAGACATGGGAGAGGCCTTTGCCCTGCAGTGGGTGTAGCCAGGCTGATGATGATGATGATGGAGCCACACGAAGGTGCGCTCATATTTGCAGCTTCAGCGAAACCCGCCGCCCGTGCAGTGACTATGTACTGGCTCGTCCAAGATTCATCTGTGAAAGCTGGAGAAGCATAAGCGCAGCTTCCGCCTGAGACGCGATCCCGCCTTTCGTGTCGCTCACGTCGAAAAGCACTGCAATTCATAAATAAAATGCGTTTAATACATCAACTAGCGTAAAAAATGCAGGGGGCACTTTGACTGTCTAAAGTGCGTAGAGGCGAAAGCGTTTTCCGCACCACTTTGACTGCCTCTGTGCCACTGGTAACGACACCACTGGATGACGTCACACATAATTGATGACGAAGTAATGAAAAATTACTAATTAATGACTGATTACTGATTAATCACTCAGCACAATTGACTGCTAATTAATGGCGCTTAAGCTTCGCCTTTAGGAGTGGAACGCGACAGCGTGTTGTACCGCTGCCAGGGAGTCCACGGAACGCCACCATCCTTTCGGCGCGATGCCTTGCCCTTTGAACGCAACGCTTTTTGAGGAAGCGAAATGGCGCTGTAATCGTCAGTCATCTCGGTGGACACCTTAACCGCACCGCACAGGAAGGGAGGAAGTGGCAATGAAAGAAGAAAGAGGGGCCGTAATGAAGAAACCGAAAATTGTATTTGAGGAAAGGAAATTACGCAGTAACAGTTTCACATATCTCGGTGGACACCCGTCAAAACGCAGACACATCTGTCGACACGGCTGCCGACAGGACACGGCTGCCGACACGGATTACTAAAGACAGCATGAGGCATTAAAGGCTTTCGCCTTAAAAAGCAATAACAAAAGTTCATTCATGTGAAGAGATCACCAAAGCCAGCTGCGCTCTGATAACGCATTATTGAATATCGTAATCATCGTGCAGGTATTTTTCTCCATGAAATAATTACGAGTGCAATATTGACTTGGTAAAACTTCGGACATCTTCGCTTTAAGCCCAGTATTCCTCTGCTGATATATCTGCTATAGAAATTAAGTAATTCGTGTTTCTGCAGTAGGGTGAATCGAGTGAGCGGAACAGTCACCAGCGAGGGCTCTCTGATGCGAGTTTCAATAATGCTAAAATAATAATTAAAAGCCAATGCGAGTAAAACTGCTTGACATTCCGCTAAACTGCCAATAAACACTCTTGTCTGGCAAGGCTATCAGCTTGCCATCATTTTACACACGCAGTGACAATCTAGCCGAGGGCGTGAACACGGGCGTTTCCTTAGTGTCTGTGAGATCGTTTACCAGGGTGAATTATTCTTTTGCGCATGGAGATAAATAAACTGTCTCTTTTGTAAATACGGGGACTTGGATTAGTAGATATTGGCTAAAAGTGTTCCATTGAAATAGGTTTACGCCTTCAAGAAGGGTAAAGAATTCTATAAAACTTACTTGTTCAGAGATCTGTTTAATCCACCTGTACTAGGCCATGTCAAAGGATTTCTAGCAGCAGCTATGGCACACAGTTTAAAAAGCACAAAAATGAAGCAACCTAATGGAAAGGTATAGCACCTCTGAGGACTAGTAAACAATCGTAATTGACGTACATTTTTGAATGAAACGAAAAAAAGAGCAGTTGCATATAAAAGACATGCTTTGAAGCGCAAACATCGCGAAAAATGAACAATGCTAGGAGGTCCCGATACAACCTTTGTGCTCTGGGACCTCCTTCTGTATATTCATTGATGCACAGTATATATCACCGAATGAAAAATCTTCTTAAAAAATGCGAAAACAAAAAAAAATGAACGATGGGAACGTGCACCTGGTCAAGTTGTCCTTGCCCAGGTCTCGTCGCGGGCGCAGCAAATAAGACGAGAGCGAGTAAATACCGCGCAGCCGCTGCTTCTGTGAGCTGAAAGAAGCAGAAGTAGCGATTTCGCCTTTATTTCTTGCTCTGGCCCTTCAGCTCTCACGACTTCTTTAGGGATTTTTTTTTCTCTTGACCACTTGCAATCCCTCGCAGAACGGCTTTAACAGCACTCATCTCCTGGCGAATCTTGTTATCCGGCCAACCGGGAGACCTATTAGATACCTCTACCTCTAACGAAGCAAGAAAGAAGGGGAAATAACATCATATTTGCATTCCAAACCACCGTCACGACAGTTAGATGAGGCAAGCCTGCTTTCACGGGGTGCTCCGCTCTACCCGGATTGGTGCGCGAACGCGGTAAGCAAGCAAAGAGCAAATCAGAGAGCAAAAAAAAAAAAAAACGCGAGTGGCAGTTATCGCGACTTGGGCTCTTATTGAACCCTCTCCCAGCGCACTCGACAATAAAGTACCTTTCTGAATAACTGCCTCTCTCACAACGAGGATCGCAAGAGAGGAGGCAGGGGCACTGAACCCGTAGCGCCGAAGCCGCATCAGACGAGGTGGCCACGATAGCCGAGGATGGCTCGTTACGGCTATTTGCATATTTGCCTGCGCTGTGCGGTATACACCAGTCTGCAATTGCGCAAGGCAGTGATCTTCGATCTTGCGGACGGCGTGTTGCACTGGAGACCTTAGAGCATAACTTCTCCCTATTCGCATGGCATGCGAGATTTTCAGAAAGTAGTTTTGTTCGGTTTCCAACACGTTCACTTGCATTCACCCCATTTGGTACTCAGTGAGGAAAAGGCGGCGAAATAAAGCCTACTGGTGTCCTTCACATCAACTGCTTGCAGGAGATTCAGCACTATAAGACCGTTCGTCAGACATAACAACAAAAACGTAAAATCTATTAATGCAGGTTCCAGCAATATTTACTAAGTAGAAATTCAAGTTCTACGAAGCTTAAAGAGAGACTTCACCCTGGGCGCAGTTTGTTATTTTGCCCTTACGCGAAACGGAGGCCACGAACATGTGAATAATTTTTGAGAACCTATCCAAAGTTTCGTGGATGCTGTTTTCTAAGAAAGTGCCCGTTGCTGTACAATACACCCAATGACCTGCCGTGGCAGCTTGCTGGTTAAAGCATTCGGCTACTGAATCCATATTCGCGGGTTCCATCCCGGCTGCGGCGGACGTCCTTTAATGGAAGCTCTGCGTCGGGATTTCGGATTATGTTACAGAACTCTGGTCGAAACCAGTTCTTGGCCTTTCATTGCAGCGCAGATGGTATCTCACATTCCAACTACAGGGCGAAAAAACTCAACCCATCCATAACCAGACGGCCGCACGGTACAACCCGTTCCGATTGACCGCACTGTTTTGACGGCAGAGTAGCGGAAGGAGGAGAAAGAGAGGCGAGGAGGTTTAAACGGCGAACAAAACAAGTAAGATAAAGACTACGGTGACCTTGCCGACTTGCCCAGGTTTGTATCTCTCACGTGCATTGCGCAAAAGCAATTCCCTTTTACCAGAGTTCATGACCGAGGATTGCCTTCTCGTTCAGGGCCACGTGTACACTTCGCCATCGGCTTCGTACTCCTCTTTCATAAGGAGAAAGCAAAGATGTGCGTAGCATTTATAGTATATCGCCATGGAAAGCGTAAGCGATCTTTCTTTCAGACTCTGCCGCCACTGGCGCTGGCGTTACGCCATATGGCCACATGGGAAGGGGCTTCTTATTCCTGTGGGCAGAAAAACATCACCCTTCTCGCACAAAACGAACGCACCAGAGGGGCGCGGTAGCCGAACACCCGAGACCGCCATGTGCATTCTCCCTTCACCACTTCGTTGTTCTGCCAGCGGCAAGTGTCTCCCGAGGAGAAGTACTCTGCACATTGTAAGAGATTTATTATTCCTGGGGGCTAGTCAATGTTTTTTTCTAGTGCCAAAAAGACTGCCAAAGCAAATGTCTTAATAGTAAGAGCGCGAGAAAAGCTGCTTCAGGTGCGTCTTGTCTGGCAGAGCTGGTGAAGAAGGAACGAAGTGAAAGGGTTCTTGCCGCTGATAAATTCTTTAATAATGGTGTTATGGGAGATCTTGTGGACAATAATTTCGCGCGACGAAGCTATTTCTTAAGGTTGCGTTTCTGCCTGCCAGTATTTTAATTAAAGTAGTGAAGCGTCGCAACTTTACTTGGAAAGACGAGACGAGTTGATAATTCTGTCCGAATGATGAGAAATCTGTGGGAATGGCTTGACTGAACGTAAGAATGCGATGTTTTGGGCACCTACTCAGAGCAGCCCAGATACTTTCTACATTCTGAATATTTTTCTTTGCTTTTAATGTCTGAACGTTCAGTTAAGATTATCTGTGTGCTCCTTGCCTTCCGCAGGCAATTAATACAATAGCTGCTACAGCAGCGGCATTGATGCTCCACGAAAAATATGCGCGTACTAAGTTTTCTGGCTTGAAGCTATTTTGAAGTGTATGCTGGACGTACCATATATTTTTAAAACCGATAAAGGTTTCAGGGCATAGAAGCAAATATTTGTATCCAAGAAAACATGTTCTCAAGGTTGAAGGCACAATGCAGCTTATCTTCCAAGACCTCACTCAGCTCAGGAGGGAATTAAATTCTGTACCTAATCGTTCACGTACATTATCCTGTACTCTCAGTAGCTGCGTAAATATGAGAGAAGCAGCCGTGCAGTGTCTGTAATCTGGAGAACCAGCTGAGAGGCGTGCTGCAGTTAATTTTACTGCGCGATATCTAAGCTTCTCAGATTTGACTGACGTCGTAAAGTGTCACACCTTCGGGTGCTCGCAAGGAAGAGGCGTAGGCCCGCGTTTCATTGCTTGTTAGACCAGCGGGTGGCAGGCTTAATGGTCGTTTATAGACTTTCCAACGCCATGCTTTTCTGCACTTGATTAATTTGTTGTCTGTCTGAAAGATGGCAGCGTGGCTGAAGCGCTAAGACACTGAAAACACGCTTGTGAATGAACTTTGCTGGAAATATTTTTTTTATTACAATGCTGCTACCGACTGGCGTGACTGCGGCTGAGGGAGCGCTTTCGACTTTGAGTGGTGGATCCGTCAGTTCACATAATGTTTCTTTTGCATAACAAATGCTTTCGCTGCAGAGAGGGAGTACCTAACTACAGCATCTGAATGTTTGTGCATATTTTAAGTGGAAGTTAAAAAGGCAAGAAAGCAACGTTTTGCAAAGCGTCGGCACTGATGACGTCTGCCAATCCCTTCTCGGCTTTGCAGTACGTTCTTTCTTGCAGTTCCCACCAGTGTACGTACGCTTCCTATGCAGTACTGCATGCCATGCTGCCCTGTACAGGATTCTTGTCGTGCCGGGACTTGAGTACACTTCCGTTGTATGGAATTTGATCTGCCGCACCTCTTCGTAAAAACTAAAAAATCTTCGCAAAATGTTTGTGAGGCGTGCCATGAACCGTGCCATCTGCTTATATTCTTCCCGAGACGATTACAGGGCTGCCTTGCGCGCTCTAGAACTAACAGTGTTGGAGTCTAGACGGCAGTCGTGGGGCCTTCTCTTCATCTCCAATTGTTTGCGTGCACACATTGACTGCATGCACCTAGCATCTTCGACCAAGCTGCGGATGCCAGGATGGTCCGTGCGACAAAGCCGTGTCTGACGTGTCACGGTTCAAACTGAGCACCATTTTACAAGTGATGTGCGCGTGCAGCACCATGATATATTTCATCAGGATTTGAAATCTTTCAGGCGAAACATGATGTGCTCACTGAGACACCGTTTGACCGTTAACTCTTTCTACCATTTGTTGCCACTGTGATCCTCTCCAACATTTGTAATTGCTCTTTTGTTACTTGTTATTCTTTTTATTGTTGTTTTCTCTTTCACTGATCTGAGTGGAGCTCTGTAAAAGGCCTTTGGTTGTTAGTGGGCACATCACAATAAATGAATAACAAGCTGTGGTTGCTACAGAGGCCAACAGTAGCTTGTATTAAAGTAGCATCTGCCATTAGTGTGGCTCGTTCTTTAAAACAAAAGGAAAACGCTCGAAAGCACAGTTTTCAATTTCTTTCTGCGAAAGTTGTTGCGGTGCCAAGACAAGTTGTTTTAGACAAAAAGCGGTTGAATAAACTTTTCCGGCAACTTTCTACAACGGCCTGTCTGAGGCAATGGGAAGTGATTATCTGCACTAAAATACACGCTATCGCGTAAAGTGGATATACCCATTAGAACGTGGTACGTAGTCCATGGCAATGAATTCGATTGCAATGAAAGCGTAGTAGTCCTGGGTGCGGCTCACACAGTACACGGTTTATTGGCGATCAAGGGCAGACGTCTTTGCCCTTCAGCGAGTGATGAATGTCGTCTGACTGATGCATGTCGTGAAAACAATGCCTACACTGGTTTTCTCTTCACTGAATATGCGCAACAATTTTTGCAGGCTAGGGCCGCATTCCGCTAACCATGGCGAAGGAACTACACGATCGGCGGGACATCGTGGTGGACCGCTGCTGGAGTCTCGCTCCCCTGTCGGCACTCTCGGCTCTGCTAGCCATGCTCATCCCTAAGAACGGTGCACTGTTCTACGTCGCATTCGTGGACGAGTTCGAAGTTAGCCGCCAGAGCGCCAGTTGGCCGCTGACTCTCAACATGGTGATGGCGCACATGGCTGGTGAGTTAAAAAAAAACAAAAACGATGCAAGCGGCCGAAAACGTAGCAATCTCAAATAGGCGGTTATAGCATTTGTAGAGTATTCCGAAAATAGAAACAAAATCCCGTAGTTGTCCTTGTTAGGCGCGACAAGGAAGTTGTACACTGTTCGTCAGTCCACAGTCGGGTTCATGCTACTACGGAGCACTAAGTTCTAGTTTGGGATGTCGATTGTGACAAACCTTGACTGAGGTTTTATCGGGTGTCAACGCTTTCTTTTAAGCATATCCAGCTAGCATTTACTGTTTGTTAAAGAAATATGCGCGTGTTCAGATTTTTATAAGGGCTTTCGTGTGAATTCTGGGAAATCCTGATATCCGCAGAAAAAGTAAAATAATGCCGTCCGTAGTCCGACATGCAAACTTCAGAGAGTAGGGTGGGCTAGAGAGGGTAAATTCACAATGCATTGCTGCAGACAATACTTATGCCACACTAACGACAGACAACGGAACAAACAAGATGAGACACTTGAAATACCGAAATCGCCACCGCACCTGCTTGGCTGCGTCCTTGGGAATGAGCAGCTTTTCCTGCTATGCTTTGCTAGGAACACTGCAGTCGTGTGCAGACAGCAGGTAATTGTAACCGACCGCGATCGTGAGCAGAATTTGAAAGGGTAAGGGTATCGTTATAGCCAGCGTCGTCGCTTCGGCAGATGCGGTTGTTGCTACGCACGTTTGTTCTTTCACTCTTCTTTCTTATATCTTTCAACTCTCCTTTATCTGCACGGGGCAGCGGTTGTGCCTCAGCACGAGCCAGTAGGCAGGCCCATGAAATTTCCTTTTCATCTTTTCCCAGTCACAACAACAGCAACAAGACAATTTCAAGGTGCGCTTCATGTATCGTGTTCTGATAGTGCCAGTTACATCACCATCCTAGAGTGAGATTACGGTAATGAATGGAATATTGTGGTGAAGGCACGGAAGGCTACACTCGTAAAACGGTTATATAATAGGAAGTCACCGGCTGCCTTAGTGTATGTCGTCGGCAGATTTTAAGCTACATTGGAATACACTCGCTAATAGACTAGATGCAATGGGCAGTAACATTGCCCTTTATGCTATATCCATGTTGCGGAGATTGATTTTTGTGTAGGCACTGATTCTAGCTATTCTTATCACAATTGAATGACCT
Source organism: Amblyomma mixtum (assembly GCF_055824585.1). Classification (NCBI taxonomy): domain Eukaryota; kingdom Metazoa; phylum Arthropoda; class Arachnida; order Ixodida; family Ixodidae; genus Amblyomma; species Amblyomma mixtum. The sequence continues at coordinate 205,362,390 of NC_143013.1, forward strand.
TGTCATTGTGCGATTTCTACGTATTACTTGCTATGGCACAGCTGATTGCGGAAAGAATTCTTTGCCAGCCTTCGTACTTAAGTCTGTCGAGGTCCAAATTATGGTCGGCAAAAGAAGCGCTTAGACTGCAGCCCCTCTACTCTTCCACCTCAAAACGACTCAATGCTCCCTAGGGTCATGTCTTGGCTTAGTGTGACTCCTCTCTAGGAGCGTTGCTGGACAAAAAAATTACCAGTAGATTTTCGAAAAAGGAGATTTTTTTTGTCGCAACACAGTAGGGAACATTGCCTCTATACGCTGTTGTGACGGCGTCAGAAAAGGTGGAATCGTTCTGGATATTGTCTGGCTTAAGTACCTCGAACGCTCGGAGGGTGCCCGAAGAGAGCATGTTTCCGTCGACAACGTGGCAAATGTCCAGGCCTCCATCATCAATATGCAGCACGTGCCGCTCCTGCTCACGCTTGTTTTCTTTGCTGATGTCCTTGAAAACAAGTGCATGCGCTTAGTTCCTATTTGAAGCGGAATAATATAATGGCGGTGCTTCCATTGATGGCGCTCTGCATTAAACTAGAACTAGCAATACGACAAATACGATGCTTAAAAGATATACCCATTGGTTCCACTGGTTAACAAGACAAATAATGAAGTAAAAGACGATGTAGCTTCTGGAGGTAGGGAATCAACCCAAGTTAAAAGGCTGCAAACGTGAGCACAGCTTGTGCGGTTGTAGGTAAATGGAACAGCGAGAGAAATATTCGTCCAGTTGCGATACACAAGTTTTTCGATGATGATGATGACAATTTTAACCCGTGTGATGGGTTCATATTTTGGAATACAATTGTTAAATATAATAAGACATCTGAATTACTGAGCGGAGAGTGCCAAGTATGTTAGCCTTTTCTGGGTTAGGGTTTGGTAAATGCTAAGCTGAATACTTTTTGCGTGACTTTGAAAGCTTGTCGAATTGTATCTGTTCGCGAAATATTTTAACTAACTTTACTGCCGTTGAAGAGCGTGCAGCTAGGGCCCATAACATACTAAGGAATCGTCTGCCGAGGCTTTTTAAAAATAAATCTCCACAAGGTTGTTGACCATACTGTAGGGAAAAAATGGCACATATGAACCCATGCAGGAGTTTCAATAGAAGCTAAAGAGTTACCCAATTCTCCCGGAGGGAAATCCGCTACGTTATCGATAATTCGACATGCTGACGTTAGTGTATTTATGAAAGTGTGAATGCACAAGGCTAGTAATTCAGGGCAATTGCTTACAGTTTTGAACTGGAGAAGCGCTAAGAACAGGATCGATCGAAGACAGCTTGAAATAATTAGGTCGCTAAAATGCTAACAGGAGAGAGCTTTGGGGCTTAATTTAGTAGACATATTCTTGCATCCGCTAATTGTTTGATCAGTGGATGGCATCGCTAGTGCTTGAGGCAAGACGTAAGTGCACACTGGAAAGCTAGTAAGTCTTTCCTATGTGTATTTTAGCGCGGTAAATTGTCAAATTAAGATATTTGCTCTTCCCTCACTTGAGGTTGTGCTTACTTCAGTAGCGTCAAGAACAGCAGCTTGCTGTGAGAGGTAGTTGCACGGATTTGTAACTAAATGTAGTTATGACATGAGCGACGACCTTACTTCTCAAGTTACAGCGCTCGATGTTTTATGTAAAATGCTGCAAATATATGGCAACACAGTGCATATGAACAAATATTAATAAGATTACGGAATAGCAGCCTTGGATGGCTATGGAGAATTATCATATTTGAAACTATCCAGCATTTCTGAGTTAGGTAAGGTAAACTCGGTTTCCTTTATTGTGTTTAGAGGACCATCTCATTCAATCTCAGTATTGCAGAGTTATCACGGCGTTTATTCTGACTTTTTCCAGGTTTGCTAGTCATGGCGCTGCAAGAGAGGATCACAATCTATCAAATCGCCGTGACTGGCAGCCTGCTGAACTTCGGTGCGCTCATCGCCTCCGCCTTCGTACCGGACATCACTTGGATGACCGTCACTTTGGGTCTCATCAGTGGTGAGCAGAACTTGCAGTCTCGCAGGTATCTAGCCCATATCTGGCCCCCACAATGTCAACAGCCATCTTTATCCCAAGAACTCTGTAGTCAGCGTTCAAGCTAAGAATATTCGGTGTAGAAGAGCAAGAATTGCTGAGAGATCTAAAAGAGCCAGAGAAAACATCGAAGTGCTGCAGACAGACCTGTCTGCTTCTGTCTATTGGTGCATGATCGAAAACATTACACACTTTTAAGCCATCGCTCATTCAGTTATCTGACTTGCAGCATTCAGCGGTGTGTCGTTCAATTGTCCGACTCTGTGATTGCCAGCGTTTTGTAGGCGTTCTATTACTGCGAGCATGAGCAACATGCAACAGGTGTTAGTAATTCTTCTACCCTCCAAGTGAAGGCTACGCACAACGTTAGTTCACTGACTCCTGAACGCAAACAGGGACTTTCGCTTTCGGATTACATGGGCAAAATTCGGGCGCTAAATTTTGAGCCCGAAATCAAGTACTAATTAAATTTCTTCGAAGTCCTTTCTTAGTTCGAGCTTTTTCTAGTTACTTTTGAGCAGAAATGGTTAAGCTGAAGACTGGATTTGTTGCCGCGTATGAAACGGTAATAGCTATAGTCGCATATGCGCTCTAAAACCGTACACATTACTATAATACAAAGGAATTAGAGAATGATGGGGAAATCATGGTTGAACAAAGCAAAAATATTGAAGGGGACACACAAGCATCGCCTTAAGGGTGTTGGTTTATAGCTTTGCTTATGCGGGTTTCACGTCCCAAAGCGACTCAGGCTATGAGAGACGCTGTTGGGCTCTGGAAAGTTTGATCACCTGGGGTTCCTTATTGTGCCCTGACATCTCAGAGTACGCGGGTACCTACAATTTAGCCTCCACCAGAATTTGACCGCCGCGGCCAGGATCGAATCCGCGTCTTCCGGGTCAGCAACCGAGCGCCATAACCACTGAGACACCGCGGCGACGCCCTAAGGGCATCAAGGGATAACATTAATCGGTTAATGTCCATATATGCGGAGCTGGTAATTCTTGACCTTACATTCGTAGATCCCTCGGAGTCGTGAGAGTTGCTTGAACAACGGTGTGAAGTATTGTTTATTTCTAACTGTAACCCCCCCCCCCCCCCCCCTTATGTAATGCTCGAAAAGGGCCTTTAGGGTATGTGAGTAAATAAATAAATAAACCCCTGCTGGCCCAGTGGTGCAGCGGTTAAGCCATGCGCCACTACCCTGCGATGGCAGGTGCTGCCATTGGAAGGGGATTGCACAACCCAGGCTGGTATTCCCGAGAAGCAGCTCGCGGCGAATCATTAACTGCCGCCTGCAACGGTGGTCAGTTTGCTCACAATTTGTTAGGTGGTTGTGATGACGCCACAAGATCGAGTGATCTAAGTGGCCCACCAATGCTGCCTGAGCGGCCGGTTGCTCCGGCCGCTCCGGCCCCGGGACTTCAAATGGTCGAAGCCGCCACATCTACGCCGGACATAATTATCCGACATAAGGGTACTAAAGCTTTCGCGTTAAAACTGGGTTAATAGGAGGAGTTTATAGGTCCGTCTTTGGAGTGCATACCGGCTATCAATGCACATTGCTAAGCCAACCACGTTCAGCCCCGTATGTGTGGGTCTCATCTGCAGACAGCTGGAAGAAGCCGACAATGCCGCATAACATATGTAAAGGAGAAGAGTTGCTACTTTGCACCACTTTTATTGCACTGACAAACATGTTATCCAGTCCGCGGGACAAGTGTGCCCTGCTGGGCCCACAGCCATGCACTGATCTCATACACCGACGTCAGCCCCTCCGTTCCCGCAGCCTACGTGTACTAACTTGGAACTTAAAGATTTGGAAGCGAAATGACGTGCTCGAGGAATCGTGCGCGTATGCCTAGCTATCGGCTGATTTCAGGGGGCGGCTAGATATCAGTGTAAGCTCAACTAAGATAATCTGCTGGCTAAAAAACACCCAGAGCAGCCTGTAAAAAACAGGAATCGCCTCCGTCCCCTTCAATCAGCAATACCAAAGAGATTACTCAGCATTAAACAACAGCATTTAGCTCATGTCCTTGTTTCATTCGAGCTCCCCCTTCTAAATCATGTCTTACCAACTAGCCGAAACGTCCACGTGGCTTACGCGCTGAGTTTGGCCTGCTGGGTTTTTAGGGCGAGAATGCTTAGCCAGCTTGGTAATTTTCAAACTCACTCTCACAATCTCTTTCTTATCGTCAAGGAGGATGGCGCAGCTCTAATTATGATTCGAAACCATTGGGAAAGGCATATGCGTTTTTTTCTAAATTTACCAAGCTCTCTTACCTGCAGGTCGCTAATACTTTGGGAAAACTTTTTGCAGCTGGCTATGACATGTGCTCTCTCTCTCTCTCTCTCGTGCAGGAACAGCTGTAGGAATGATCATGCTGACCCTCTCCATATACAACATGCTGTACTTTGACAAGTACCGGGCGACTGCCAGCGGCTTCAAGTACACGGGCATGACGTTGGCACCCTTAGCCTTCCCTTTGCTGCTTTCGGCACTTGTCAGAGAGTACGGCCTTCATGGAGCGCTGCTGATACTGTCTGCCGTCACGCTAAACACACTGCCTGTATCAATGCTCATGAACAATCCGCGACCTTTTACTTTGTGCAGTGGCGGCGGACATGCGAAGGCTGAAAATGATGTTAAAAACAAAAGTTGCTGCTTGGAAGAAAAGTCCACTCCAAAGGCAAAAAATGCTCTACCGGCCGATGTTTCAGCTTTTCTGAAGTGTGGCACTCAAATATCGTTGCGAGCGGAGGCCGACAAATCCAACAATGGGTTGAGGAATAACCTTGCATTATCTAAGCGGAAGGAAAATGGAGGCTATCCAGCACCCAGAATTTCGTGCGACTGTAACTCTCCAAAAGACGACGCCCATAAATATGACATCGCTCAAGATCTCCGTCCAGCCTGGAAGGTAAATAAGCAAAACGGGGTGACTTGCCATCTAAGCACAGAGGGGCGCTTAGTGGACGGAGATGGATGTGCTCGTAAGACCGGTGCAAGTGGACTCGGTGCTGAGCTTGTATGTGACAACAGCACGATCCTGGAGGGACGCGGCAGTAACAATGAAGCTGCGTCGAGTAGCAATTACGCCGACATCATGGTTCTTCTGCGAAACCCCATCCTGTATATTCTGGTGGCCACGTTCACCATCGGAGAGTACACCACGGTCACATTGGAGACGACAGTGCTGGACTATGCCGGCGACAGGGGCGCCCTAAGACGTCAAGCCGAGCCCATCATCACTTACGTAGCCACGGCTGAGATGGTGGGACGCCTGGTGATACCGTTCTTCTGGGATCGGGGAAGGCATAGCCGCTGTCTTCTCGTGGCGTTGTGTCTGGTGGCCGAGGCGCTCTGTCTGGTTGGCTTACCGCACGCCACTTCTTTTCCTCAAGTTTTGACGACTGCTGTGATAACGGGACTTCCGGCAGGCTGTGTAGTGGCTTTAAAACCTGTGCTGCTCAGTGATTACTTCGGCGTAGAGAAGCTGTCTATGTGCTGGGGCGTCGCCGGTGTTTTTATGCTGCCTGTGGCCTTCGGAGGTCCGCTGCTGATCGGTGAGTTTGGAAAAGCATGCTCTCCGTAATTAAATCGAATCATTCTGGTTTCCGCACTTAAAACATCACTGGCGCGAAGCTTTCTGCTTTAGACCACCGCTGAAAGCCTGCATGGTTTGCTAAAATGTATGTGCCCCATTTATTTTGTCCATATACTTGGAATCGTTGTGAACTTCTCTCTTCGTTATGCAGCATGCCTACTCTGCAGGAAATGGTGGTTTTCTACATCCTAATGCATTTAAGATGCATTGATGGGTTAAAACAGATGAGGAAACTTTTTGAGATCGCGTTATGGGGCTGAAAAAAGAGATGACAAAAAACATTGCCCCCGAATTACTTGGCCAAGCTAAATGAGACGAAGACATGGACATGCCAGCCGGTATGCCAATGTTTAGCTTAGCTTGTCTTTGTTGAGGTTTTTATATGGTAGGAAAATCAATTTGCATCCGAATTTTCTTGCTGTAGTTTCTCGACCTTCCTCTTGCGATAAGCCGCCTGAGTTTCTGTGGCGATTCGAGTCACCTTTTTCTCTGCTCGATGGTCTCGGAAGCCACGTGTACACCTCTCGACTGCACGTTCCTCCGGCAAAATCATCATTCTCCTCTCCTTTCCAGCACTTCGCATTTCTCGCTCTTCATCTGTTTCCGTATCCTGTTTAGCAAGGTTAACTGTCTGCGCCTCTTTGCTTCGGCTTCCCGCCTCGCTATATGCGCTGAATAGGTTGACTCACGTTCAAGCTCTCCTCTTTTGATTTGCTCTTCAGGTCGCCGTGAACACCTTTTGGCTTGGGAATCTGTCGAAGGTCTGGCTTTGACCATGATATATCGTTTGCTGCACTGCAGATTCCTCCACTGACTTCATCCTTCGTCTCTTCTTTCTGGCATCTGCATGTGCATGCATCCACGTTTCTCTCTCTTCATTATCGCACCCTCTTTCTCCTCGGCTGCAGCAGGCGCGGCGCTGCTCCGAACTTAAATGAATAACTTAAATGAATAACTCAACATTACGAGTGACGGTTTTTTCACTATTGGCCCATCTAGTGCTGCCGCAGTAATATAACCTCTTACCACACTATTTATCCAATACTGGCTGGCACTATTGGCTGGTACTGGAACTGGTCCCATACTGGCTGATACTACATGGCTGGCAGTAAGTGCAGGTTCCCCGCCTTTTTGTTAGAGAAAATGTGTGATGGTCACTGAACTTAGACCACTCTTGTTCTTTTATTCAGTCTTCTTTTGCAGCTGAGTTATCCTTGTGGATATTAGTTCCGGTACGAGGTGCTTTTTTCATCCCATAAAGATTTCAACAGTGCGAGATACAACGGTGCGGTATACTCTTTTTAAGTGTGCAGCAAGGCGGAGATCTTCCATGTGATAGAGTCCAAAATAAGAGGCGATTTGTAAACTGAAAATTACTAATCAACTTTGTACCTTGGTATTTTAGAGAGGAAAATTATATTGTGAACTTGGAGGCCGTCAGCATTGAAGACGAGACTTGTTTCTAAATTTTCTGATTTGACAGTGCTGTTTGAAACGCTGAGCGCCAAAAATACTGTTCTGAATTCCTGTGGAGGTAAAGTTTCTTTTTCCAACTTTATAAAATGGCGCCGCTGCGCGTGACATCATCGGTGATATGAGGTTTAACTTGTACTATATCGTAAAATGCAGAAATTGTCTTTGTCTCTGCTAGATTAGAGATTCGATTATCGTCAGTTCATCAATTTTGAATGCAAGAAGGCCAACTTAGCGAGCTTTCAAAGCATTTTTCATCTTCGATATTTAGAACGACGAGGCCGATTAAGGAAATTTATAAGCTGTGCAAGCCTTCGAAGTTGGCGGCCTTCAACATTTCAATACTATAGGAAGAAATTAAAAAGATAATTACTTTTTTAGGTACCTAAGTTCTCTTAGTTTAGCTCTATCACGTGCATAATACCCGTCTTGCTGCACGCTTCAAATGCACAGACCGCACCGTTGTATCACCCTCAATTTCTAACGTAACAATCTGTGTGGAATAAAAAAATAAAGGCTCGGTATACTCAGCGAAGGAGAAATTCGTGAGGATTGCGATTTTAGTTACACCCACTCCCTAACAACTGATACATTTACTACCAAAGAAATAAGTACTTACTACAACTCATGCAAGCAGCGGGAAATGCTCTCAAAGGAGGCCTTTGTCGCCATTGGCCTCGACTGATTGTCATGACAACGTGGATAATTCTGTTGCAAAAGCATTTGCCCCTGCTTTCTTGACGTGTTCTTGACGGCAGCTTAATAACAGTTAAATAACAGTACGTCGTCAAAGGGGAGTTGGGGACGATTTGCAGTTTATAAAGCGACTGCACAGCAACACTACAAATAACTGTGTTCAAATCTTGATGCAACAATTTAGTGGTAATGTCTACTTAAGTGGGCCGCTGCGCGCTTTGCGGCTGTCATCGTTCTTGCGCAGACGTGTTACTAGCCTTGCGCTATAGCCGTCGGCTCACTAAGGTTCTATGAAAAATGTATTTTCACCAGACGTTGCCTGATACATACCTTTACTGGACTCCTAAATTCTACTTTCACGCTGTAAAGTTAGAGCAGGATTTGTTGGGGCCAACGTGAAAAAAGAAAAACGTTCTGCTTTCATGCGACTGAATATCATTTTTTTGCAGGACTGTTCCGTGATTCCATGGGTTCCTACGAGAACCTGTACCGGATGCTGGCGGCTTTGTGCGTGGTCTGCGCAGCCGTGCTGTTCGGTTTGGACTTTACACAGAAGCGAGCGCGGAGAAATACGAGAGGCGCCGAGGACACGCCGTGCGCATCTGTTGGATTTCGCCGTCGGTCATTCGACTTTGGATTCGACAGCAGAGACGTGTACTGAGTGCGTGAGCGCGCCCCCCCCCCCCCCCCTGATGCAGTGATTCCCTTAGCAAAAACTAATACGTTTGGAATATACGGTGGACTATTTAAAATGTATTTTAAACATATTTTGTATTCATGAATGCACTAAAAATATGTCGGAAATACGTTTCTGAAATTTCATGCTCGGTATTCGAAATATATTTTTAAAATGTGCCAAAAATACCTCACTTAAAGCATACTTCGAGCACTTTTCAAATACGTGAAAAAATATGTATGCAGTTTTAGCATCTTGTCAGTGTATTAAAAGTGTATTTTCGGAAATATGAAATTAATTCATCGAAAGTATACTTCAATTCTAGAAAACGAGCAGCCCTTGTAAACGTATATGTATGCAGTTTTAGCATCTTGTCAATGTATTAAAAGTGAACTTTCGTAAATATGAAATTAATTCATCCGAAATATACTTCAATTCTAACAAACGGGCAGTCCTTTTAAACGTCTTTGCACACTTCTAGCTGCCGTTGAACAGTAGAGTGCTTGAAATCGCGTTTCGGGAAATGGCATTTGCGTGTCGTCAATGTATTTGAAGTGTACTTCCGTAAATACGCAATTAATTCGTCCAAAGAACACTGAAGTTCTAGCAAATTGGCAGTCCGCATTAGCATGTTTGCAGCGCACTACAATCGTTGAACAATCTAATGCTCAAAATCGAGTTTCGGGACATCGCATTTTGGTGCTGGCCATCTATTTAAAGTGTACTTTCGTAAATACGCAATTAATCCGTCTGAAGTATATTTAAATTCTAACAAATGGGTTGTCCGCGTAAACATATTTGCATTACACTTCAAGCTACCGTGGAACAATCTAGGGCTCGAAATGACGTTTCAGCGAAGAGTGAAAACTTTCCCTTTCTTGTCATCCTTTCGTTTATGGTAACTTCTAGCAGGAAGGTGATCACCACTTATACCCCTGCTACACGGGCGCTTCGAATGCCTTCCAGCCGAATGTCATCTAACGATGCTACACGTGTTCTGTCTAAGGGAGTGCTTGAAGATAATATTACGCCAACCGCGTCAGCATGAAATTTGCCCGGGAGTGCGCCGATGAGGACGACTGCACTCATACTGTTGTTTACATCGCTTGTTTACATAACATAAAACGCAATCTGCGCTTTCGTTCTATTAAACAATCTGTTTTCTTTTTTACTGGTTGTACTCGTGCTTGTTTACGCAGTGAGACAATGTGTGGGAAGCGATGATGCGATTGCACGCCTGAGAAAGCCGGGTTGTTGACATCGCGCAGGACTGGCGCTTCTCGCTTCTTGTCCCGGCTTTCTCCGACGTGACCAGTACTTTTTTTTAAGCTACTTTATCCAGAAGTATGTCTGGCGACTGTTCGCTTTAACTGAAACGGCCTAACTTGTTATCCACAAGCTAGCGACGGCGACGACTGCTGCTGGCCGTAAAGCACGGCTCGGCAGTCTGGGTCACACCGGCGATTCCCGTTCATCGTACGCGTGCCCAGCGATGTAAGCAATAGTTGTGATGTGTTCTCCAGTCGGAGTCTGAGGCAAAACTGTTTATTCAGAGAAAGCGTACAAGCGGGGCAGAGAGTCGGGATAGAGAGAGAGAGTGCAGAGAGTTCAGTGTCCGCGTGTAGCTTCGTACATGCATATGGTACGTGCCAGGACCGAAGAGCCGCGGAGACGCGGGGATGAGGTGTTGAGCGAAATACGATGCTCAGGCCAGACAGAAGGTACCATACGGGAAGCGGCACTTGGAGCGGCAGTAGTGTGATACACAATTGGAGCGGCAGCACCACGATACACAACACTCCTCCCCCCTTAGACGTAGTAGTCTCGGAGGTGAGATGGAAACTTCCTCTCTCGGGCGGAGCGTCGAGGAACGGTGCCGGTCGCCGGAGGAATTCTGTCGGAGGTATCCGCGTTCTCTGAGTTGGAGCGGCTGTGCCCGGGTTCAGGTGAGTCGGCGTCTGGCTCGGTCGAAGTGCTAGCGGGTTGTTCGTCCTGGTCTTCTGACTCTGAATGCGGCTCAGGCAGTTCGAGTTCAGGTGCACGGTGAGGAAGATCGGGTAGGTTATAATCCCTCTTTCTAAGATGGTCGACGTGCCTACGCCAGGACGTGCCGTCCAGGAGTTCGACTTCATAGGACACAGGTCCTTTGCAGGAGCAGATGATCGCGGGAAGCCACCGAGACCCATGTGGCGAAAAATTCCTAGCAAAGACTGAGTCACCAGGCTCAAACTTGCGGGTTGGTGCAGCGCGGAGCTTCCGCGACAACTGGTCGCGTTGCGAGTTGCCTTCCTGGGAATCGGGGTGCAAGTAATCTAGGGCGGACTTTAGCTGACGTGAGAACAGTAGCTCCGCCGGGCTTCTTCCTGTAGTCGTGCAGGGCAGCAAGTGCTGCTGGAACAGGAAACGACTGAGCTGAAGTTCGATGTCGCCCCCTTTCAGTCGTTTAAGAGCTTTCTTCGTTTCCTGAACGAAGCGTTCGGCCTGTCCGTTAGAAGACGGATGGTAGGGTGCGACTAAAGCTTGACGAATGTTGTTCCTGGCGAGGAACTGCCGGAATTCAGCTGATGCGAATGCAGAACCGTTGTCAGATACGACGACGTCGGGAAGTCCGTGTGTGGCGAACAGCCGTCTGAGTTCTCGGACAACAACTGCAGCTGAAGTTGTCCTCACCACAACGACCTCTAGCCATTTTGAGAACGAGTCCACGACGATAAGAAATATCTTGCCTTGGACTGGTCCAGCGAAGTCCACGTGCAGCCTAGACCACGGTCTCGTAGTCTGCTCCCACGGATGGACTGCAACGCGGGGTGGAGCATTCCTGGATTCTTGGCAGGTCTCACACGCACGGACGGTGTTCTCCACATCGCTGTCGAGTTTCGGCCACCAGACGTAACCTCGCGCGAGTCCCTTCATGCGAACGATTCCTGGGTGTGATGAGTGAAGTAGCTCAAGCACTTCCATGCGGAGTTGCGGTGGAATCACGACTCGGGAGCCCCACAGAATGCAATCACGATAAGCGGAGAGTTCGTCGCGGCGCACGAAGTAAGGTTGGAACTGGTCCTCTACCTTTGCTGGCCATCCGGTACGAATCCACTTGAGTACTCGCGACAACACACGGTCCTTCCTTGTCAGCTGAGAAATCTTGGATGCATCTGCAAAGGCTTCTGGGGGGTTTTCTAGCAGCAGGACGTCTGTCATAACAGGACTTTCGGCATTTGTGGAGGGCAGCGGCAGGCGGCTGAGTGAATCAGCATTGCCCATTTGACGTCCCGGTCGGTAGATCAGCTCATAGTCGTACTGTGCGAGGAGTAAATTCCATCGAAGCATCCTCGGTGAAAGTACGCTAGGTATTGGACGACTGTGATGCAGCAGGCCCAGCAACGGCTTGTGGTCAGTATAGACCTTGAAGTGTCTGCCATACAGATATTGGTGGAACTTCTTGACACCGGAAACGACAGCCAGAGCTTCTCGGTCTGTCTGAGAGTAGTTCCTTTCGGTCGAGTTCAAAGTACGGGAACCGAATGCAATTGGAGATTCTTGTCCGGTAGAGTCTTCGTGACTAAGGACAAATCCTATGCCGTAGGCAGACGCGTCGCAGGCAAGCGTGAGCGGCTTGTGCACGTCGTAGTGGACTAAGACATCGGATGTCTGTATAAGTTCCTTGGCGTGCTTGAAAGCGTCGGCTTCTTCTTTGCGCCATCTCCACGTCTGATCCTTTGCAAGCAGACGGTATAGAGGCTCGAGGGCGTGAGCTGCACCGTGCAAGAATCTGTTGTAGAAGTTGAGCAGTCCGAGAAAAGACTGAAGTTGCTGCTTGTTCCTTGGACTGGGAGCTTCTTTAAGGGCTTCGACCTTTTCTTCGGTCGGATGAATACCGGCAGCGTCAATGCGGTATCCAAGGAAGGTTACTTCCGGCATGCCGAAGGTGCATTTCTCTCGGCTCAGACGAATGTTGTCGTCACTTATGCGTTTCAGCACATCTCGCAGGTGTTTGTTGTGCTCGTAGGCATCTTGACCTCCCACTATAATATCGTCCAGGTACACGTGGACCCCTGGTAGTCCCGAGAGGAGCTCTTCCATGTAGCGCTGAAATATGGCTACGGCGGACGACACTCCGAACGGCAGGCGAGTAACTTTGAACAGTCCCCGGTGCGTATTGACTGTTAGCAGATCGGCTGTGTCACTGTCCACGGCAAGCTGCTGGTAGGCTTGATTGAGGTCTAGTTGTGAGAATACAGTGCACCCCGCAAGGTTTGAAAAAAGCTGATCGATGGTTGGAAGAGTATATGTTTCCATCTTGATTGCTTGGTTAACGGTGCTTTTGTAATCACCACACAGCCTGATCTTGCCGTTCTTCTTAACGATGCAGACTACCGGTGTCGCCCATCGGGAGGATCGCACGGGCTGGTAGACGCCTTCCTGTACAAGAACGTCGATGGCTTCGTCTACCTTGGGCAGTAGAGCCACCGGAACTTGACGTGCTTTCCTGAAGATGGGAGCGATTTCAGCCTTGAGCTCGATACGAACGGACGGTCCCTTGCTCTTCCCTAGTCCTTCAGCGAAGACTTCTGGGTATTCAGAGACGGCGTTCAGCAAGGTTAGCGGAACTTCGATTTGAGATGCGTGGTTTATTCCGCAGAGCGATATTCCCAACGCAGAAAACCAGTCTCTCCCCAACAGGCTGGTGCCATTTCCTCGGACAACGAGAAGTTGAAGTCGAGTGCTCTTCGTTCTGTATGAGACGGCAACTTCCAATGATCCCAGAATCTCCAAGCTTTCCCTTGTATAGGAGCGCAGCTGTAGAGAGGATGGCCTTAGGTCTTGCCTTGACAGCCGAAGTTTCTCCGTGGTCCTCTCGCTGATGATGGTGCAGGCGGCCCCGGAGTCAACCTCCATGGTCAGAGGCCTACTGTTTATCAGGACGTCCGCGCAGACTGCCGGAGAAGTGATGGTGTTGGCACCACTCGTAGACTTGCGGTCTTGAAATTCCCGATGAAAGCTGACTGATGCCGTAGAGTTTACGTCTTGAGCTGGATCAGCTGATTGCAAAATTTGATGGTTGCGTCCACGAGAGTACTTGTTTTTGCGAGAAAACTCCTTTCGGTGTTGACCAGGCTTGGAAGTTTTTTCTTTTGCTGCTTTCTTCCTGCAGGCCTTCTCCAGGTGACCTTTGTTGCCGCAGTAGTGACAAATGGCGGAATGATAGGAGCAAGTACGAGCGTCATGCTCACCGGTGCAACGCCAACATTGATGACTCGGAGGATGGTTGGCGGGCTTGACGTTCGGGCGCTTGGGGTTCCGTTGCAATTGATGCGTTTCTGAGGGGACCCTTGAGCGGCGAACCTCTTCTGTCTTGGCTGCTGCTTCTTCCGCAGCACGTGCCAGTAGGATGGCCTTCGACAGCTTGAGGTCCGGTTCAGCCAGGAGACGTCTTTGGATAGGCTCTTCACGCAGGCCACAGACTAGGCGGTCGCAAAGAAGTAGATCCAGCCAATCCCCGAACTCGCAGTGGCGAGCTAGCAGTCGAAGAGCGGCGAGATATTCCGGCACCGATTCACCAGGTTGCTGGTCTCGCTTGTTGAAGCGGAATCGTTCCATGGTGACGGAAGGTTTCCCGATGAAGTGGGTGTCGAGCAAGGAAACGATTTCTGAGAAGGGAACCTCCGAAGGTGCCTTGGGTGCGCAGAGCGAGCGCAGCAGAGTATACGCGTCGACGCCGCATACGCTGCAGAGGAAAGCCCGTTTCTTCTCATCGGACTGGATGTCGTGGGCTTGAAAGTAGAACTCGAGGCGTTCTAAGTAGACTGGCCAGGAGGAAGGCTCTGCGGGCGAGAATTCTCCGATCGTGGCCGAAGGCAGAAGCGCTGCCATGTCGACGGCCGTGCAGGGCTGGAGCGGATCCAGGAGCTTTGCCTGAGTCGGTCAGTATTGACTGCAATTGCGCGCTGGGGATCACGGCGATCCCGTCCTCGTCGCCAGTGATGTGTTCTCCAGTCGGAGTCTGAGGCAAAACTGTTTATTCAGAGAAAGCGTACAAGCGGGGCAGAGAGTCGGGATAGAGAGAGAGAGTGCAGAGAGTTCAGTGTCCGCGTGTAGCTTCGTACATGCATATGGTACGTGCCAGGACCGAAGAGCCGCGGAGACGCGGGGATGAGGTGTTGAGCGAAATACGATGCTCAGGCCAGACAGAAGGTACCATACGGGAAGCGGCACTTGGAGCGGCAGTAGTGTGATACACAATTGGAGCGGCAGCACCACGATACACAACAAGTTGATTTCAGGTCACTGTTGCCAAAACTACACCTGGTGACCATTTGCATACCCTAAAGCTTGTGATTCGCTCTTCACAACCGCCGAAATCACAGATCCAACCCTGCGAACTCGCTGGGCCTAGCCGTCGCGGAAGGGAACAGAGCCGTCATCGATTGAAATTGATTTGGCAAGCGCTTATCGCTGGTGAGTGTTCAGGTGTGCACACGTGAAATATAGCCGTTCGTTTCGCTCATTTAGAAGCGCGAGCATATACACACCGCCGCCTCATCACCGTGCTCTCGCTCAGCCGCCGACAAGGCTGACCATCCGCCGACCGGATTCGTCGGTGTCGTTGGCCTGAAAAACGTGTCCCTCTAGAATCATATTAGAGTAAACTAGATATTTCACTATAATTACATCCTGTTGTTCAGCGTGATATATGCTGTCGTTGTCGGACGAGTGTGACCGCCGTCGTCGTCGTCGCTGTACACTGAATACGAGCTGAGGCTTTCGAATGCGTTTCGAAAGCGTCGTGCAGCACCGCGGCAGTCCGTCGAGTCCGAATGTCATTCCTATTCTCGAATGTCATTCCACTCAATGTCATTCGAACATTTCCGTGTGAGAACGTGATAGCATTATACCAGCAAAAGCGCCTTGGGTACTTCTTGGTCCGAATAAGCCAGCGGAAATGACCCCGTCTGGCAGGGCAGACCGGCTCCCTTACACGCCCATGTATCTGTTGGTTGACAGTTCGACTCCTGACCTGGGCCTGACGCAAGTTTCAACTAGAAATTCCGTTCTCAATTAACCCCAGATTCGAACGCGACCAGTAGGGTACTTCTGCGATAATTTGGCAGCCCACAGTATTTGCGCAAAAAAAGGCCTCACCGAGCAAAATAGTGCGTCGGTTTCGCTGGGTATATATACCGCAAGCCAAGCATAGCGTTTGTCGTAGGATTTGTTGTTTGCTGTGTCACTGTCGTCTTGGTATGCTGTGTGTAGGTATCTGCCGTTCCCATTCAATCACGTGACCTTATAATTAGACTCCTGTTGATAAATACCCGTGTACGATTTGTTCTCCAGTTGAAGAATTAACCCGTGTCGTTCCATGGAGCCGCCCAGTAGACTTTTTTTTAAGCCCGAGTAAACATATTTTTAATGTATTAAATGTATACTTTTAGTATATTTCTAATGTATATTTTTATTATATTTTTAATGCATTATAAATATGCTAAGTGGGCAAAAATGTACTTTTCACGTATTTTTAAGAATGTTTAAAATATTATTCCTAGTATACTTAGAAAGCATTCGTATTGCAGTTTAAGCCTAGGGACAAAAAAATGCGAAATAAATATGAAATTAATACAATACGTTTGAAATGCATTTTTAGCACATCCTCTTTTTCGCTAAGGGTTGTATGATCACGCTGCCACGGGAGTATGATCACGGGAGTATGATCACGCTGCCACAGACACAACAGATCACGTGCCTCGTATTGTCAAGTGAAAGTTTGCGCATTGCAACTATAAATGAAAGGTAGTAGGATATGTAAACTTTTTTCCATATTTTGTAGCCCTCATTTTGCAGTAGTGTTCATTTTTGTATACTGGTTCCATTTTTTAACCATGCCATTACCGGTAACCTCGAGCGAAAATTCAAAATCAACAGCTCGGCTTGGGTTCACGTGCGCGACACCACGAACAGCGTTTCGGTTTCAGGCTGCTGATTTATGTATATGCAAGAAATCTGCGATATCGCAAGTGTATGCCAAAGACCACCGTGGCCGTCGGTCGAAGTAGCAACCACTGGTCTCACAACAGAGTCGTCATCAAACCAGGGCTGACTGCGTTAGACGGGTATAGAAACGTGCACTATAGTTTCGCGTTGCTTCATTTTGTCTGCACCTTGAAGCTTGAGCATCTATGAGCCTTTCCATTAAAATAGCGTAAATTTGTTCCAACGCGATGGTGTTAGGGTTAGCGTTGTGTAGAAAATCCGGCGTCAGCGGCGTCGTTGTCGGCGCTGTGACCAGAAAATATGGTGGTGTAGGGTGGCCAGGTGTACACTGCCCTGATAAAGAACCTAAGCGGGTCGCCTTGGTCACGTGATGTTGTGGTGTCATCACCACCTGCCCACCAGATTGTGAGCAAACTGACCACTGTGGGAGGTGGCATTTGAATTAATGGCTGATCGCAAAAAGTTTCTCGGGCCACACAACAACCTCCGGTAGCAGCACCTGCCACCGCAGGGCAGTGGCAGTATGCCCTCAATCACTGCACCTTTGCGCAAGGAGTGGTATGACTACTCCCAAGTGCACACGAATGTAAAGTTGAGGACCACCAATCGCGAATATACGGGGATTAACTAATTAGCTCTATCGCGTCAGGCCCTTCAGGTGGCGCTTAAGTATTCCATCCAATGTTTAACGTCTGCAGGCGCAATGGGGAATCCCTCGGTGTCGGAGTAAGCTTGATGAACAATTTCGAGATGTCACGTTAGGCGGCATGTGTAGAAGTGACAGATCAGTCTGCCTCACGTAATTAGCTGCTTGCCGCTACGTGCCCGAGCCGACAGATGTAAACGGACAACGCTGTTCAGTTCTAAGTGCAATCGCGCCTTCTCTCTCGAACATAAAGAAACAATGTTTGTCCATTCGAAAGCTCCCTTGCGCCCACGACCGGCATGCACATATCATAGTTGGCACTTTGTATTGGGCAACCCGTGAACTATATAGGATGCTCGTTTACTTTTGCGCCACATGGTAGAGAGAGGATGTGGTAGATGGTCCTTGGCGATCACAAAATGAACAAGGGAGGGGAAAACCTCAGGTTGCTTGAGCCAACGTTTCGACAAGGGGACTTGTCTTCGTCTGGGCAAAGCGTTCATCATTGGCACAAAAACATTTACAGCGAGCCATGCACGCTTTTCCTGGCAACACGACTCAACTGGCACAGAAACTTCGGGACCAGTATCTGTGTACAGCCCAAGACCCCCGTGAATCTGCGTACTCTTATGCAGGCAGAGAGAACACGGAGCTGGATCAACCTTTCCAGCTCCATGATCTGCGGGCGGCTCTCGCCAAAATGAAACGGGGCACTGCGCCAGGACGGGATAAGGTCACCGTCAAGCTTTTGACGAACCTGCCCGACTTGGCATACCAGTCACTCCTGGAATACGTCAATGCGATTTGGCGCAGGGACACCCCCCTGCCAATCGAATGGAAAACGGCTTTGGTCACTTTTATTCCTAAAGCTGGCAAACCAATTAACACAGATAACCTCCGCCCCATCTCTCTCACCTCATGTGTGGGCAAACTAATGGAGACGATGGTGCGGGATCGGTTGTCTACATATCTTGAACACAAACATGTCTTTGCGAGCACCATGTTCGGATTCCGCCCACACAGATCCACACAGGATGTCCTCCTGCAACTCAATCGGGAAGTCCTTGACCCCCTCAATGCCCCCATAATGACCGGGTAGTACTCGCCTTGGATCTTAAAGGGGCATTTGACAATGTAACACATGAGATCATACTCACTAACCTAAGTCACACCGACTGTGGCCTCAACACATTCCGATACATAAGCCAATTTTTAATGGATCGTCAATCCTACATTCGAATTCAAGATAGAGACCATGGTCCTTACCTACTCGGCACGCGGGGAACCCCTCAAGGCGCGGTACTTTCCCCGCTGCTCTTCAATCTGGCCATGCTGTACCTGCCGGCCCAGCTGGGTGGTGTCGCCAGCGTGCACCACGCCCTGTACGCCGATGACATCACTCTGTGGGCCACGCAGGGCAGCACAGGGGACATTGAAACCAGCCTGCAAACAGCGGCGACGATAGTAGACCGCTACGCCCGCCGCTGCAGTCCTCAATGTTCCCCTCAAAAATCGGAATTTGTGCACCTCCGCCCCTCACAGAAGTGCACAACTAAAAGATCTCTTTCTCTTGAGAGTGGTCCCATACGCGAAAGTGATGAGATACGGGTACTCGAACTCTACATCCACAAACGCAGGCGGCCAGACACTACATTGGCCAAACTCTGTAAGGTGGGGGACCAGGTGGGCCGCATGGTCCGCCGGGTTTCCAACAAACGCGGAGGGTTACGAAGTAAGGATGCCTTGCGGCTGGCAAACGCCTTCGTAACTAGTCGAATTCTCTATTCGACTCCTTATCTCCACCTACGGAAACAAGAGGAGGACGCCCTTGAGGTCATCCTTCGCAAAATTGTTAAACGTGCCCTTGACCTCCCCATCACTACTTCAAACAGCCGGCTTATGACCCTTGGGGTGGTGAATACTTTCCGGGAGCTCCGGGAGGCGCACCTTACAAACCAGTACACGCGCTTGTCGCTCACGGAGTCGGGTCGCCGCCTTCTTGCTCGACTCCATATCCAACACACCCCTCCAATGGAAGACAGGTTTCGCATCCCGGAACTGTGGAGACGTGCCCTCCACGTGCAGCCTCTTCCAGCAAACATGTCACATGAATACCATAATGGTCGGCGCCTGGCACGAGCGGAAGCGCTAGCCCGATATTATGGCAACAAAACAGGTGTATACTATGTGGACGCCTCCGGCCCTCACCATGGGGGATGGTACACGGCCGCGGTAGTTCATAACAGCAACACAGTTAACGGCCTCACTTTCAGAGCCCGCAATGCAACACAAGCAGAAGAGGTCGCGATTGCTCTCGCGGCCTCACATTCCAATTCAAAATACATAATCACCGACTCGCGAGGAGCCTGTCGGAACGTCGAACAAGGCTGCACTCCCTCCCTAGCCTATCGAATATACCAAAATTGCATACGGGATACGGACCCCGCTCACCATTACCTCATATGGGCCCCTGCTCATCAGGGGTTGGCAGGAAACGAGGCAGCAGACGCAGCCGCCCGCGCGCTCTCTCACCGGGCTGTTTTCTCCTCCCCACCTGATCAGGAACCCGATTTTAATCCGGTCTATACGTTCAAAAATATCGCAACCTACTATCAAGATAGCCATCGCCTTTACCCTAGCCCCTGTAAAGGCCTCAAGAAGGCGGATGAGCGGCTCCTTCTCCGCCTCTTCACCAATACATTGCTGTGCCCGGCAGCCCTAAAACATTTCGACCCCTCCTTTAGCGGCAACTGCCCGCACTGTAGTGCGGTGTCTTCGGACACCTATCACATGGTGTGAGCCTGCCCCTCCAACCCGGCCATTCCCCCTATCCCCAACCCAACCCGGGAGGACTGGGAGGCTACCCTGCTCGGCTGCCACGACTTACGGGCCCAACAAGCCTTAGTCGGGCGCGCCCGGGCGGCGGCTACCGCCACTGGGGTCCCAAACTAGGGACCTCCACCTAGTGTTTGTAAGGATCGGTCCCTTACGGGCTGATCCAAACACCTCCTGTCCGTTCTAAATAAATGTTTCCCCACCACCACCATCATTGGCAGGGATTAAATAGGGCCTTCGCTCCGAGGAGGAAGGAGGAAATAACACATGTGTGATATTTCGCTTCTTTGTACAAGGCTCTCATATCAAGGCATATTCTCGCAAAAGCAGGCTGGAAGATAACATTTTTTCCCTTTGGACTCGAACGCTAGTTGTTTCATTGTATCATCCTGTACCCACGAAATCAGGGAGAGAAATCTTTGGGAACTGGACAGATTTCTCCTAACACTAACACCCATCAAGAAGGCTGGGTTATTTTATATCGAAATGCCTGTTGCTGTCAGTCGAATTGTTTTGTAAATGAGACGCTTTCGAAGTGCGCCACATTCGTTCGTAGTCGACCGTGCGGCATATGAAACCAAGATCACACGGTCGCATCGCTGAAAAAACCGAACGGACGTTTACCGTTAGGGTAATGCGAATTCTTGCCGCAGCTGGTTTGCGGGGGTGCGAAATGGTGACGCAAGTTGGATTAATTAATTAGTAACTCTAAATACATCTATAGGACGCCTGTTGCGTTTATGCTGCCGCAGAGGCACCCGCACACGGCCAAGCATCTGTCAATGCTTGGTTACATCACGAGTGACGTCATTGTATTCAAGCCAATCGCTAAAGGCCATTCTTATCGATAATCGTGGCGTGTCGCTATTACGTCAGACGTAACGTCGCTTTATTCTTATGAATCAGCACGACGTTTTGCATTTGGTGTGTTACGTCAATGATACCGACTTCGTAGAAGCGGGAAATGTGGCATTAATAGCTACCCCTGTGAAATAGTAGCCTAGCGGCCCGGTCAACTGAGCTGCGATTATTTCTGCTGAACCAAAACACCGGTAAAACCGGTAGTTTGGCAAGCAAGGTGGTTTCGCTTTCTGGGCTGCGATTTCGAACAGCACATGCCAATCTACTAAGGTCGGCTGTGTTCTAAAAAAAAAAGTTAAGAAGAAAACGAAGCACCGTCCAAGATGGGCCGTATAATTTTAGGTCAATTTCTCGCTTAATACGCTAGGAGGCGTGGCAGCTGCATCGTACTTGTGACGAACGTGCAGCCCTGGTTTGTTTGTGACACGTTCTAAGTGGGCTCATAAAAAAAGGAAAGGACGTGCAACATTGTAGGCTTTCTGTGTGGTTTGCACAAACCACACAGAAAGACGGACAGGACGGGCGCTGACTCCTTACTATGTTTATTGAAAGCCACATGTTGCTTATATAGCCCGAAGAATGTGAACGCATGCGCATTTCTTACATGACAAAAAAACGCACACACACACAAAAAAACGCACACACACGGACGGAAACTTCTCATAATCGCGTATTTTTTAGAAATCTATGCTCACTTCCTCGTAGGGAGATAGAAATGGTGCTGACGCACATGCCACCCCTCTCTGATAAAAAAGGCTTCTGCCAGTCCGCGAGCTAATCTATCTTTACTTCTAGTTAGAATTTTAATCTCGTAAAGCCGTGGTACACAGTTCTTTTTATTTTAATCAATGCAAGAGCGGAAATGGGTGGGTAGGTTTTCGGACGAATCTGATGCGAGTCAGCGCCCGTGTTGTCCGTCTTTCTTTGTGGTTTGTGTAAAATAGAGCGCTGTTCTTACTTTACTGTAAGAACTGTTTTACTGTTTTTTCTTCTGCTTTTCTAATCAGTTATCTTTAAAAAAAAACGATAACATATTCAGTAATATTCTAAATTGATCAACACCACAAAATAAATAATTAAAAAAAATCCCCTGTGCCCCTTGGTTTCTGTGGCTGTTGGCTTCTGTCATATTTATAACGAGCCCCTCATTCCCCTTCCTTTGTTTGCTTAATTTCTTAGCGAGGGCCTCGGTTCTGGCAGCCTTGACGCCTTAGGAAGCATAAGAGGGTTCTCACGCAGCTTCCACCCTCTCCGTTCGATGACGTTCTACGTCACACCTGCGGTAACTCAGGACGTTCTACGTCCGCCGCTTATGAACATGGGTGGCGCTGATGAACACTCTCAAGGTTAGGATACTTGTAAACATAAATACCCCCGAAAGCAGAAGAATTGACAGCCGTCGCCGTAGCTCAGAGGTAGAGCGCCGGACGCGTAATTCGGAGGTCGTGGGTTCGGATCCCACCGGCGGCAGGTGGTTGTTTTTTCTTCTGCTTTTCTAATCAGTTATCTTTAAAAAAAAACGATAACATATTCAGTAATATTCTAAATTGATCAACACCACAAAATAAATAATTAAAAAAAATCCCCTGTGCCCCTTGGTTTCTGTGGCTGTTGGCTTCTGTCATATTTACTGAACACAGTGTCACACCAACTAGCCCCGCAAAAGGTACTGTTGACTTGTAACACTGGTCCTTGCCGGCTAATTATTCTCCACGATGCAATTTTCAAGTGTTGTCCAATGTTTGCAGCGGTTCTGTACAATATTATGTGAGTATAGAGAATCTTCTCAAAGTGATCTTTCACTCTGAGTGGGTATTGACGGGAGTTCGCTTTTGGGAGGCGCAGCCTGAAAGGGCTATCTCTGTATTGTACCTGTCGAGCATTCACAAAATGAGATTTAGCAGGATCTAGTGGCAATGTAAGGAAGCCAAAAGAAGATCTAATGCAATGTCTTCTTAAATGGCAGAACAAGCACTGAAGATAATCTTGATACTGGGCAAGCAGACGTGAATCTTCTGTTCGGCCGCGCAAAGAGGACACGTCACGTTAATCGAGTGTAACGTTATGTCTGCGGTGTAAAAAAATGTTAGTGCGTTTAATGGTTCATTTGTATTGTGATGTATTGTTTACTAATTAACCGGAGTTAATGAGCGATAATAACGTCAAGAAGGAGGCGGAAAAGGCGCTCGCAAGTGTCAACGAAACAAAAAAGTCGATAACTTGAGCGGTTGGTGCGGATTCAGGTTCAGGTGAAGGCCTTTAAAGCTTATGAGATTCACGGCTACAGGTATATAGCACTTTTACAAAATAAAAGTCCCATTATCTTTCGGCAAAAACGTGCCATAACATGCCTTATGTACTACACTGCCAAACGTAAATGGGAAAGTGTGTTTCGCCACTAAATAAATATTTTTGTCGGTGGCATTGGTGCATTTTGCGGCATTCTTTTGAGTTTGAAAGCCGTAAGTGTGACTCGGTGGCTTTCGCGTTCGGCTGCTGATGCCAAAGTTTTGAGTTCGATCTGTTCGTTCAATGGTCCTTTGAAAGCATAAAAAAAGAAAAAATAATGAAAGAGAGAGAGAGAGAGAGTCCAGGCCACCAAAACTTTGTAAGTACTCGAAAAATAAAAAATTAAAGGAATTTTTTTTTGGCAAAACAGAGGAAAGAACACACTAGTATTGCTCCAAGTAAAAACCGTAATTTCAGGAAGAGAAAAACAAGCCCTCGAAGGCGCAGTAAAGGGAACAGAGGGCACCATGCAAAGTACGCATGTAAAAGAAAAAGGTCGCAATGAAGCATATGAAAACTAAAAAAAAAAGCAGAATGGAGGCACAGTAAGAAAAGGAACGGTAGTATTATGACATGGAGGTATACGCAGTGGCGAACGGCGGCGGCTACGCGCTGCGGCTTGGCCGTGAGGGAGATAGGGCGCCACGAGCGCGCGCAACTAGAGCAGCGCGCTGCCCGGGCTGCGGAGCTGGTTACTAGGGACAAAGGCGACGCCGCGAAAGGCGGGAACGGGCGCCAAAGAGCTGCGCCGTAAAAAAAAAAACACAAGTGACAAAATCAGTCTGATGCGAAAAGAGCGAAGAAAAGCAAAAGAATAAAAAGGCTACTTCACAGAAGAAACGAAAGGAAGGTGAAGTAAACACTGGAAGTAAAAAACAAAGTGATTTTTTCATCCAGGAAGCAATGACCAGAACGAAGGAATAAAGGAAAAAGAACATACCAATGTAATAGCAGCTTCGAAGGTGGAAAAATGATTATCGATAGACAAGTTTGGGTTCGAACCCAGATGGGAGAGGAATATTGTAGTTTTTCCAGAATAAAGTGGTAAACGCAAGTTTGCGTAAACTGGCATAGTTGTATTCAGGGATCTATTTATTTGGTTTTGGCTAGCGCAACTTATCTTATTCTTTGGTCTATGCAGCCGGATTGGTTGCACAAAATTTGAGCCTAAACTTGGCCAGCTGCTGACTCAACAACGGCTTCTGTCCCTCCTTGAAACATGTCTCACTCAGCATATAACTTTTGATCTGTGCGTAACTCACATTTCTGAGATCTTTAAGGACGAACCTTTCCACTTTGCGAGTCCATGTATCTTATTTCAACAGCTCTTCGTAACTGCCCTTTATATCTGGCTTAAAACAGTGCCGGGTTTCCTTAACAAGAAAATATTATTTATTTTCGCGTATATCATTGATAACAAGAGAAACAAAGCATATTAATGTCCACTACGAATTCATGCTGTACCCGGTTTAAAAAGAATTTTGCGCAGCCAGCACGAATTTATACCTGAAGAAAGTTCCGGAAGACGCAGTAGGCTGTTTCTAAGTGCGCTTCGAGGTTTTGAAGCAACGAGAAAGGCTGAACCCAGAGAAGAGCTAAATGAGTGTATTACAAGGAGCTGCTTCTTGCTTCAATGTAAATACCATAATATTTAATATCCAACGGCATAACCTTGGCTTTCTTGCTTTGTTTTGCGAAATGAACAGAATGGTAGACCTGACTTCCGCTGACAAGGTGCAGGACATTCATCCGCAGCAAACTTCTTACACAAATAGAAGGTGGCTAGTTTTGCGGTCCACGCACATGGTGAAAGAGAGGATGCAGGAATGCGAGTACTAGCTCTTGCAAGCGCGAGGTCTACGCTCGTATATTCATGCACTGACGGGGTGTCGCGCGAAGCCCGCAGGAAATTATTTAATTTTTCTTTCCACTTTGAGTATTTTCTGTTGCCTTTGCTCCTCCATGCTTGCGGTTCACATTCATGCGTGATCACGCGGTCACTGTTGTGGTTGACTTCCTGGAGAGATTGACTTCCACCAGAGAGTATGGTACTGTGGAAAGGCCTCGGAACGGGAGAAAGTTTTCTTTGTCCTTGAAGTTCTTCTGAAAGGTGCATAACTTTCCTTTGTAGTCGTACCGCTTCCCACAGGAAAATGGTAATGCTTAAGGCGAAAGCCTTTCTTGGCTATGTCGACGATTTCGCGTCCGCAAACCGTGTGGGCAGCGATTTCTCCGTTCGTGTGAGAGTTGAACGAAAGAGAATGAGCGTGTGCGCTAGTGGATGATGCGAGCGTGATGCACATCAATATTTGGTCGATATGCAGCGGTTACTTAAACAATGAGACAAAGAATATGTAGCCTTTGCCAAATCAGTATCCGATAAGTTCTCTTTGCGCTTCAAAACATTACATATTGGTCCCAAACGCTACATATTCGATGCATCGTCACAAACAGTAAAATAAGTCAAATAGCAACCATCTCAGCGCCTATCGACAGATCGTTCGATGCATGGACAGCAAGAAGCACTTTCATTGTCAGCAATCTTTACTAACGTGCGGAGTTTCATTTCAAAGCGCGACATTGTTTCCCATATTGTCACTTCATCTGCTAGCAACGTATTAGTCTTGACTGAAACGTGGCTAAACAGTGATATTTCCGACAATGAAGTCCTTGCTGACTTGCCTAATTTCAGTGTTTTTCGCAAATATCACCCAGATCGAATGGGAGGAGGGGTACTGATTGCAGCAGCTCGGGATCTATCATGCTCAGCCGTTCACATTTCACCAGATATAGAAATATTATGGGTTTTATGCCACGCTTCACCTAAATCAGTTGTGATTGCCGTTTGCTACAGGCCTCTTAGCAGCCGAGACTCCCCTCGAAAACTTATTAACGCATTAAATGAAATTAAAGCTAAGCACCCTAACACCTGCACTCGCCTATTCGGAGATTTCAATTTTCCGAGTATTGACTGGCATAATCTAACCGCTACAGGTAATACGGATGCTAATGAATTTCTAGACGTCTGCCTTACTTTTAACCTCGTTCAAACTATATCCGAACCAACCCGTGTAACCGAAGACTGCGCTAATATCCTAGACCTAATATTAACGGATAATCCTGAATGCGTTCATTCCATCACACATCTACCAGGCGTCAGTGATTACCACGTCATACATGCCGGCTTCACGATTAAACCATCTTTACGCGTAACAACTAAACGAACTATCCGACTGTACGATAAAGGAAACTATACAGCAATAAATAATGAACTTCGCGCATTTTTACCAGGATTTCAATCCATCTTTCATCCAAGATCCATCCATGATAACTGGTCCTTGTTTAAGAGGAAAATCGCAGATTTGGTTCACAGGTTTATTCCGAACATAAATATACGAAATAACCCTCAAAACCCATGGTTCACAAATACAATCAAACGTCTCGAAAATAAAAAGAAGCTTCTCTTCCGATCGGCCAAGTTGCTTCCAAGTCAGAATGCTTGGAACAAATATTATGTAGCCGAAAAAACTTATTTATCATGCATTCGAGAAGCCAAACGCGCTTTTTTAAACTCCGATCTGCCTAAAATGTTATCAACTAACCCCCGTAGGTTCTGGCTAGTCATTAACCCTCAGCACACACGCACTGGTTCCCTCACCGATGCTTAGGGTGCAACTGTCTGTGAAACTGAATGGGCCAACATGTTCAACACAGCCTTTTAATCCGTGTTTACTAATGAAAAAGATCCGTCATTTCCTCCAAACCCCCAGGTTATTCAAGATACTATGCCTCCTCTTATATCTTATTCTGCAGGAATTTTGACACTTATAGAAAACCTTAAAATATCCACTGCTGGAATTGACAATATCAATGCTAAAATAGTGATTAATACCAAAGATATATGTTCATCTCTTTTGTGCTTTTATTCGCTCAGTCACTGTTCACAGGTCAACTGCCCATCGACTGGAAAAATGGGAAGGTCGTTCCTGTCTATAAATCAGGTAACAAGAACTCGCCGCTTAATTACCGCCCCGTCTCTCTAACTAGTATTCTCTGCAAAATCATGGAACAAGTCATCTATACCGACATCATGACATTCCTTGATTCGAATAACTTTTTCTATCCTGCTCAGCACGGATTTCGCCGGGGTTACTCCTGCGAGACCCAACTAGCCACAGAGCCGCCGCGGTGGCTGAGTGGCTATAGTGCTCGGCTGCTGTCCCGAAAGACGCGGGTTCGATCCCGGCCGCGGCGGTTGAATTGCTTTGGAGGAGAAATTCGAGGCCCGTGTACTGTGCGATGTCAGTGCACGTTAAAGAACCCCAGGTGGCCGAAATTTCCGGAGCCCTCCACTACGGCGTCTCTCATAGCCTTAGTCGCTTTGGGACGTTAAACCCCATAAACCAACCAACCAACCAACCAACTTGCCACATTCATTCATGATCTGCATGCTAACCTTGATTCTAATCTACAGACTGACATAATTTTTCTAGATTTTGCCAAAGCATTTCATAAAGTGCCCATAAACGCCTGCTGATAAAACTTTCTCGATTAAATTCGCACCCTCATATTTTGAGGTGGTGAATACAAGGGGGGTACTGCGCACAAAAAGACAAGGACAAGAAGATAACACAACAAGCGCAGACTCGCGACTAACTTTATTTGAAAACACGACACTCCTTTTATAGTTTCAAAACTGTCACATCACACACATGATGATACCAAAAACCTGTCTTCATTGTGATACAGTTTGATAGAAGGGTCACTTACGCAATCTTAAGTGACCCTTAAGTGACTTACCGCATTGTGGTCACTGAAGTGGAGTGATATGTAGTCTAGATCTTTGACGCTGGGGTGGGTTCTGAAGACCAAATCCAAGCAGCTTCCGTACTTGGTGGTAGCTTTGTCCCGTGGAGTAGACAAGTGCAGACCCAGAGATTTCTGCATTCCATCTAGGAAGTCTTGATGCGTTCTGGCATCCTGGTTGAAGTCTCCTACCACTATCATTGGGCCAAACTGGAACCACCTTGGTAGCACTCGTCCCATGAATTCATGGCCAGCCCGTTGGGATATGTGAGGTGACAAGTAAACGCACACCACGTTAAGTCCACTTTCGAGCTTGACACCGCACACTTCCCCCACATCAAAGTGCAAGTCGTCAAACTGTAGCGGTGTTAGGTTGACGTCTGGGTGCGCGTAAATGGCAACTCCCGCTGCTTGGTTGGAAGCACGACTTGCTCCTGTAACGTAGTGAAAGCCTTTGATCTCAACTGGTGCCACCAAGGGATTCATCCATGTTTCAGTTAGACAGAGAACCTTGCACCGAGCCAAGACAAGGTCATGTGCGACGTCTTGACCGTGTAGCGACAGTGAACGTACATTCACACAAGCTAGTGGAAGCTGTGATGCTTCCATGATCGCATTGCACCGCTGGGTGATTGTAGTCAAGCGATGCTCGTTTAGACGCCTGAACTCGTCCATGAGGCTGCGGTTTGGGTTGCTAGTCAAGCCGTGGCGGAACTTGGCCGTGCTCGTCGGCAAATTTGTTTTTGAGGAAAGGAAATGAATCTGTCTCGCATATCTCGGTGACACCTGAACCTCACCGGAAGAAGGGAGGGACATGAGAGTGAACGAAGACACCGTATTCAGTACACGCGGCTTTGAAAATGGTTTTTTGAGGAAAGGAAATGTATCTGTCTCGCATATCTCGGTGACACCTGAACCTCACCGGAAGAAGGGAGGGACATGAGCGTGAACGAAGACACCGTATTCAGTACACGCGGCTTTGAAAATGGTTTTTTGAGGAAAGGAAATGTATCTGTCTCGCATATCTCGGTGACACCTGAACCTCACCGGAAGAAGGGAGGGACATGAGCGTGAACGAAGACACCGTATTCAGTACACGCGGCTTTGAAAATGGTTTTTTGAGGAAAGGAAATGTATCTGTCTCGCATATATCGGTGGACACCTGAACCTCATCCGAAGAAGGGAGGGACATGAGAGTGAACGAATACACCGATACAGTACACGCGCCTTTGAAAATGGTTTTTTGAGGAAAGGAAATGAATCTGTCTCGCGTATCTCGGTAGACACCTGAACCTCACGGGAAGAAGGGAGGGACATTAGAGTGAACGAAGACACCGTATTCAGTACACGCGGCTTTGAAAATGGTTTTTTGAGGAAAGGAAATGTATCTGTCTCGCATATCTCGGTGACACCTGAACCTCACCGGAAGAAGGGAGGGACATGAGAGTGAACGAAGACACCGTATTCAGTACACGCGGCTTTGAAAATGGTTTTTTGAGGAAAGGAAATGTATCTGTCTCGCATATCTCGGTGACACCTGAACCTCACCGGAAGAAGGGAGGGACATGAGCGTGAACGAAGACACCGTATTCAGTACACGCGGCTTTGAAAATGGTTTTTTGAGGAAAGGAAATGTATCTGTCTCGCATATCTCGGTGACACCTGAACCTCACCGGAAGAAGGGAGGGACATGAGCGTGAACGAAGACACCGTATTCAGTACACGCGGCTTTGAAAATGGTTTTTTGAGGAAAGGAAATGTATCTGTCTCGCATATATCGGTGGACACCTGAACCTCATCCGAAGAAGGGAGGGACATGAGAGTGAACGAATACACCGTATTCAGTACACGCGCCTTTGAAAATGGTTTTTTGAGGAAAGGAAATGAATCTGTCTCGCGTATCTCGGTAGACACCTGAACCTCACGGGAAGAAGGGAGGGACATTAGAGTGAACGAAGACACCGTATTCAGTACACGCGCCTTTGAAAATGGTTTTTTGAGGAAAGGAAATGTATCTGTCTCGCATATATCGGTGGACACCTGAACCTCATCCGAAGAAGGGAGGGACATGAGCGTGAACGAAGACACCGTATTCAGTACACGCGCCTTTGAAAATGGTTTTTTGAGGAAAGGAAATGAATCTGTCTCGCGTATCTCGGTAGACACCTGAACCTCACGGGAAGAAGGGAGGGACATTAGAGTGAACGAAGACACCGTATTCAGTACACGCGCCTTTGAAAATGGTTTTTTGAGGAAAGGAAATGAATTTGTCTCGCGTATCTCGGTAGACACCTGAACCTCACGGGAAGAAGGGAGGGACATTAGAGTGAACGAAGACACCGTATTCAGTACACGCGCCTTTGAAAATGGTTTTTTGAGGAAAGGAAATGTATCTGTCTCGCATATATCGGTGGACACCTGAACCTCATCCGAAGAAGGGAGGGACATGAGCGTGAACGAAGACACCGTATTCAGTACACGCGCCTTTGAAAATGGTTTTTTGAGGAAAGGAAATGAATCTGTCTCGCGTATCTCGGTAGACACCTGAACCTCACGGGAAGAAGGGAGGGACATTAGAGTGAACGAAGACACCGTATTCAGTACACGCGCCTTTGAAAATGGTTTTTTGAGGAAAGGAAATGAATCTGTCTCGCGTATCTCGGTAGACACCTGAACCTCACGGGAAGAAGGGAGGGACATTAGAGTGAACAAAGACACCGTATTCAGTACACGCGCCTTTGAAAATGGTTTTTTGAGGAAAGGAGATGCATCTGTCTGTCATATCTCGGTGTACACCTAAACCTTGCCGTAACGGGAAGGGAGGAAGATGGGAGTGAACGAAGACACCGCAGTCTCTAGTCGCGCCTTTGTTCATTCCAAATCATCGAGCTGGCATGGCGAAGTGGTAGCGTGCTCGTCTCGCACTCCGGAGACCGGGGTTCGATTCTCAAGCTCGGAAAATTTCCTCTGTTTTATTTTTTTATGTGGTCTCACTAGAAAGGCTAATTGGTTAAGGAAGTCCCACTAACTTGGAGCATCACTATACGATCCCTTTAATTGGTTGCATGGTTAGTAGCCAAAGTGCAATTGGCCCCCTTTGAAATTCGCGCACTGTGACGTCACGACCGTTTCGACCAACTGAAAAGCGTGACATTTTCTGTCGACAACTTCTGCTTACGACGATGAGGCATTAAAGGCTCCCGCCTTAATATGCGTATCCTAGTTCAACGTGTCACTGATTTGAATTTCAAGGTTTTTTACAGCTGCCTCTTCTCTGTGTGCTACTCCAGCTAGAGAGCATGAATGTTGCAGAACAGTTTTGTTTTTACATATTCCGGGTACCAAACACTTCTCAATATTAAGAAACATACCGCATTTGAGATTTTATATAGATTGTTAATTAGTTTTATTTGTCCTGCTCTGGAGGTAACCGACAGTCCTCTGAAAATAGTTTAATATTAACTTCAGAATCAATCACGTCGGCTAAGCCACTGATATATATTAAATATTGAACATGCCCCAGAACTGATGCCTACGGCACACCAGATGAGACAGGGAGAGCATCTGAACACTCGTCGTCAATGTGGACGTATTGAAATCTGTCATCGAGGTATGCTCTAATAAGACCGAGAAGACTAGAAGCGACTAGGATAGCGTAAAGCTTTTAAGGCGGAAGCCTTTAATGTCTCATCGTTGTAAGCAGCAATTGTCGACAGAAATGTCACTCTTTTCAATTGGTCGAAACGGTCGTGACGTCACAGTGCGCGAATTTGAAACGGGGCCAAATGTACTTTGGCTAGTAACCATGCAACGAATTCAAGGGATCGTATAGTGATGCTCGAAGTAAGTGGGACTGAGCTTAGTTAACTGCTTAATTGCCCTATTAGCCTAATTAACTTTCCTAGTCAGACCATACAAATAAAACCGAGTACGAAATTTGTCGAGCTCGGGAATCGAACCCCGGTCTTCGGAGTGCGAGACGAGCATGCTATCCACTCCGCAATGACAGCTTTTTTTTCTTTATTGCCTCGATTTTGCAAAGAAAATTTTACAAAACAAACAATCAACAAAACACAATAAACGCTATGTACATACGACTCGTGGTCAGCCAGCATGAATCTGGCTTCGTCTAATTAAAATTCAGGCAATGTACAGAGCGGCTCTAGTTTTGAGAGCCACTCCGGAGGTTCCGCAGCGGCCTTCTGAATGGCCAGAAACATGTCCATATTTTCGCGAAAGTAAATCCTGGCAGGTCTTGCGTCTCGGTCACAATGGTAGCCTGCCATTCTGGAGCGCCATATATACTCCGCCATGCCAGCTCGATGGTTTCGAATTAACAAAGGCGCGTCTAGTGAATACGGTGTCTTCGCTCACGGCCATCCTCCTCCCTTCCCTTCCGAAGAGGTTTAGGTGTCCACCGTGATATGAGAGACAGATACATTTCATTTCCTCAAAAACCAATTTACCGACAAGTGAGGCGTACAACCGAATGCGCGATGACGTTCTATGAACTCCCTGGCAGCGTTGCAAGACGCTGTCGCGTTCCACTCTTAGAGGTGGTGGTGAAAAGCATTTATTTAGTAATTCATACTGGTGTGGCACCACAGGGACAGGGACAGAAACAGAGTGACAACAACACAAGTGCTCTGTGTGATGAGCACTTGTGTTGTTGTCACTCTGTTTCTGTCCCTGTCCCTGTGGTGCCACACCAGTATGAATTCGTACCAACTCGCCCAATTTTCAACCCTTTTGAGCTATATTTAGTAATTTACAGAGAGGTGCTCGGGGAGAGGCCTCTAATGGGTCTCACCCCTTACAATGCTAGGCTGAGTCCCTCATTCCGGGATCCCGTTGGTCGAGACCGCTACACAAGTCCGCCGAACCAGGGCCTGTTGGGCCGATAGTTCCTGGCAGCTGAGCAGGGCCGCCTCCCAGTCCTCTCGGGTAGGGGAAGGGGTGATTGGGAGGAGAGAAGGATTTTTTCTGCATGCCCAAACCACGTGGAAGGTGTCGGCCATCTCCCCACAGAATGAGCAGCGGCCGTCGAAAGAAGGATTAAAGTGCTTGAGAACCGCCGGGCACAGCAGGGTGTTTGTAGAGAGCCTGAGAAGAATTCGTTCGCCAGCTTTAACCAGTCCTTTCGTAGGAACTGGGTGTCGCCGGTGTTCGGCACGATAGTGCTCAGTAATTTCTTTAAAAGAAAGGAGAGGGCTGTGATCTGGGTTAAGCTCCTCCCAAGGGACGCCTGGTGCCCGGTGAGTGAGTGCGCGGGCTGCCTCATGGGCGGCTTCGTTACCTGGCATGCCTTGGTGGCCGGGGACCCATATGATTGAGCGATGAGTTGGATCGCCATCGCGAGTACTGCGGTGTAAAATTTGGTGAGCGAGTGGAGTGATCCAACCGAACACAAAATTACGACAGGCTCCGCGAGAGTCTGTGAGGATAAATTTAGAGTCGGGATGGGAGGCTGCGAGGGCGATCGCCACCTCCTCCGCATGCGTTGAGTTGGGCGCTCTGAACGAGAGGCCGTCCACCTGTTTTCCCTCGTGTATGGCTGCAGCCGTGTACCACTCCCCCCTGGAGCGGTAGGGGCCTGCAATGTCGACGTAGAAGACGTGTTTCTTTGAGCCATAGTGGCGGTGCAGGGCATTCGCCCGCGCCTGGCGCCGGCCATTATGGTCCTCCTCGTTCATCTTAGTCGGAAGAAGTCGAACGTAGAGGGCGCTTCTCCACGGTTCTGGCACTCGAACCCGTTCCATGGTATGGTGATCATGTCTGATATGTAACCGGTCCAAGAGGTGGCGACCGGACACGGTCTGGGCGAGACGCGTGTATTGGTTAACGAGATGCGCCTCGCGGAGTTCTCGATAGGTGTTCACCTCCCCCAACGCGAGGAGTCGCGCGTTGGAAGTGGATATCGGGAGGTCGAGGGCTCTCTTGAATATTTTGCGGAGTACAATCTCCAAGTGATCTTCGTCATGTTTCCGTAAGCGGAGGTAAGGAGTCGGGTACAGTACTCGACTAGTTACGAAGGCATTCGCGAGCCGCATCGCATCCTTACTTCGCAACCCTCCTCGCTTGTTGGAAACGCGGCGAACCATTCGGCCCACCTGGTCGCCGACTTTGCGGAGTTTGGCAAGAGTTGTGTCTGCCTTACGATGTTGATTAATGAAGAGACCGAGTATTCGTAGCTCCTTCGCTTCACGGATGAAGTTTAACATCACCACACATCAATGACAGCACTTTAGGTCAAAAAAGTGCCCCCCGAGTTCTGACGGGTGTCCCCGAGATATGTGAGGCAGTTACTGCGTAATTTCCTTTCCTCAAATACAATTTTCATTTTCTTCATTACGGGCCCTCTTTGTCTTATTTCGCTCCCACTTCCTTTCTTCCTCTACGGTGCGGTTCAGGTGTCTACCGAGATTACAGAGAATTACTGCGTCATTTCCTTTCCTCAAAAAGCGTTGCGTTCAAAGGGCAAGGCATCGCGCCGAACGGATGGTGGCGTTCCGTGGACTCCCTGGCAGCGCTACAACACGCTGTCGCGTTCTACTCCCAAAGGCACATAGCGTCATTTATTAGCAGTTAATTAGCATTTAGGCATTAATCGGTAATTAACGATTAAGTAGTGATTTGTCATCACTTAGTAATTAGTACTCAATTATATGTGACGCCACCAGTGCCACAGAAGCAGTCAAAGTGGTGCGGAAAGCGCTTTCGCCTCTACGCACTTTAGACAGTCAAAGTGCCCCCTGAATTTTTCTATGAGTCTAGTGTGGGGAACCTTGTAAAAAGCATTGGCCAAATTAAAAAGTACTGCCTCTATCTGTTGTCGTTAACTGCAGGAAAAAAAATTATCACAAGAGGTAATTACTTGCACAACAGTATTTAGACTGTGCATGAAACCATGTTGGGCACCAGAAAAGAAACTGTTCGCTTCTAAGAAGTCAGTGAGAGATCAGCAGGTCACAGGCTCTAAGATTTTGCAGCTCCTCGATCTCAAAGATTGTATCGGGAACGACGCACGTGCCATGGCTGGTGCCGCCATTCATCGTGCTCGCCTAGATTAGATACGCTCCTTGGTTGCCACACCCCTTCGGCTATAAAAGCACTGTACGTTCAGCAATAAAGGGCATTTGTTCGCTGGCCAGCTCGACTGACACAAAGATATTGGGCGGTGAATTTACACGAAAGAACGATCATTGCCCTGAAGACGGGGACAACACGGGCAGTTTTCCATTCAGATGGGAGTGAACACTGTGATAAACATGCGTTAAAAGTTGCACAAAAGTTGTATGATGTCTATTCTGAGTAACAGCGCAGGAAAGCTACAGGAACGTTAAGTATCATTGGAATTATTAGCGTCAAACTTGAGAAGCAAAGTCAAAATACCTTCGCGAGAAATAGCGACTTCGAGCATCGACAGTGAAGCCTTGAGCATAAAAAAGAAGCTCGCATCTTTATCAGCATACATTGAGTGAATATACTTGTTAAATACATCAGCAGCGTCTGTTGAGTCCGTGACCGGCGAACAATTAAGAGTTAATGAAATCATACTTTGCTTATTACTGTTTATGTACCTCCAGAACTTTTCAGATGTTTCATTGAGGAAATTGCATAGAGTAATGGCAAATAAAGAGTGTTTAGGTTACCATATCTTATTTCTTATCTGACTGCTTAGTATGTTAACATTTGTTTCATTGCGTTGACTTGAACTGCGCACGCGCTTTAGCTTCCCTTTCGTGTGGATGATGTGCCACGTGATCATGGATTGTGTTCCTTTTTTTTTACGACATCCGAAACATTGTCAAGCAATCAAGGCATATTTTTTAAATGTCTACCAAAAAGCATCAACATTCTCTTGCGCGCTGAAGCCATCAACGGTGCACTCTAGAAAATCCGTAATTCTGCATTGTCAGCTTTATTAAAGTCTTTGACAACAATGGGATTTCTTTCGATGCGCCGCCGCGGTGGCTCAGTGGCTATGGTGCTCGGCTGCTGGCCCGAAAAACGCGGGTTCGATCCCGGCCGCGGCGGCTGAATTTCTTAGGAGGAGAAATTGTAGAGGCCCGTGTACTGTGCGATGTCAGTGCACGTTAAAGAACCCCAGGTGGTCGAAATTTCCGGAGCCCTCCACTACGGCGTCTCTCATAGCCTTAGTCGCTTTGGGACGTTAAACCCCATAAACCAACCAACCATTTCTTTTGATGACAATATGCGCCAAAAGCGAGAAAACTGAAAAAATGAGGTGATTGTGTCAGATTTCGTTCCTAGCATCAACAGAAATGCACCTGAGAGCAGATGTAATGAACAACAAATCAAGAATGTAGGAAAGTTAGGTACAGGTTCTAGTTTGTTCATTAACAATCTGGTTATGGTTACACGTAAAAGGATTGTTCAGGAGAAGCTTACAATGCTTCGAAGGAGCACCCACAGTATTCATACGAAGGAACTCAATATTGGGCAAATCAAAAGAACCCTAAAAAATGAGCTTCATTCGTTCACCCCGAAAACACAGAATATAACCGCGCATCTTTTCATGACAAGCAAGATTCGCATTGGAAGGTACATACGAAGGCCACGCCTAATATGGTGCTGTTGCCGCAGAAATCTATTTTACAAAAATACTTTCGTGGTTAGGAATGTCCGGCAGCATTACAGCACCCATACTTTCTTTAGCGCAATCGCGACGCCCCATCCACGTCACGGTCTGTCACGTCACAGTATTGTGTAGGCGGGGGTAAAATTTGCCCATCAACAACGTCAGAATATAACCATGCCTCACTCAAAAATATGTATGGGTTAAGATCGTAAAGGAGCGCTTCTAATTGAGTGGTCTTAATTCCAATGCTTTGGGCGTTGAAAGAAGCAAGGCAGTTAACTACTGATCACAGACAAGTTTTTTTATTGTTTCATCAGGTGACTGCACGTCCTGAGACCGAAGCAACGCAGTCGCTTCTACTTCTTTACCTGCGCTACTAACGTTATCTTCACTGAGCCTGTTAACCATCCGGCTTTCATTCTTCTCCTCATCCCAAACGCATGTGTGTCTATTGATAACTTGTCGAATTTCAGATATACATGATCGTCTGGTTTGCGACTATATTTAACTGTAGGCCAAAGCAATTTTCTCTTATTCTGAATTTTAACAGTCTGCAGATATCGAAACGCCTGTACCCTTAAGTTTCTTGGTATTCCTAAGGAGGCTAATTTTTTTCACTGAAGTGAAAGAACCACATTACCACTGGCGGAGTCTTACTCGCCGATTTCTTGCCCAAGCGACGATTGCGTTCAGTGCTTCCCACTTTAATTCCCAATTTTTCCTCAAATACTCCTGTTATTACAGCATCCCTGAATCGATTTTTTTTAAACGTCTTTATTTCTGCATTTAGTAGGCCGATACCTTGCGGCAGAACTAAGGTGCTTCATGGAGGTTGGGGTGGGGGAGTGGTTAAGGGTGGGGGTGAGGATGGGGGTGGGGGTGAAGGTCGGAGTGCGGGTGGGGGACCGGTGTCCGCTTCTTCCTCGAGGTAGTGTCGTCCCGAGGTCGGCTCCGCGAAGTGATGGCCTGACCCTTCATCTTCCTTGAAGTAGGAAAGAAAAGTTTACCATAGCCGGAGTGCGTCTGATGGCCCGATGTGCGATGGCGGATCGACCCATTCCTGCAGGGTTCCAGGTCGAAGCCCGCCCAGGGACTTGAGTGCTCTCTCCCGTACTGCGTCAAAGGTAGGGCAGCTCCACAGGAGATGTTCGGCCGTGCCTCTGGCAGGGCACTTCGGGCACTGAGGAGTCGGGTATGAGCGCGGGTTTATGAGGTGCAACTTCGCTGGTGATAGAAGCTGGCCGGTCTGGGCTCGGCGAAGGAGCACTGCCTCCACTCTCCGGAGTGCGCAATGTGGACGGCGATATAGTTGCTCAGGGTTGGCCAAGTGCTGGAGTATGCTGCGACGATAGCGTTGTGCGCGATGCCATGTCTCCGCCCTATCCATATGGGGCGACGACGGGTGCGCAACGTCATCAGGGTGCCAAGAAGCGGAAACGAATGTGGATCCAGGCAAAGGTGCGGAAAGAGCTGCTGCCCGCGCTGCCTGGTGTGCCTTTTCGTTTCCAGTGATTCCTTCGTGTGCAGGAATCCATTTGATAATGACAGTGTAGCCCTCCTCTCGCAGGCGACGGGCTTCTGTTCGAATAGTGTTGAGAACGGCATAGTCAGCTCCGCCTGCGCGGCAGGCGCTGTACGCTGCTTGTGAATCCGTGTAAACATGGTAGGTGCAAGGAGCCGGATCTTGTCTTTCTACTATTCGAGTAATGGCAAGTCGTATGGCAATGAGTTCGAGATTGGTGACGGTGTGTTCCTCGGAAAGCCGTTGAACTACAGAGGTATCTGACACAGAATCGTGACAAGCTATAGCGGCGCAATGTTGAAACTGAGCGGCGTCTGTGTATAGCTGAATGGCTCCTTCCTGGGTTAACTTGTATGATGTCTTCTCGTGCCGTTTGGCGGCAGCTTTGCGCCTTTGAGGATTAGCCGAACTCATATTCTTTGGTAATGGCATACCATCTACTAAGTCGATCAGTTACCATGGCGGGGCAGCGGACGAAAGTGGCTTTAAGTTGTCATCGTTGTAGCCTAATGCCCACAGGATCTGTCGGCCAGCCGCCGTTGTGGAGAGACGGACTCGCTGGGCTAGCGATTGCTGCTCTGCCAGATCCTGTAGGGCATTGATTTTGCTGCATGCGTGTAGGTTCACTACTGGGCAGTACTGCGGCAGGCCAGTAACCAGGCGCATCGCCTTGCGATTGATTCGCGCAAGCTGAAGGCGTTGGGTTGCGTTGAGCCGCATGTACGAATATGCGTACAGGATTTTTGATGTTATGAGTGCCAGGGTAATCTGACGGAGCCCCACCTCCTTGATTCCCCATCCACGCGCAGAGACGCGGCGCATAAGGTGTAAAGCCTGATGACAGCTATGCATCGTGTTATGAAGCCAGCTTTTGGCTCCTCCATCCTCGTCAATAAGCATGCCGAGTATACGGATTGTTTGTTTCCGGCAGATAACTGAGTGCCCTAAATGAAGAGAGATAAGTTTGCGTTCGGCCTCGGCTCGTACCCGCGAACCATTTAAGACAACCACACACTCGGTTTTTTCGGGAGAGGTTTCCATTCCACACTTCTTAATATATTCATGGACGGCATTAAGGCCTGTTTGTAGGGCTAGTTCTTGCTCTGCAGGGGACCCTGAATTAGTCCACAGCGTTATATCGTCCGCATACACGGCAAAATTAAGACCGGGTATTGACGACAGCATTGGCGGGAGACCTGCCATCGCAATGTTGAAAAGAACCGGTGATATGATAGCGCCTTGGGGGACATCTGTTTGGTTATGTTGCCATTCACCCTGAGTATCTCCAACCATTACTGAGCAAGTTCTTTCTGCAAGAAAGGCTTTCACGATGTGGTAGAGGTTGCCGCCTATCCCCACTTCCTGTAGCCTGCGAAGAATGGTCGAGTGGGGCACGGAATCAAACGCCTTTTTGACGTCTACCCCAACAACCACTCGGAGCTGTGCGCTGCTAGGGTATGCGAGAACGTCGTTATAAAGGCTTTTGAGAATGTCTTGGGCACAGAGCCCTCGACGAAAACCTACTTGCATAGGAGACAGGATGTTGTACTTGTCTAAGTACCATTCAAGTCTTCTTAGAGTCATACGTTCCATGACCTTACAAAGGTTGGACGTCAGCGATATTGGCCTGAGGTCTTGTAATGTTCGACTTGGCTTGCCAGGTATTGGAATTGGTATTACCACTGACTTCTTCCAGGCAAGAGGACGATCACCGTTGGCCCAGTACTTGTTCATCTCTTTCAAGAGGGCAACTTTATGGGACTTGGGAAGGTTCAGAAGTGTTGAGCAGCGTATATCATCCGGCCCTGGGGCGCTATTGTGATTGGAGTCATACAGAGCTGCCTCCAGTTCGTCTAATGTGAAGGGAACGTCCTAATCGTTTGATGTACCTGATACGGGGTCCTCAGGCAAGGCATCTGCATTTTCAGGTTGGGGAAAAAATACCTTCCCTGCTTGTATAGCTAACTTCGCCGGGGAGACATTCAATTTCAAGGCCATGCATTGGGCAGGGGAAATTGGCTTCTTGCGCCCAAGGATAGCTCGAAATATGTGCCAGGCCTTCGATAAGTTAGCTGCTCCATTCAGTGAGTGCCACAGCAGCTGCCAGTCTTGGAGAGCGAGCTGCAGAGTATACTTCTCAACTTCTTGACTGATGCGAGTGAGAGCACGCCTCCGATGGGGTGTCCGGCCTGATCGGCGATACGCCTTGAGAGCCCGAAGCCTACGATTCCACAGATTCAAAAGGTGGGAGTCCGGCTTTGGGGCATCAAACTTGACTGAAAGCTTCGTTGTAGCTTTCTTCTTGGCATCGCTGATCTGAGTGATGAGCTCGTCTAACCCTGTGGGAGCGTTCACCGTACCGAGCATTCTACGAAAACCGTCCCATGAGACGTGCTCCTCTATTCGACGGCGTTGTTGCCGCTGTAATGACTTTCGCCCTCGAGGAGCCCATGAGACCACCACGGGATAATGATCACTGCCCACGACATCATCAGCCCTCGACCATAGGATCTCACTGGGATGAGACACTAGTGTCAAGTCTGGGGAAGTGTATTGTTGACCTTTGTGCTGGCCAAGGCGAGTAGGTAGCGCGAGGTCGTTGGCTATGGTCAGATTCGCTCTGACAATTTGCTGCCAAAGGTGCCTTCCCCTAGCATCTGAGTGATGATATCCCCAGCTGCTGTGCATGGCGTTAAAATCACCCCCAACTACAGCGCGATCCTGGGGATATATCCTTAAGAATTGTTCTACAAAAGACATATCTACTCGATATGTCGTAGTACCGAATGATCGCGCATAGATTGAAAAAAATAAGGCTTGTTGGTCGCCATCTAAGCTAAGGCGTACTCCCGCTACCTCCTGCGTCTGCGTGCACCACGCGGAAGTATCTAGTTCAGTGTGGGCCGTGCGCGACAAAACAAGAACGCATGCCTGACCATTGGCCATTCGAGGCGCAGATCGCGATCCTGGCCCGCGACGCCGGTGCTCTATGGAAGGGGTGCAGTAAGGTTTGTGCCCTATTAGATTGGGCTTATTAATGCCAGTCTCCTGAAGCAGGACAGCTAGAGGAGGCGTTGGCGTGATGGACAGTCTCCTCTGAAGTTCCGCTTGTTTGCGACGGATTCCCCGGCAGTTCCATTGCAAGAACCATATAGGAGAGTCCGAAGCAAAAATGTCATGTGGTTTCGCGCTAATTCCTGCCATTATTAAACTGAAAGGTACGCGGAAGTGAAGATGATGTGTGCCCAATTTCGGGCTCTTGATTCGGAGAAACCTGTGACATTCGCAAGAGTTGTGTTGTGTTGGGTTTATTGGCGCATAAGCATCTAAGGCTATCATGCGCCAAGAACAAGGTATGGAAACTTGGCTTGAGCAGAGTGTGAAAACAAAGTTGATAAAAACGGTGGTGTAAAGGGCCTAAAAGTTATTTTTATTACCTGGCTGATTAAATACAAACTTTTTAGGAATGGCTGTTTGCAGAAACTTTTAAAAGTTGGTTAACCTCCGTGGACATCCTTGGCTTGCCAAGGATCTCGAGGCCCCCCAACTATTCATAAAAACCTCAGCCTCCTTCTCAGGACTGATAAAGTGGCTGAGGTGTATCGTTCTAAGTAGAGAAGCACAGGGTCGGAACATTACAGGTTTTGAAGCACACCGGCTTCCCTTAAAAAGCTAAAAACATCAAGCATACTAACGGGTGCATCTTCAGCTAAAATCAACGCTGGATGAAATGGGATATGTTCTTTGTAAAATGTTGCAAAATATTTTTTTCTTAATGATTCAAGTTTTGTGCATGACAGTAGTATGTGGTTTATGGTAAGTTCATGTCCGCATTGCTCGCAAACAGGTTTGTCTTCTTTTGTGAGCAGGAAGTTGTGTGTGAGATGTGTGTGTCCAATACGGAGACGGCATAAAATAACTTCGATGAATCGTTTTTGGTATGAGCATGATTTCCATTCGCCTAGGATAGGTTTTACTAAATGTAGCTTATTTTTTCTTTCGATATTCCATTGCGACTGCCATTTATTTCTTAGCTTGCATTGTACCAACTTCATACAATCATTGTAGGGGATGTTCACTTTCTTTATTTCTTTGTTCCGAGCTTTTCCTGCACATTCATCTGCTTTCTCATTGCCAGCGATTCCAATGTGGCTGGGAACCCAGGAAAATTTTATGTCTTGTCCCTGTATTGTGGCGCTTATTATGTTGTGTATGATGTCACCAATTAGTGGTGTCACTGCATTTCTATGCTGAAGTGAGGTTAGTATGCTCAGAGAATCAGTGTAAATAATGCTGTTCTGAATGTTCTCATTTATTATTTTTTCTACAGCCACCAAGACTGCGTAACACTCAGCAGTGAAAATAGATGCACACTCAGGTAGCCGTACTATTTTTTCCCAATTACTCTGAACTACAGCACTTCCAACGTAGTGTGCTGATTTTGATCCATCAGTATAAAATGCTTCATATTTTTCGTATTTTTCATTTAGTGCTAAATATTCTTGTAATATCTGCTCATGCGGTGTGTGTTTTTTCCGAAATTGTGTTAATGTGAAGTCGCACACAGATGGTAGGCAGTACCAAGGCGGGAGTGGATCAGGTTTGCGGGCAATATTAGGTAATATGTTCATTATGTCTAGTTCTTGGCATTTCTGTTCAAAGCGGAGAAGAAGTGGTCTGATTGCTAGAGGTTTGTTGGTAAATAGTGTTCGAGATGGACACTTTGTAACGAGTGGGTAACAGATGTGTTTAGGCTGGGAACGGATCTTTAAAATGTATGAGCATGTGAGCATTGTTCGTCTGTCTGCAAGTGGTGGTTCATTGGTTTCTATGTAAAGGCTTTTTATGGGTGACGTCCTGTATGCACCAGTTGAAAGACGCAAACCCATATTGTGCACAGGGTCCAGTCGCTTCAAGTACGACGGCCTTGCTGATCCATACACTATGCAGCCATAATCTAAAACGGAACGTACTACAGAGCGATAAATCTGTAGAAGGCATACCCGATCAGAAGCCCAGTGTTTGCGTGAAAGGACTTTAAGTATGTTCAGTGATAGCGACGCTTTCTTCTTTAGTGCGTTTATGTGAGGCAGGAAAGTAAGCTTTTTATCGAAGGTGATGCCTAGAAATTTGTGTTCCTTTTTTAAAGGCAGTTTGGTTTGGTTTAGGCGTAATGTGGGATCTGTGTGCAAGCCTCGTTTGAGTGAAAAAAGTAAGGCTACTCTTTTCTGTGGTGAGAAGTGGAAACCATTCTTGTCTGCCCATGTTGCCAGTTTGTTGATTGTAAGTTGTACTTGTCTTTCACATGTAGATATATTGGAAGATGTGCACGCTATCTGAAGATCGTCAACATAGACTGAATATGTTATGCACCTTGGTACTATTTTGTTAAGAGAATTCATTTTTACAATAAAAAGGGTTGTGCTTAAAATAAACCCTTGAGGCACTCCATTTTCCTGAATAAAATCCCTCGAAAGGGTTTAGCCTAGACGGACATTAAATGAACGGTTAGTCAAAAAGTCTCTAATGGAATTCAGTATTCTGCCACGGATGCCAAGCTCAGCTAAGTCCTGGAGAATCCCGAACCTCCAGGTAGTATCATATGCTTTTTCTAAATAAAAAAAGACGCTAAGACAGTGTTGCTTATGTATAAAAGCTTCTCAGACAGTATTTTCAAGGCGGATTAGGTGGTCTGTAGTGCAGCATCCCTTTTTAAATCCACACTGATGGATATCAAGAAGTTCACAAGATTGAAGGACAAAGGTTAGTCTTATATTTAGGACATTTAAGAAGGATTTGGCAAGGCAACTGGTCAGGGCTATGGGTCTATAACTGCTAGGAGAAGTTGGGGGTTTACTAGGCTTAAGAAGCGGTACAATAATAGCTTTCTTCCAGGCTTCCGGTATTTTCCCAGATATAAAAATTGTGTTAAAGAATCTTAAAAGTGCGGCCACGGCTGGCTCGGAAAGATGTGCAAGCATTTTATAATGTATTTCGTCGGGTCCTGGAGCAGTTTTTTTGCCGGCAGATAGTACTTTATTGATTTCTTGGAGGGTAATTAGACTATTTTATTCTTCATTTGCGCCTCCACTTGTTGGGAGCCTCTGTTTTTCAGCTGTGTTTTTGTATTTTAAAACAGACTGTGTATAGTGAGATGAACTTGAGACTGCAGAGAAATGTTCCCCTAATATGTCTGCCGGTTCCTCTATGCTTGTTTGTGTGCCGGGTGTGGTTAAAAAAGGAATTGTGAATGGCGAAAAGGTGCCATTTAATTTTCGAACCTGCTCCCACATTTTTTTAGATGGAATCTGACTGTTGATAGATGAAACATAATTTTGCCATGAAGCTTTCTCGGCACTGCGACGGACGTACCGAGCTTTAGCTTTTGCCTTTTTGAAATTTAAGAGATTTTCATATGTCGGATACCTGCGGAATTTACCCCACGCTCTATTTTGCTGTTTTTTTGCTTCTTTACAGTCTTTTGTCCACCATACTTTATGGTTTTGTCGCGCTACTCCTGACGACTGAGGAATAGCTGTGAGTGCGGCAGTTATGATACAGTTAGTGAACTTTTCGTTCATTTGGTCGATGGTGAGATTTTCTAAAAGTATATTTTCTAAATTTGCTTTTGCTCTAAAAAGTGACCAGTCGGCGAGGTGAAGCTTTCAGCGCCGTGGCCTTGTGGGGATTATTTCCGGTGGGGATGTTA
Source organism: Amblyomma mixtum (assembly GCF_055824585.1). Classification (NCBI taxonomy): domain Eukaryota; kingdom Metazoa; phylum Arthropoda; class Arachnida; order Ixodida; family Ixodidae; genus Amblyomma; species Amblyomma mixtum. The sequence continues at coordinate 205,407,175 of NC_143013.1, forward strand.
AAGTGATTAGTATAGGGAGATGATCGCTGCCATATGGGTTGTCAATGACGTCCCAGTTAAAATCGTTAAAAACAGAAGGTGAACTAAAAGACAGATCTAAACAGGTCATTTTCCCTGAGGCAGGGGAGCAGTATGTGACTTTTTCTGTATTTAAAAGGCATACACTATTTGTGAGGATAAAATCTTCGATTATTTGACCCCTAGAGTCACAGCGCTCACTTCCCCAAAAAGGGGAGTGAGCATTAAAATCCCCGACTACTAGATATGGTTCTGGAAGTTCATCAATGAGGCCTTGTAGATCGTGGACTGTTAGTGTGAGATGTGGAGGAATATATACAGAGCAGATTGTAATTGTGTTGTAGCTGACAATGCTGACTGCAACTGCCTCAAGTTTTGTTTTCAGTCTGATCTCTTGAGCAGGGACGCCGCTTTGTACGACAATCGCGACGCCTCCCGAGAGTCTATTTGCCTGCTCACGATCTCGTCTAAAAGTTTTATAATGCTGCAGGATGTTCATATGTTGTGGACCTAGATTGGTTTCCTGGAGACATAAGGCTCCGGGTGACATTGACCCTAAAATGTTTTTTATGTCATCGTAATTTCTCAACAATCCTCTACAGTTCCACTGAACTAGAAAAGCCATGCTTATGTTTGGGGTAGGGACAATAAAAGTGTTTACTTATTTTCTGGGCCCGTTATGAGGGCCCTATCCTTCTTTCGCTCAAGAGAGCTGTTCCGCCGCTATAAAGCAGGCGGGCTGGGGGTTAGATCCTTCACCTCATCGGAGGTGCTGGAAGACCGCGGTGAAACCGCGGGCGTGTGGGTTTCAGGCCTCCCCCGACGGGGGGAAGTCCTGCGGGATGCTGGCCCATGGGCCGGCATTGCCTGCTTTGGGCTTGGCAGAGCAGCCTTCGCTATCTCTGCCTGGGGCGTGGATGGCCCTGCCACAGGCGCCGTGGAAGTGGCCGCGGCAGGTGCCGGAGTGCTGCGTGGTGCTACGCCCCTGCGCACCACATCAGCGAACACTCACTCACGGACACTCTGTGAGCTGTGGCCAAACCTCTGACTGTTAAAGCATCTTCGGGGGTTAGGGATATAGTGTCTAACATATACTTTGAGGTATCCAACGTCGATGGTTTCTTGCAATGTGCATGTGTTGAAAGTCAGGACCAGGTGTTTGGTATCTATATCTTTGTTGTCCTTGCGGATTTTGATTCGGTACACATCAATGACGTTTTGATCGGAAAGACCTTCCAGCATTTCTTTCTCTGTGAGATGTAGAAAATCATTTTCTGAGATGACGCCACGGACAGTGTTGAGGGAGCGGTTCGCTGTGATGGAGACAGGTGTCTCCCCCATGCAACTATGTTTGCGAGTTTGGAAGTTTGAACCTTATCTCAGAGTTCCAGCAATAGATCGCCGCTAGCCATTTTTGATACTTTGTAGCCGGGGCCCAAAGCCTCTGTTAAGCATTTCGATACGATGAAGGGGGATAGAATTCTGGCCTGTTTATCTTGCACTTCACTGTGGACGACATGGAATTTGGCGAATGTTGGTTTCTTTTTGGAAAAAAAGTACTCTGCTTCGTTCCGCACTCTTTTAAGTGAGCGATCAAGTTTTGAAAGGGGGGGAGCCATAAAAAAATTTAATTTTTCGGTCATGGTGCCAGCCACCCACTATGGAGTCCAACAAGGGGACGCGACAGGTACTTGAAAGAAAGTCCTGCCCACGCCAGCTGTACACCTTAACTATAACCTAATATGACTCAACTCAGGGTAGTTGGTCACACACGGTTAACCCTCGCCGCCAGGAAAAAGAGGAAAAAAACGAAGAAGAGAGGAGGATACAGGAAAGTTGTAAGAAAGGGAATATGAAAGTGAAAGATAGAGGGGAGGACAGGAAAAGGCGACTGCCGATTTCCTCCGGTTGGGTCAGGCCGGAGGTGCCGTCTGCAGGAAGCTGGGGCCAAAGTGGTGTGTTGCCTCCGCCGAGGGGCCTTAAGGGTCCAAACGCTCGGCATCGGCTCAACCACCAGGATCCCCTTTTCCCCGGACACGGCGATGCCACGCACGGCTAAGCGCGGATGCTCGGGTCCGTGGTGACGCATTGTTCACCATCATCCCCTTGCGGGGATGTCCCTGCGGATGCTCGGGTTAACCCCGTGGTGTCGCCACTCACCAACGTCTGCATGCTGCAGAAGCCCCCCTGCGGGGACATTCCCAAGAGTGGGAGCATACGCTTGATCACCTCGGCAGTGACCAGTTCGATATTTCGCGTGAGCTGGTTTTCATCTAAGTGTAGCATACGCGAACTATCTTTTGCAAGATTCGTTTGCGCGCCGCGTTGCGTATCACGGAGTGTTTCAGCGTAAACCCGATGAATGCGCGCTTGCTTTGGTGCCGCCGCGGTATGCTCAAAAACTGCGGTTAGAGATGAGGTGGCATTCCTTTGACTATTGCTCTCAGATTGTGTGGAGGGCTTGTGCGCGCCTTGCCGTTGAGTTTTATTTTCGCTGTCTCGTGTCTTCGGCAACGGCTGATTTGTAGTGGAGGGAAGTCCTGATTAACAAGCACAATTGGATTCGAGGCTGATTGCTGTGTACTGACAGGGCCCTTGTGCGCCGTCGTCGACACCGTTTGGTTACCACGTAGAATCTCGGCTTGTTGTTTGCGTTCTTTTCGTCGCGATACTCGGATACGACGGAAAATGCCATTCATCAAGGTTTTTGTGGCTTGCCGCCGAGCAGGGCACTGTGGGTCCGTGGCTACGTGGGGACCTCTGCAATTGCGGCATAGTGGTTCCGTCGGACAAACCTCGAGGTTTCCATGTGCAAGGCGACCGCAGTACGAGCATCGACGTTGGTCGACTAATGGACACGAAATTGCCCTGTGTCCGATTTTGTGACAGGTCTCACATATGATAGACTTCGGGCGATAAGGCGTCACCGGAAGGAGTATGCTGTACAGATTAATTTTTCGGGGAAGTCTGGAGCCCTCAAACGTGATTAGAGCTGCTCCGTTCTTGCCCATAGGCCTGGCGTTTATTATCCTGCACGAGTAGCACGTGAGGTTTGCCATGAGCTGTTCGCTTGTTAACCCGTTGGCACGATAAATGACCCCGCGGATCTGGCCGGGGCGTATGGTTTCATAAGCCTGGATAGGTGTCTCCTTTCCAGAAATTAGGAGAGGCTGCAGTCCAATCAGATGGTCTCTGGCATGCATATGCGATATGTCGACAGCAAACTGGTTGCTTCGTTCAAGAGGCCGTAATTGAAAGCCAGAGTGAAAATGAATTTTTCGAAGCTCATTAGCAACAGCTTCGTGCAGCCAGTGTGCGGGGAGTGTCCCTAGTTGTCCAGGTGCGGTTAGCCTAATTATCACAGTGTATTTAACACTGATTGGATCGGCGGCTGTGGCCTTGTTCTTTCGCCTAACAGGCTGCCATTCATCTTCTTCAGTATGTTCATTATCAGCCAAGTGATCGATTTTGCCCATTGGGGTGACTATGGACGCTGAGGCACAGCCTAGCGATCGATAATGCGCATCCGTGAAGCGAGCATTTATAGCTATCTGCGAGTGGGCATGTTTTACGCCGTGTCGTTTGTTCTCAAAGCGAGTGCTTTCTTGAGCCATCCGCGATGTGCCTGACCCCATCCTAGGTTGCTTGGCAAATTTCGAAAACGGAAAAGTGCAAGATCCTACCTCGGAAGGGGCGCTTCCCGGCTTGCTTTCCGTGGAAAGAGGACAGAATGGGTTGGAGACAGGTATCGTCGCAACCACTTGAATGGCTTCGTCATCCGCCATGCTTTCGTCGGCGCCGAGCACGGCGTCAGGTTGGGCCGCGTTATCTGTGCCGCTGCAAAGCGATGTTACCGCGGCGTCTTGCCGAGGCTGCTGCGAAGCCATGTTGGCGGCTTCGGCGGTAGGCGTATCCGATGCATCCGGATGGTTTCCTGGGGCAGTCGTTGACGCGGAAGCGTTGAAACCGTCGTCCACAGGTGGCGAGGAACACGATGGGGGTGGCCCATTCATTTTTGGGAGCCTAGCGCAAAAACGTCTGCGCCAAAAAGCTTGAAAAAGTCGGAGCGATGCGAGCGTGCGCCTGTTCGAGACGGCTGCTTGCAGCGCCACCAGTCGATTCGATGTTTCTTCTTCTCGTTCCTTGACCCCGCAGATGATCAAGTTATTACGTCGACAACGATTTTCTAGAACGTCAACCTTTCACGACAGTGACACAGTGCATTACTGTAACTTCAAAAGAGTGGTCTCACACTCTTCAACTGTTGTTGTTGTTGCAGCCTACGACAGAATGGCACATACCCACTCTGGGGGATCGGCCAAGAATCGGGTGGAAAAGGTTGGTATTCACCTGTACGTAGTAAAGGCAAAAGGAAAGCACACGGGAGAGGAACACCGGGGGAGTCTACCACAAGAAGGGCACGGAGAGGATGAAAAAAAAAATCATCAAAACTAAGAACAAATAATAATAATAATAATAATAATAATAATTATAATATATATATATATATATATAAATATATATATATATATATATATATATATATATATATATATATAAAGGAGATTGGATTGGAGAGAGAAAGAAAGAGAGAAAAGAGAATAATTCGAAAAAAAAATGAAGCATTAAAAGAAAATACTGAAAGCTTTAGCAAGGTAGTCGATGAGATTCCAGCAGGAAATTTTGAACAGCGTCACAAACAGACCTGTGGCTGAACCCAAGTGTGGTGGCACCAAATGATAGCAAGTGTGGGCTGCTCAAACTGAGGCCAAGTTGCTGTAAGGGCAACTCCAGCAATCTTCTTCTCAAAGAGGTGAAACGACGACAATGGAGCCAAAAATGATCGATAGATTCAGGCTCACGGCAAAATGCACAGAGGGGAGATAGCGCCAAACCAGATCTGTGCAGATAGAAATTTAGAGGGGGGATGCGGCAACGCAACCTCGTCAGAGATACTTCTAGCTGCCGAGATGGACAAATTTTCCTGCTCCATGAATATTTCAGATGCTGATATTCCACCGATGTTAAAAGTGTTGTGTCTTGCACGCTTAATAATGCTCGACGCCGGAACCTAGATGCTGTGATATACGCTGTAGCCGGGATGATGGGCAACAAAGGGCCGCCTAGGGAAGCCTTTGCAAGGTTATCCGCGATCTCATTGACAGTCACGCTGCTGTGGCCGGGTACCCATATAAAGTGAACAAGGCTCAAATGCGAAGGAAGAAGCGATAAAAAAGTGCTTAAAGTGGGACAGTCAACATGCGACTCGAGGGACGAACACAAAGATAAAGAATCGGTAATGACTGCCACTGCAGAAATAGAAGGATCAAGCTTGCGCAGAGCAAGAACTACTGCCAGAAACTCAGCTTGAAAAATAGGGGTGTAATCCGGAAGGCGCAGCGAAAAGGACCAGTCTAAACTCGGACAGTAAATTCCCACCCCTGCCTTTTCGTTGCACTGAGAGGCATCGGTTGCTCAAGATTCTATTTGAGGCGTCTCCGAACTCTTTGTTACACCTGGTCAACTATTCTATCAAACTCGCTTGGATCCCTTCTGAGTGGAAGCTGGCCAAGGTGATCCCTTTACTTAAAAACCAGGGCGGAGGCTATGAATTGGAAAATATTAGGCCTATTTCTCTAACATCAAACGTGGCTGCCGAGATGGACAAATTTTCCTGCTCTATGAATATTTCAGATGCTGATATTCCACCGATGTTAAAAGTGTTGTGTCTTGCACGCTTAATAACGCTCGACGCCGGAACCTAGATGCTGTGATATACGCTGTAGCCGGGATGATGGGCAACACAGGGCCGCCTAGGGAAGCCTTTGCAAGGTTATCCGCGATCTAATTGACAGTCACGCTGCTGTAGCCGGGTACCCATATCAAGTGAACAGGGCTCAAATGCGAAGGAAGAAGCGATAAAAAAGTTCAGTGTTTTCAATGTGTTTAGACACACAGGGACCTCGAATGGTTTTGATGTCATCACTCAATAAGAGCACAAGAAGGCAAAATGAATCAAAACATTTCGCGACACAATTGCATAGCACTTGAAGTTTCAGGGACATGTCTTCTGTTCGTGAGGGCACAGCTGCTATGCAGTTATAATCCACATGCGGTGCTTTTGATTACGTTTGTCGTCACTATGGCAACGTCTTTTTCACCGGTCTTATATAACAGCAAGGATTTATCCCCATCGTCTTTTCACCGGTGTTTTATAACGGCAAGAATTAACCCCCCCTAACTATCTCAAGGTAATCTCTTTCGGAATTACAAACATGAACATATCAGACATCGTGGTGGCAATTTCTTCTCCGTTGTCCTGCAGACGTGTTACAAACTTGTTTGTGGTTGCGCAATCGTATTTGTCAACGTCTCAGATCACCCATGGGACAAGCGCACCGATAGGGCCATGATTGCAAGATTAAGCGGAAAATGGACAAGTACGGCATATAAACATGGGGCGCCACTTCCCGAAAACAGGCATCACAAATAATAGGGCTCTTCATATTGTAAGGAACGAATGCCAAACTCACAAAGCGTAGGGAACGAAAGCGCTGTTGCGGTGCGTGTGGTGCGTTCTTCTGCATTCTTTTGTGTCTAATTCAGTTATCGCAGTTTTTTCACCATTGCGTATAATATTTGCCCGAATACAGTTTAAAAGAAACCTTGATTATTTCAGGTTCAAAATGAAAGAATTCTTTGCAGGGTGCATATATGACTCCTTGGGAGCCCACTAGAGGTGCATTTGTAAAACGGCGTTAAATCGTTTATTTTTTAAACACAGCTCTACAACTAGATAAGGGGTTGATGTGATGAATAGCATTTGTCGTCAACATGTGCTGGGCAGCCACTTATACAGCTGTTGTGCAGCGCCTTCGAGAATTACATGCTTCACATACGGTGCCGTAGTAACAAATTGCTCTTTCTGTCCCCGGATTACGCTTGCTTAACAAAATCTGTCTGGTTACTTGGTGTTCGATAACATTTTCAGCAGCGCGAGTACATTCATGGAAGGAAGTGGCGGATAGGAAAGAGCACCTTTTTTTTTTAATATCCGCCTCTCCCTTCGCTGAATGTGCTCCCGCTGCTGAAATTATGATTACGCTTGCTCTATGAGCCTAACACATATTGTTAATGTTCATAGGCTTGCGAGGGAGCGTAGCGCTGCTCAACGAAATAAAAAGGTATCCTGTCGATTGTGCAGGTGCACCTTAAATGACCATTGTTTTTTCTTTCATTTCGTTGCTGTTTGTTCTCTGCTGTTTCTGACACAGTCAGCGCGAGAGAGTGATTCACGGTGACAGTCTATCGTTTCTTCTCTTTGGCGTCGTTTAGTATTTGCTTCAGCGGACGCTACAAATAGGCCGGGGCACCGCCTGCACTGGAACGGCTTCTCACGATATCATACGGCCCTCAGATGTTACTAGAAACAAGTACGAGCATAGTAGGGCTTTCTGTACTATCCATTTTATTGAAACATGAAATAATTTCTGGAAAGTTTCTAAAAGCGGGAAAACTATTCTCTTCTACAGCATAGCCTGTTGGGAAGAGGTGACAGCGAAAGCAACGCCTCATTCTGGTCATTAGTCGTGGCTGGCTCACAACATCCGGACTCAAACGAATAGCATTCTCATTCTCCAGCCAGTGAAATCTGACCGTCGTGGTTAGGACACAACACTGCGGCACCGCAGTTTACATAGGACAAACTTCACTATTCGGCTAATATTGTAAAAGCGAAAACATACGAAGGCTCCTAGGGGTGATAGACCTATGATTACAATCAGTGTGGAGAACAGCGGGTCTAAAATAGATGCTTAGATTAAAGCTTCCCTTCCGACCCGCAATTTACGATAGGATTGCGGCATACCGACGCCGAATTTTAAAACAGAAAATTCACTCAAATACAATTACTGATAAAAAAACAATCTCTAGCTCGAGAACAAAACTTTTAGCGTAGTCGAACGGGCAATGTGCTTTCCACGAAAAATCCATTTCTGCAAGAAATATACTGTTTATCTCCTCTTTATGGCACCGGCACGTCGTCTTCTTTTTCTAGGTCATTTAAAGGGTTGGCCGTAACTTGGGCGGAATGCCGAACGTCGGTAGGATTACAACGCTCCCGACAAACTCATTTCGATTGTTATGCAGGACAAAAATCAACGCCTTCAATCTGGTGTAAAGCGCCTGAAAAGTGATACATAAACTCAAGCAGCGACATCGGATCCTGGGTTTTCATTGTCGTGACATAACAGCTTATATTTTAAGGCGATACACACAGAACGCCGTCTGACTTCAGCATCCGCGTCTAATGTAAATACAGCCTCCTTGACATCGTTTTAATACTACGTTGCGCAAATCAAAGACTCTGTTCTCGGTTGTGTGCCAACTTTAATACACCAGGGTAGAGGACGGTAAGGACGACTGTAGGGGACGGCTATCGAGCAGCGCGTTGCTGCCGCCAGCAGCAGCGATCGTTCCTAAAAAAAGAAAGTGCGTCCCCTTTAGAGAGTGTGCCGAGAGGATGTTGCGTGACTTGTTCTCTTCCCGAAAGCGCTGCGCTCTCTCACGTGCTATTTTACTTGCAGCGTCGTACGCGTGCACCCGGCCTCCTGCTTTTTACGCTTCTTTTCTATTAATTTCGTTAAGAAGAAACGTCTTACAAGGCCACCCTTTTGTTTTTTAATACAGGGACATTACACGCATTTCGAGTTGAACGAAATTTCGGACCTGCTCACAGACTTTAGTTTGCGTCATCTGTGTGAGGATGTGATTTTCTAGATATGTTTACTTTTCTTGAGGCTGGCTATTGAAACTTGATCTCTATAATGTTTTTAAGGAGCGCCAAAATCAACCCGGACCTTGTTCAAATATGCCTTCACATGCCTTATACTTGCTGGAACTTGTTCAGGTGGCTTAAACTTGGGTTATGATGTGTCAATAATTAAAGAAAGAAACATGATCCGTTTAATGAATCCGTTTGCCGTATATGCAATGTGCCAAATTTTTAGCGATTCCATTCGCGGTGGTCGAGCACCCTGCAACGCAACGAATTGCGAATGAATGGAATGTAATTTAGAAAAAAACGGAAAGCGCCGTCTATTTTGGAGTAGCACTTTTTTCTATGCTGTTCAGCAACAGCCGAAACTAAAACGCAGAGCGCACTTAGTCCTGCAGATTGCTAAAGAAAAGCAACCAGGAACACTTACCATTCAGAAAAACGCTTCACAATGAGAGGTACAGGGGCGTTTTATACGGGTTTTAGGGTATTTCTGGCGCCTAGGAGGAATGCCTAACTGAAAACTATTCACTTTATTGCCAATTGTGCTAGTACAACAGTGCCGAACAGGTCATATCTTACAATACTGTAAGACAAAGTACTTGCTCAATAATTTGCACTGCGCATTGCGCTTAGCCCGTTTCTCTTGTAGGGTTCTTGCTTTTGGGTGCCTCCTTGTTTGCAGTCGCTTTCGTTCGGAACCAACTTCGCACACACTGCGAGGATCCGCGCACAATTGATTGACAAATGCTGATGTGCGCTGAAAGGCACCGCTCCTCAAGAGCGAAGATCTGGAAAGCGCTACGCAGCGAATCAAAAACAAACAAACAAACAACAACTTCATAATCAGCGCCAAAAGTGCATGTAGTCCGGACGTCAATATATGCCATTTTTTTTAATTAACTGCCCCCTCCCTCCCATTACTAAGGTGGGCTGGTGTGGCCCATGAGCCGCTATGTTTTGTACGTATTATCGTCTACGCAACCTTCCCTACAAGTTGAGTACATCGGAGTCGGCGTCTACGCTGTTCGTTTCATCCTCTGATTCCTCTTGCAACTGCAGCCTATGCAATGCAAGCTCGGCACAAAGCAAGCGAATTATCGTCCTTGCTTCAGCGCTCATCGTTCTCCTCACCCTCTCGCCTTGTTCGGCCGGCGTTTGGCGTCAGAAGTTCACATAATCTGGTTTGAGTATGACGAACGCCTTGACAACCGTACTTCCAGTGACTCTATGCTAGTGATACCGGTCGCCTTCTTTTGCTAGCACGTGCATAATTGTTACGGCTCACATGTTTGAATGTTGGGTACAGAGACTTCGGTACTTACTGAAAATAACTTTCCAGAATGCGTGCTATGTTGAACAAAGCGACAGTATCGCAAATTTTTGTAGGAGCCTAGGTATGAATGTAGTACTGCCATAAATAAGTTGATCAGAAGATTCTTTCTGCTAGGAGAACTTGAGCCAGGGTCACAGTAGTGTCAGAAGAATGCCTCCTATAAATAGCTTTCGGTCTAAAAAGGCAACCTGTGTGGTGTTCCCAGCAGTTGCTATGCTGGGCTGCTGAATCCGAGAACGTGCATTTATTGTTCACTGAAGAGGCCACGTTTCGATGGAGGCGAAAAACAAGACGCGCACTTGTGCTGTGAGATGTCAGTGTTTTTTAAAGATCACCAGACGGTCAAAATTATTTCGCACTCCTCCACTACAAAACCATTTTCTCTATTTTCTTTCACTCCTACCTTCCTCCCTTCCCTCACGGCACGGTTGAGGTATCCGGTAAAAATGGGAAGGTTACTGGGGCTCTAATTTTCTCGAAACCATTTTTCTGAATAGGTGCCCAAGTACAGTACGGCGTGTAATCGCGGGCCGCACTGAGCTAGCGCTGCTCAGCAAAACTGCGCGATGGCTCATTCGGCTCTCCAGACGAGCTTTAGTACAAGTTTCGTACTGAGAAACAAACGTGGTAGTGTTTGTGTAACAAATAGGTTTGCAAAAGGACATGTGTACATGAGTAATTGCCATCAGTTGAATGACAGGTATTGCGGGTGCATCGATCGAGATCATTAATACATGCCGGAAAGAGAAAAACGTTAGTTCCCTGTGGCAGCCGCATTAGAGAAATGCGTAAGCGTGACGTCGCCCTTTAGGACGCCACACCTTATGACAACACACCAAGACGTCGACGTAACACTCCCGCACTTCCGCACTTTTCACGTCAACTGAGACTCGTGACCGGAAGCCTGGACCCTCAAACCGGAATTCGATCACTTATCGATAAGTTATCCATTACAATTAATTGTTTGATTTAATCAAGTTCCATCGATTCCCCATCTGAGTTTTCAAACTTCGCACCATGCTTCGTTTTTAACTTTGGCGCCACACGTTGCTCCACCCACAATTCCGCTCACGTGGTGACACACTTTCAGCGTTTTCAAATTTGTTGCCACTTTTGCTCCAGTAAGGATGCGATGCGGCTCGCGCATGCCTTCGTAACTAGTCGAGTATTGTACTCGACTCCTTACCTCCGCTTACGGAAACATGACGAAGATCACTTGGAGATTGTACTCCGCAAAATTTTCAAGAGAGCCCTCGACCTCCCGATGTCCACTTCCAACGCGCGACTCCTCGCGTTGGGGGTGGTGAACACCTATCGAGAACTCCGCGAGGCGCATCTCGTTAACCAATACAGGCGTCTCGCCCAGACCGTGTCCGGTCGCCGCCTCTTGGACCGGTTGCATATCAGACATGATCACCATACCATGGAACGGGTTCGAGTGCCAGAACTGTGGAGAAGCGCCCTTTACGTTCGACCCCTTCCGACTAAGATGAACAAGGAGGACCATAATGGCCGGCGCCAGGCGCGGGCGAATGCCCTGCACCGCCACTATGGCTCAAAGAAACACGTCTTCTACGTCGACATTGCAGGCCCCTACCGCTCCAGGGGGGAATGGCACACGGCTGCAGTCATACACGAGGGAAAACAGGTGGACGGCCTCTCGTTCAGAGCGCCCAACTCAACGCATGCGGAGGAGGTGGCGATCGCCCTCGCAGCCTCCCATCCCGACTCTAAATTCATCCTCACAGACTCTCGCGGAGCCTGTCGTAACTTTGAGTTCGGTTGGATCACTCCACTCGCTCTCCAAATTTTACACCGCAGTACTCGCGACGGCGATCCAACTCATCGCTCAATCATATGGGTCCCCGGCCACCAAGGCATGCCAGGTAACGAAGCCGCCCATGAGGCAGCCCGCGCACTCACTCACCGGGCACCAGGCGTCCCTTGGGAGGACCTTAACCCAGATCACAGCCCTCTCCTTTCTTTTAAAGAAATTACTGAGCATTATCGTGCCGAAGACCGGCGATACCCAGTTCCTATGAAAGGACTGGGTAAAGCTGGCGAACGAATTCTCCTCAGGCTCTTTACAAACACCCTGCTGTGCCCTGCGGTTCTCAAGCACTTTAATCCTTCTTTTGACGGCCGCTGCTCATTCTGTGGGGAGGTGGCCGACACCTTCCACATGGTTTGGGCATGCAGAAAAAATCCTTCTCTCCCCCCAATCACCCCTTCCCCTACCCGAGAGGACTGGGAGGCGGCCCTGCTCAGCTGCCAGGAACTATCGGCTCAACAGGCCCTGGTTCGGCGGACTTGTGTAGCGGTCTCGACCAACGGGATCCCGGAATGAGGGACTCCGCCTAGTATTGTAAGGGGTGAGACCCATTAGGGGCCTCTCCCCGAGCACCTCTCTGTAAATTACTAAATAAATGCTCTTCAACACCACCACTCCAGCCCCGCCTACTTTTGGACATTCTTGGCTCTAATTAATTACCCAATTTATTTATTTATTTTTATTTATTTTACCCTCAGGGCAAAGCATTACAGAGGGGAGTGGGTAATACATAATAACACTGAAAATACAAATAACAGCAGAGAACAATAAATTGCCAAAACATACATAAGTCAGAATAAGTGATAAACAAAATATATCATTCAATAGAAGCGGTAACAGCAGTCCGAAACAATACAGGGTCAGGAATTGTGGCAACTGAAGGAAGGTGGTTCCAGTCATATGATGTGCGAGGAATAAAAGAATCCGAGAATGTTTTAGTTTTGCATGTAGAAATGCTTACCTTATGTGCGTGATCTGTGCGGCGTGAAATATATGAAGGGGGAAAAGTATCTCGCATCGAATGGACTCATGATGAAATATTTTGTGAAAAATGCACAGGCGTGCAATTTTGCCTCATGATTCAAGTGAACTTGGGCCCAAAGTAACCTTCAAAGCCGTTACGCTTGACGTACGCCGAAAGTCAGAGAGAATAAAGCGCGCTGATTTGTGTTGTACCATCTCCAGTTGGTCGATCACACTCTCAACACCAGGGTCCCAGATTGATGACGCATATTCTGGTTGTGAACGTACGAGTGTGGTATAGAGTAGAAGTTTGATATTAGTTGGGGCTACTTGAAAGTTACGTCTCAGGTATCCGAGCATGCGATTACCTTTGTTAGTGATGTGCTCAATGTGCGCATGCCAGCTAAGGTTAGGCGTAATATGTATTCCGAGGTACTTATATTTTGTAGCTGAATCAAGGAGCACAGCATTAAGAGCGTATACGGGAAGATCACTATTAACATGAGATATGCGCATAAATTTGCACTGTTCAGCATTCAGAGTCATATTCCAAGTTTTGCACCATGTTGAGATAGCTTTAAGGTCAGATTGAATCATGTGCTTGTCGTTATCATTTGTTATTTCCCGGAAAAAGACGCAGTCATGGGCAAAAAGATGTACAGAAGAAAGATTGCTGGGTAAGTCATTGATAAATATAAGAAAAAGCAGGGGCCCCAAGACGGTGCCTTGGGGAACACTGGAAAGAACAGGGTGACCGGCGGAATTTACATTGTTGACGGCAACAAATTGCTTTCGATGAGTAAGAAAAACTTCGCGCCATTTTAAAATGTTAGTGTCTAATCCTATCATGCGCAGTTTTAGTCACAAAAGATGATGAGAAACCTTATCAAATGCCTTCGCGAAATCTAGGAAGATGCAGTCGGCGATCGAGTGACGGTCTAAAATTGCGTGAAGTTTGTGTGTGAATGAGAGTAGCTGTGTTTCGCATGAATAGGACTTCCTAAAACCGTGCTGAGAAGGATGAAAAAACGAGTTTGATTAAAAAAAAGTGACAGTATGTGAAAAAAGAATGTGCTCTAAGATTTTACATGGAATGAGGTTATAGATATGGGCCGGTACTTAAGAGACGAGTGTTTATTACCAGATTTATACACAGGAACCACCTTTTCAACCTTCCAATCAGCCGGTAGTTCACCGTTCTCCAATGATTGCTGAAATATTTCAGTTAAGGTGAGCGATGAATACATTTTAGTACTTTTCAGGAACTTTGTAGTAATGCAATGAACACCAGCACTGGAGGATATCTTAAGGTTGCCAATTATTTTAACTATACCATCAGGATGGATGACTACAGGATACATTGGAAGGAACTTATTATGAGCCAGTTGAGGGAGATCCGTAGTTTCACCACTTGAAAAAAAGCTCGAAAATACATTATTCAGTACATTTGCACAGTCAGTATCTGATATAGGTTCGTCACTTGAATTCGTTAGTATTATTCTGGATGTTTCAGAAGGGTTAATGACGCTCCAAAATTTTCTGGGGTTATTGAGCAACATACCCGGTAGGGTGCTATTCAGGTAATTTTCTTTAGCGTTCTTGACCGCAGAATTTTAAGTGTAAGCTGCAGAGCGATAACGGGACCAATGATGTTCAGTGGGTGATTTTTTAGCTGATCGGAAGAAGCGTTTCTTACGGTTAGACGTTAGACAAGCGCTTAAGATGCGTGTTATACCATGGCGCATGCAGGTGATAAGATATTACGCGAGTAGGTATGAAACGGCTGGTGAGATCTAAAACTTTGTTCATGAATAAAAGCCAGTTTGCGTTCACTGATCGCGAGTCGAATTCGTCGAAAAAGGTGGCCAGGAAAGAACCTAGTTCATTATTAACTTTGTTAAAATCAGCGCGGTGATACATGCGTATTATTTTAGTGTGACTAGGAGTTTTTTGTATGGAAATGCTCACAGAAAAATTGAGCAACGAATGGTCGCTTAACTGGGGCATGTAGGTTATTTCTAAACACAGTTCTGGGCACGTTGTTAGTACGAGGTCTAATGCACTTGCTGTAACTTCGGTAATTCTTGTAGGCTGAGTAACAATTTGGGTAAGATTAAACAGTGAGCATAAATTAGTGAATTCCTTGCATATTGTCGAAGAGGAGGATGGTTGCACCGAGGACCAGTCGATGCCCGGAAAGTTAAAATCACCCAACAGAAAGATAGATGACGAAGGGTAACGCGTTACGATGACATTAATGGTATCATGAAGCTCTGCAACAAATGTGGGAGATGCATTAGGCGGTCGATGGCATACGCCTAGGATTATTCTACGGTAGCCTAGTTGAACAGAAACCCATATAATTTCGATGCTAGATGTTATGTGAAGAGAATATGGCTCTATTTTTTTACTGACTGCTATTAGTACGCCACCATCTTGCCGATCTTTCCTGTCACAACGATAGAAGTGAAACTGATTAGATGAACCGAATATCTCCCAGTCACGTATGTATTCATGCAGCCAAGTTTCAGTTAGGACGACGATGTCAGCGGAACACGCACTTATGGCAGTGGAGAGTTCTGTACGTCTCTTTATGACACTTCGGATATTAGTAAATAACACTGATATTTGAGCTGCCTTTACAAAACGGTCACTGCCCCTCGGTAACAGTTATGCAGATTTACAAGGATTAGATGCAGCGGAAAGAGACGAAGGCGCGTGCTGGGTTATCGGCTTGGTGCGTTCTGCAGTAATCTCAAATGTTTTATCCGTTACAGGGTCATGCATGTAGGACCTGTTGTTCACGACCAATTTATTGTATTTTAGCTTAAAAGATGGAGAGCCGGGCAGTGATTTGGCGAAGCCAGTCAGTTTTTTGCGTGCTTGGCGTGCGGCAAACGAGTAATCTTCTGTCACTTTAATGTTGTCTTCTTTGATGTCTTGTTTGCATTTCAGAATTTTTTCTCTGGTTTTGAAGCTGTTGAATTTCCCAATCACCGGACGGCATCCAGAATCAGAATACCGCCCTAAGCGATGAGCCCTATCAATGTCATTCGGCGAGAGTGCTGGGTCAACGTATTTTGACAGGACGGTTAGAAGTTTTTTTTCCGTTTCGTCCCATGTTTCACGGTCATTGTCATCGGCAATACCATGAAACACTAAATTATTTCTACGGCTCTGGTCTTCTAATTCATGGATTCGTGCCTGCAGCAGTTGATTTTGTTTGCAAATATCAAGAGCAGTGCATTCGAAATCCTGCTTTACTTCGTCAATTGCTTCAAGTGAGTGTTCTTCTGTCGTAAGTCTGGAATTTATATTCGTGAGGGATGAATGAATATTCTGCTGCCCGCGCCGTAGTTCTTCCATGGTTTTCTTTATATCTTCGTTACTGGCTGAAAGCGCGGCTGAGTGCGTCTGTAGGTTCTTCAAGATACAAAGTATTTCCATATTTTGTTCCGATTGTGTTAATGTGACATTAGCTGTAGGATTACTCTCCTCGGTCGAGGCGTCTGTGCTCGAATCACCGGCTATTATTTTGGTACGCGTGTGAAAAGGACCTGGATTTACTTCCACATCTCCCGACAATAGCAAAAGACAGCTGTTGAAGCATTCAGTCAACACGCTCAAAAACACCCGTGGGCACCGTAGCAGCAGTAAGCAACGGTTGTCGATTTTCTTAGCATACAAAGGCGTGCAATTACGCACCTGGATGGCAAACAAAGGCGGTCTGTTAGCCATTGTGGCCGCAACGCTGCTCTCGTGCCCACTGAAGCGGTCCCACGGACACCAGCGCCTAAATACTGGCGTTGAACTTGCTGTCGATGACGATGCCACAGCCCAGGAGTGATAAGGACTGTTCACAAATCTTGAGGGCGCCACCTGATGAACGAACATAGGCAGTTCCCAGGAAGCAAGCTGCGTCACTTGGTGCCGAGAAGCACCGTCACTGGCAGGATGGCAGATGTTGTAGAAGCTGTGCGCCACAAGTGGAAGCAGCACCTGGATGGCAAACAAAGGCGGTCTGTTAGCCATTGTGGCCGCAACGCTGCTCTCGTGCCCACTGAAGCGGTCCCACGGACACCAGCGCCTAAATACTGGCGTTGAACTTGCTGTCGATGACGATGCCACAGCCCAGGAGTGATAAGGACTGTTCACAAATCTTGAGGGCGCCACCTGATGAACGAACATAGGCAGTTCCCAGGAAGCAAGCTGCGTCACTTGGTGCCGAGAAGCACCGTCACTGGCAGGATGGCAGATGTTGTAGAAGCTGTGCGCCACAAGTGGAAGCAGCACCTGGATGGCAAACAAAGGCGGTCTGTTAGCCATTGTGGCCGCAACGCTGCTCTCGTGCCCACTGAAGCGGTCCCACGGACACCAGCGCCTAAATACTGGCGTTGAACTTGCTGTCGATGACGATGCCACAGCCCAGGAGTGATAAGGACTGTTCACAAATCTTGAGGGCGCCACCTGATGAGCGAACATAGGCAGTTCCCAGGAAGCAAGCTGCGTCACTTGGTGCCGAGAAGCACCGTCACTGGCAGGATGGCAGATGTTGTAGAAGCTGTGCGCCACAAGTGGAAGCAGCACCTGGATGGCAAACAAAGGCGGTCTGTTAGCCATTGTGGCCGCAACGCTGCTCTTGTGCCCACTGAAGCGGTCCCACGGACACCAGCGCCTAAATACTGGCGTTGAACTTGCTGTCGATGACCATGCCACGCCCAATTAACCGACCTTAACCATTTGGTCACTTGCACATCCCCTTTCTATGCTCTATCCGGCGATACCATTATTTTTCGGATATACCAACTAGTTCCTGCGTTATAGGACCGAGATTATCTAGTCCACTCCGAAACCGCCTACATAGGCATACAATGCTGACTCATTAGCAATTACCGTGGAAGGCCACGGGCAATGCAGTATCTTGTGGTCAGCAGCTTTTCATAGTGCCGTCATATTTACGTCCGATGCGGCTCATCAGGTTTAGGTTTATTTCTAAATGGACACTGGCCACAACTACACTTAGTTTTTCTTGTAAGTAAAAGTCAATTCCTTGACTCTTTATGGGTTTGTTCATGTCTGCCAGCTAAAGATGTGTTGATGGCTGGGGAGAGTTATATGAGATATTTCTTCCCGAGCTACTTGATCCAAACTCGTCACACTTAACTAAAAATAACTCCGTGATTATCGTTTGCAAGAGAATAGCAGCACCGGCTATCCACAGAAATATGCTAAGGAAAACCGGTTGTGTTTTTAGACAGCCTCTGATGTGTTGTTTGAGAGCTATTGTCGTTCTATATCACAACAGAATTGTCTTTGAGCCCTCTCACTTAGTCTCATAATTTCTATCTTCTTACCCAAAAGACGCGGGTTTGATCCCGACCGTGGAGGGCGCCTTGCGATGCAGGCAAAATGCTAGAGGCTCGTACACTCTGCGATCTCAATGCGCGTTAATAATCTCGGATTGTCGAAATCATCCGAAGCCCTCCGCTATGGCATCCGCCATGACCCGGAGTCGGTTTGTAACGTTAAGTACCATGAGCCAACCAGTCATTTTCATTTTGCTATCACCACCATCATAATCGCTTCATCCACGTCCGCTGCAGAACGTGGATGAGTTACAGCTGGAAGAGCTACGTGGATAAGTTACGTTACAGTTGTCGCTAGCAAGCGCAAAACCCTGTGCCTACAGACTTATATTGTTCTGCCGACTTTGCCTTACCGCCACCACTTGTCACGATTATCTTTTCTTGAAATCCTCTCCGTTAACCTCAGGTACCGCCAGTTTGCTTCTATATGCCTTGCATGCCCTGCGGATAAATGCAGATTCCCTCTTTTTGATTTCAGCTAAACTGTATGTATGTAGCGTTTGGTCTCCAATCCGCAGTGTTCTCTTCTCGTGTAAGACTTTATTTTCAATACAATGCTTCTTTTCCTGAAATTTGTTTTCCATTCCTTTCACTGAACGGGAAGCTATACAAAGAGGTCATGGTTCATTTTGGCGGGTAAGAAGCTCGCAAGCAACGAGTACAAAAGAACTTAAGGTAGGTAGACGCAGTGCTGCTCTCGCAGCTGGGACTCTACTAAAAAACGAATAAAATAAACAGTTACAACGCATGTGACAATGAAAAGGAAAAAAGAAGCGAACAGAGGAAATAAAACTAAACTGCGGATATGTTCTTTGGAATGCACATGTGCTGTTTAAAGAAAACTAGCCTACGCACACATACACTCATGCCTGTGCAGGAAAATAATGTTCTTGAAATCGTGAGAACAATGAAACTAGGCACAATGCGGTGCTCAGTGTGTCTTTTTACGACAGGGTTTGCCACTGGACGTTCAAGCGTTAGCGCAGATATCGCCCCGTCTGGCCGATATAGGTATAAAATAGAGACCGCGTGTGGCGGCCGCATATAACGAACGCTCGCTTATTATAAATGTTTGCAAGCTACCGTCAAAATATCCATAACGGCAACGGCAATTGGTCTCAGATACAACAAACTGTGCCCGCACAGCTCGGTTATAGCGAACGAGGAGGTGTCGTAAACTGAGTCTCGAATTTGAAAAACTCCCACTTCCACCAAGCGCGAAGACCGAGGAGCTTTCTTCAGTCCCTGCGACACCGCATCGGAAACGCAGCAAAAATGCTTAGATGAAACTGTAAAAGTAGCCGCTAGCCAAGCACAAGGAAATCATTGCCTGCATGTGCACGGGATGGTCAAAGGATTCGAAGTGGAAGAAAAAGCTACTACGCATGGTCATAGATGAAGTAACGACAATGGTGTGAAAAGTTTGACTGCTTTGCTCCCGATCCTGTGGTATGCCCCACCCGCCCAGTCGACTGCACCTTTTGCGCTGCTACCATGTACAGGCAGCGCCAGATAGCAGACATAGGAGTCGATACATTCTGTGTGCACGTGCACTGCTCCACTTTTTTTGATGCATGGGCCCAGTAACGAGATTGTGCTGTAAAAAACAGAAGTGACCAGAAGCACGTAGATTCCTGGCAACGCGTCCTTGATGCATACCTAGCGGGATGTTCAGTCGTAGGAATACGTTCGTAGCCAACATCGCAGTGTCGTGCTCTGACGCAGCTTCTCCACGAAAAGTACGAGCACTACCCAGCCGTTGAATCTGAGTAATGTGGACGACCTGAAACCAGATGGAGTTGACACTTGTACCGCAAATAGTTATGTGTCGTGCCAATAAAGCACATTTTTGGCAGCCAAGGAATCGGCGATAACGTAGGATATCGGCGATACAGAGCCTAAAAAACACCGTGGCATATCCTGCCTTATAAATGTAGACGCTCATGAAGGAGTTTTTGAGAAATTAGCACGACAATTTGCGGACTTGGAAATTTTGGACCTTATTGACTGCGAACATCGACTGCCTGCGAACATCGGATACGACGAATACAATCCCCGTAGTCTACTGGGTGGTCATAAATAGACTCGTCTGTTCATAGTACAAGCCACAGGAAATACAAATGCGATGCACCACACTCGCCGCTCACGGGAGATGATTTGTTCTGAACAAACAAATGTTTTCACAGCTCCGCGAATCAGCTGCTCAGCTACCGTCTGGTCCATTTTACATGCTTTGGCGAATTATATCGGAAGACCGGTGTTGGAGTTTTGAACACGGCTTACGCTATTCGCCTCGCAGTTGTGTGCAAGGTATGAATCTGTGCAACATCTTTCGCTCTAAAATCGACGTCATGATGTGAAGGTGCCTTCAGTTCTAATTAGCCGGAACTATCAAAACCTAACGTATTCAATACGCTTTGAAAGTTCTTTTCAATCATTAGATTACACGAAGCTTACAAGGTATTGAAGGCTGGGAAAGGTGGTTCCACAGAACAAACTAGATAGCTATCATTTTATAACATTCACAAGTATACCGCGTAGCATTTTAGAGCAGGTTAAACATTTCTGTGCTATTTCCTTGCTTCTGACCCCTTTTAGAGCGCAGCTCTTTGGCGCCCGTTTCTCCGTTTTACGGCGTCGCCGTTGTAACCAGCAGCGTCACCTTAGTCGCGCTTTAAGCTGCGAAACCAATGAAGCAGGAGCAAGGAAAGCAGAGGGAAGGCGCATAACTGCCCTCTTGGAACACTGGACACCCCAATCGTGCTTTAAGCTCGTGGCGGTAGTGACAGATGTGCGTTACGTGCGTTGGCATTGACAACGTTGTGCCATTTTAAGGAGAGTAACTGCTCATAACTGGCTCCCCGAGTCAGCGGACGCCTGAATCGCGTTTATAGGTGTGGGGGGGGATGAGAGAGAAATGTGGGCTGCATGCGTTAGCGCTGCAAGCGAACTCTCGCAATTAACAATTAACGGCCACCTGCCAGGGTGGCAGGGTGGTGGGACTTTAATGTAGATATAAAGACAAACAAACAGGAATTCCTTACCATTCATGTGGGAGAACATCCCGTTCCTGTCGCTCGTAACGCCTCCCACGGCTGTGACAACCTTGCGAAACTCTTGCGTAGACCTCGTCTTTGAGAACAAGGCACTGGTGCGGTAAGTCGAGCATATACCCATCTATTTCTGCCACCACAAAGCTTCCTTCATGACAATCAAGAACTGTGAGTGGAGTGTTTATTGAAGAAGGAAAATGTGTGAAAAATAGCATGTTGTCTGCAATTCTACATACATATCTTGCCTGAGTTCTTTGCCTCAATCTATCGAAACGCTGAAACAGCTTTTTTTTTATTTATTTATTTATTTATAGATACTGCGATCTTGTACAGATCATAGCAGGGTGGGACAAAACAAAATACAAGCATATAAACACACACAAATTCACAACATTTACAGGCACTTTTCAAACAGAAGTAAAGAATTTTGACTAACAGTCTCGCTATTAAGTTTGTTCCAATCAGTAATTGTCCTCGGAAAAAAAGAATATTTAAAGCAGTTATTTCGCGCGTTCAAAGGGGTGATTGTTAGTGCATGCCTTTGTCTCGTGTTATAACCTGAGGAGTAAGAAAAATAATTAGAGGTATCAACTTTATAATGTCCTTTTATAAGCTGGAAAAAAAACTTTAATCGACAAACACGATTGCGCTCAGTGACGGGGGGTAACCCACTTCGCCTCACGAGCTCACTTACAGATGCACGGCCATATGAGTTAAAAACAAATCTAGCTACTTTATGCTGTATTCGCTCTAATTTCTGAATGTTTGTTAACGTGAAAGGGTCCCAAATGATTACGGCATATTCTAGTAACGGACGGATGAGGGAATTGTACGCCAATAGACGAACACAAGATGGGGATGACTTTAGGGAGCGCCTCAAGAAAAATAGTTTCCGCATTGAGTTTGCTACTACAGCGTCTATGTGTTTTGACCACGAAAGGTTGTTAGTAATCCATAGGCCCAAATATTTATACTCTGTCACTTCTAATAATGATATGCTGTTAGTACCGTACACAAAATGAAGAGGCATTTTCTTGTTTGTAATTTTCATGAACACGGTTTTTTCAAAATTAATGCACATCTGCCATTTGTTGCACCACGCAACCACCTTCGCTAGGTCATTATTTAGACGCACCTGGTCGTCAACTGAAGACACCATTTGATACAGGACACAGTCATCCGCGTACAGCCTCACGCGAACTGAAAGATCTGCCACAATGTCATTAATAAACAACAGAA
Source organism: Amblyomma mixtum (assembly GCF_055824585.1). Lineage (NCBI taxonomy): Eukaryota > Metazoa > Arthropoda > Arachnida > Ixodida > Ixodidae > Amblyomma > Amblyomma mixtum. The sequence continues at coordinate 205,429,757 of NC_143013.1, forward strand.
ATAAGAGTGGTCCCAAAACAGATCCCTGGGGGACGCCAGACATAACCCGGACACTGCTAGAAGAAATATTGTTCAGAGTGACGAACTGACATCTGTTCGAGAGATAAGCTTTAATCCATGCAAGTATCCTGTCGTTTTTAATGTAATAACTTAATTTATGAATTAGTTTGTTATGTGACACCTTATCGAATGCTTTACGGAAATCCATGAATATTGCGTCTGTTTGTTTTCCCTGGTTAATCGACTGAGCAAAGTCATGCACAGTTTCAACTAACTGTGTACTTGTGGAAAACCCACGCCTGAAGCCATGCTGAAAATCGGTAAGTACTTTGTGCTGTTCCAAGAAACCTAATATATGTTTATGAATTATATGTTCTAAAATTTTACATGACGTGGAAGTTAGAGATATGGGTCGGTAATTCTCGATGTGTGCTTTTTTTCCGGTTTTGTGCAGAGGTTTAATCGCGGCTGTCCTCCAGTCATCCGGTAAAGATCCGTCATGTAAAGATCTGTTGAATATTACTGTCAAGTACTTTGCGCACCACTCCGCATAGCGCTTCAAAAAAGTGTTTGGTATGTTATCGGGACCTGCTGATTTTTTGACATCAAGGTTCAAAAGCAAGTTACAAACACCAGACTCTGAAATTTCCAGACGCTCAAATTTCGCATTAGAAATTAACGTAATAATTGCCAATTTTTTAACCACTGATCAACATGGCTTGAGGCATACATTCTCACGTGAAACGTGACTGATTGCAGTCAGTTACAGGTTGTTAGCTCGCAGCAACTTTGGCTTCAAATGGTGTCTTTTTTACAGTTCACGAAAGCATTCGATACCGTTTCGCATGACCTCCTTGTCACTAAAATTAGCGTACAGACAATTCAATTAAAGTACTTAAATGGTTACAAATTTTCTTCTAAATCAACCCATTACGCTGTTGCAATAGCTGTCATCCACATATTCTTCCGAAACACCGGGTCTTCCAGAAACGCCAGCATTACTGGCTCATCTCCTGTTCCATTATTGTTTTAAAGCTCTACCTGCATTTTCCGACATCTCTATTTTGATTTCCTTTTTGCCTCGTAAGCTTCCTATCGCCCGCATGCACCACTGATAACAAGGTGAATACACCTGTACACTTTTACTACGAAGTCGGAATGAAACGCGAATGTAAAATTTGAGTATGCAAAAAAACTGACGGCGGGTTAGCACTGCCAGGCATGAAATATTGTGCGAACACAGGTTTTCGCCGGTGGACACCACCGCCATCTGTTGCTGCTGCGAAGGCCAATGCGCGCTATCCGCCTCGAAGCAGATTGAGTTGTTCCGACCTTGTCACGCTAGTTTCAATATCTCAAGCACGTTACTCGTCTCCTCTAAATCACCTGAGCTAAACTTCTTTATCGTCATTGCCGATTTATCGAAAGAAATTCCAGCGGGATATTGCTCAAGTGAAGCGTTTCTGTAACAAAGTTGTGATTGCCAGCATGGTTTGAACCGGTGGGGTGGTGGTGGTGGTGGTGAAAACATTTATTAAATCATAGGGAGAGGTGTTGGGGGTCGTGACCTGAAGGGTCACGCCCTTACAACCACTAGGTGGGATGCCTAGACAGATACCCCATTGGCGTTTGCCGCAGCCCGGGCGCGCTGCGTTAAGGCCCTTTGGGCCTCGAGGGTGCAGCAACCGGACAGGGTCGCCTCCCAGTCCTCTCGGGTGGGGTTTGGTATAGGGGGTAGGGATGGGTTCTGCTGGCAGGCCCACACCATGTGGTAAGTGTCAGACACCTCCCCACAGTGTGAGCACCGCCCGTCGAATTGAGGATCGAAATGTTGCAGAGTTGCCGGGCACAACATCGTGTTGGTGAGCAGGCGCAGGAGTACCCGCTCGTTGATCTTCCCCAGCCCTTTGCACGGGGTGGGAAGAGTTTGGTGCATGGATTTGTAATACTAGGATATTTCTTTAAAAGTATAAATCGGATTGAAATCAGTGTCCTGGTCGGCGTCGGGTCCCGCGGGAAATGCCCGGAGAGAGAGCGCGCGGGCGGCGGCGTCGGCTGCCTCATTTCCGTGGACGCCTTGGTGACCTGGAGCCCAAACGAGAGATCGGTGCGCGGGATCCGAGTCTCGGCTACAATTTTGGTAAATGCGATAAGCTAGGGGAGTAACCCACCCTTGCGTGACGTTACGGCAAGCCCCTCGCGAGTCGGTGATTATGTATTTGGAGGAGGTGTGAGAGGCTGCCAAAGCGATGGCAACCTCTTCTGCGTGAATTGCTGACTAGGCCTTGAAAGTAAGGGCGTCTACTGTTTTACCCTCGTGGACAACCGCGGCCGTGTACCATCCCCTGGGGTCCGGGCCGGACGCGTCCACGTAGAAGACTCCTGGTTTGCTCCGAAAATGGCGGTCCAAGGCTTCCGCCCGCGCCAGGCGCCTGCCATTATGATCCTCTTTGGACATATTGGTGGGGAGAGGTCGCACGTGGAGGGCGCGTCTCCAGTGTACGGGAAGGCGGCATCTCTCCTCTGTGAATTGAGTGTGCTGGATGTGAAGTCGGGCTAAAAGGCGGCGACCCGACCCTGTCTTTGTGAGACGAGTGTATTGGTTGTTGAGGTGGGCCTCACGAAGCTCCCTAAAAGTGTTAACCATCCCCAGTGCCAAAAGGCGGCTGGTAGAGGTAGAGACCGGGAGGTCCAGCGCTCGTTTCATGATTTTGCGGAGGATGACCTCGAGGGCATTTTCCTCCTATTTCCGCAGGTGGAGATAGGGAGTCGAATGCAAGATTCGACTGGTCACGAATGCGTTCGCCAGCCGCAAGGCGTCTTTGCATCGTAACCCACCGCGCTTGTTGGAAACCCGGCGGACCATGCGGCCCACCTGGTCCCCCACCTGCCGGAGCTTGGCGAGTGTTGTGTCGCAGCGTCGCTGGTTGTGTATGAAAAGTCCGAGGACTCTGATTTCCTTGGATTCGCGAAGGGGACCGCTTTGCAACGAGAGATTGATTTGGGTCGAGCATGTGCGCGAGGGACGCAAATGCACGAATTCCGATTTCTGCGGGGAGCATTGCAGACCACAGTCTCGAGCATAGCGGTCCACTATGCTGGCGGCCGTTTGCAGGCTGGTCTCCATATCCCCCAGGCGCCCTTGCGTAGCCCAGATGGTGATGTCGTCGGCGTACAGCGCGTGCTGGACCCCTTCGACCGCACCCCGTAGGGCGGGTAGGCGCATCATGGCAATGTTGAATAGCAGAGGGGACAGCACCGCGCCTTGTGGAGTCCCCCTCGTGCCGAGCAGGAAAGGTCCGTGCTCTTCGTCCTGTATTCTGATGTAGGATAGTCTGTCCGTGAGAAATTGTTTAACGTAATTGAAGGTATTGGTGCCGCAGTGAGTTTGACTCAAATTTGTGAGTATGATCTCGTGAGTTACGTTATCGAACGCTCCTTTCAGGTCGAGCGCAAGGACTATTTTGTCGTTTTGGGGGTGTGTAATGGGGTTCAAGATTTCGCGGTCGAGTTGGAGCAGGACATCCTGTGCGGATCTATGTGGGCGAAATCCAAACATAGTGTCCGCGAAGGTGTTGTGTTGTTCGAGGTACTCAACCAGTGCCGCGTTTCTGCCAACGCATGCTGCGCGCATCTCTCTGACACTATCGCCACATAGCTCAAGGCGCCAATGAGGTATTCTTTAACCCAGGGAGCCAGTTACGGATTTGTGCGGTAGGAGGCTAATAGATGTTTTCTGTGCACGAATGAAAGTTGATGAAGATGACGGCGTGCAATCCGCAGCGTGGAAGTGTGGCACTAACATTTTGACCTCGCATACAAACGAACCATATCTGAGCAATCGTGAAGATCGTTACAAGTTTGGTTCAGTTCCTGTGTTCTGAGCCTCAGTGCATAAGGCGACGGAAGTGAAGTACTGAGGAAACACTGTTTGCGCCAGGTTTTTAATAAATGGTTCTGACGTGATTCACTTGTGATGCCACTTTATTAGGATTGGTCAGCGCAGCATATTGGTGTTACTGGCCGTCTCACTGGGTTTGGACCAATGAGCGTGGCACCTCCTGGCCTCCTGGCGGCCATTTGTTTCCGGCCTGCTCGTTGTACAGATCGAAGCGCCTGTTATCTGTGGGCAGTAAGTGCCGCTCACCAAAGTGGGACGCCAGCACTGGTCGTCGTGCTTTGTGTCTTAGTTCGGCGCGGTCACGCAATAGGTGCATCGAAAAGTAGGTAGTATTTAGGGATGTCTCTGCGTTCTCTGGCGTGTGCAGGCGTGTGCTAGCAACTTCGGTGTCTTTGTGCACTTACCTGCTACACCTAGTGCTGCAGACGACTGATTACTGACAGACATCGCGGAGGTGCTCCATGTAGCAGACTTTCTCGTTAAAAACCGATTGAAGCCAGGCAACAAGCTCTTAACTAAGGAGAGTAAAATGGTAGGCCAGTTGATGAGACATAACGACTAAAACCGAACAGATACGGGACGGAGGCAGGTGGAAACACAGGGCTGCACTTACAACTTAAAATGTGTTGAAAAACGTTAAGGCTTTTATAGAATATCGCACGTCTTACCCTACAACCGAAAGTAAGACATGATGAGGCATAAACAACCAAAACAACACTTGTATTTCGGTTTTAGTCGTGATGTCAATAAGTTCTGTGGTTCTGCTTAAGTTCGGTGCTTTAAACGAAAGCAACTTCCGAGGCTCAGCTTTCAAATTCGCGCGTCCTAAAGGACACTAACACTTAATATGGGAAAGTTGATCATACGTCGCATGATTCATTTATGATTTGTGGCAGGTCCTTCTAAAAATTTTTTCTCAGAAACATTTTTATATTTTGCCTCTATGCCAGATTAAAAAAAGTCAAAAGACGCTGAACAAGTGAAGCATTTTTGGACAAAAATTTCTTATATTCAAGTATTCTAAGGTGCTTGTAAGGAAATATTGAATCTAATGGTCCATTCGTACGATGCGTAGTAAAATTTTTTCTTTTAAAGCCTTTCCGTTGCACGAATCGAGAAGGTAAGACTGCCCTTCAAGGACAACGCGGAACGTTTTTGACGATAGAAAAAACGTTACTGCTAAAAAAATGCCAGCCTGGCAAGGGGAGACCTGTGGACATATTTGGTTTATTCGTTTATTGCGGTTTGACGTCCCAAAGCGACTCCGGCTATGAGGGACGCCGTAGTAGAGGGCTCCGGAGAATTTCGTCCGCCTGAGGTTCTTTAACGTGCACTGACATCGCACAGTAGACGAGCCTCTAGAATTTCGCCTTCATCGAAATTTGGCCGCCTCGGCCGGCATCGAACCCGCGTCGTTTGGGTCAGCAGCCGAGCGCGGTATTACTTTTATAGTGAAATACTACAATATATGAAAAATGTTGCGTTGATGAACTCTTTCACGTTGAAAAATCTTTTGTCCAGGCCTTATCTTGAGAGTTCAATGCGTGTCACTTGATGCATGAATAGACGCATCAGGGCAGTAGTTGCTCATATTAAGTCGGTTACGAAGGCAGGTGCTCAATTGTCTCGATTTCTTGCGAAAGCTGAGTATTCTGCAAGCGGGACTACATGCGCCCGAAGCGAATTAAGGGTATTCTAATCCTATGTGGCAGGTATAAAGCTGTACATCTTATTGTGTGGTAGCACGGCAAGTGAAAATTTGTGCTTTGTAACGGCGCTATGTTGGCGCTATGCAGGTCAATGTAAATTTGTAATGGGGAGGCATTGCTACACAAAAAAAATCGGTTGTTGTTTTTGCCACCCTGCATGGTTCCATAACCTTGCCATCATTTGAAATTATGACAGTTTACACTTCTGCAGGACATTTTGTACGAGTAAAAACATATGCTTGCATAATGTGTCGACGTAGCAATAATTGCTTAGTTTGCACCTCACTGAGACTGAATTGAAAAATAAAAAAACTAGCTGATTCTGCAATAAGTGTTCGAAGTCTCAATGTATCAGTTTGCGCGTCGAGTTTTTTTTCTTTGCCAACGAAGCACATTCGGACGTTCGAGAAGAAAGATACAGGTTTTATTTACTTTCGGTAGAAAAAAAAAGGCAACAGAAACGATAGTCTGCAGGCACAAAATTCACGTACAAAGTAAAAAAAAAACAGCCTTTATTGTGAGACTGCGTACGTAGCACGCGGATGCAGCGCCACACGCAAGAACATCTGCGTTTTGTTCGACGCATGTTACTAACGAGAACTAAACGGAACCTCACCGGACAATAGCTTCCGCACTGCTCGCTTGTGAATAATTCATTTCCACATGACAAAGCCGTTCTTCGGGACATATGTAGCAGCAGAATCTGACTTTTCCTTTTTGTTATCTGTACTAATGTTGAAAACGTAGCATTCTGACTTTGCGCAAAGGTCCTTTGTTATTAAAAAAAATTCTATTGGGGTTTAGTACCTGTGTAGCGTATAAAAGCCGTTTCATCGGCAGTGTCCTGTTACCCAGCGAAAGTTCCAGCTGCGAAGAAGACGTTTCTAGCACCGGAGATGAATCGGTGGCTTCCACTGTGCCTGCTCCTCGGCACTCTAAGCTTAGTCTCCTGCGCCTACGAGTAAGCTCTTGTGTTCAACTTACAGGCCAGCCGTTATAACCAAGTTAAGCTGCATGGTTAGCAACAGTCTCCCTCCATGATTTCCATCGTGAAATTTTTAAAAATAGCGATACGGTGTGTTGCCGGCATGTATCGAGTGGAGTGATTTACCAGAAAGTCGTAGCATGGCTTTGCCTTAAGAGCTATGCCCAAAACAAAAGGAACGAAATACTTTTTCTATCAGCGTTGGGGGGCATCCTTTAATTCCACTTTTCGGTCATTCATTGGGTTCAGATTGTTAATCGAAAGATTCAGGGAAAAACAATTCGTGCGGGAGGTTATGGAGAGTTGTTATCCAGGGATATTTCCTGTTTTATTGGGCGCTAAAAGCTTTCACACAAGGATCGCAATTCTGTTTCCTTTGCCTTAGTTTTGCGTTGAACCAAGATGGCTGTTAGAAACGATTGCACGAATCTGCATATTTTTCTTTCACTTTCCAGCCATAAAGAAGCGCACAGAGAACAGGAACTTCATGGACATTGCTTAGCCTTGGTAAGTTCGTCATTTTGCGAATTATTCCCTGCATTTGGGCCTTTTATTTTTCTTAAGTTATTGGAGGGGGGGGGGAGCTTAGCTTGGCTGCACCTGAAGAACATCAATCAGAAAAGGGTAGCAGTTATTCATCAGTCATCACTTATCAATAATTTTAAGCAGAGAGACTGTACACCGATTGAGGCCGGCAAGAACTTGTTAACTGTGACTGTGTTAACTGTGGCTGTGAGAAGTGACTTAATTTTCGCGCCCCGAAAATTCACAATCCATGATGGTCACCTTAGTATTACAACGTACACTTCCGATCAGTGAGCACATTATTAGTGAAAAGTAACAGCCAGGACAACATTTGAGCAGGCGCCTAAAGCCCGAGTCACACTGCGGAAACACAACAACGACATGAACCAAACATGTTCGCAAACGAGCCGTCAACAAGTCGCCCAACCAACTCGTCCCACAACTTTTTGTCACACTGCACGAACGGCAGGGAAACGAGACAGGTTGCTTGGATGTTCCCTCGGTATGACAGCTTCCGGGAACCGGAACAACAAACAAACGGCGTTCGTGGACCCGGTTGGCGCTGTTCGCCGGCCGGGCGAATTTCGCGGCGACACCGCACGAACCAAGCCAAGCACTTTGCGGTGATTCACCGCTTTTGTGCCTTTCGTGCCTGCAAACGTCGTTTTCAAAGTGCAAACATGAGCATTTTTTTCAGAAGGTCGTGGTTTTTTTTCGTCGCAATGGTATCTGCCGCGTACGGCGTCTTGCAGGCGGGCGCATGCAGACGGGGAGGCTGCCGTGGCCACCACCGGCTGGCGGATGCCACCGCCGTGGAGAAGCACATTTCCTACGTTCCCCGTCGCATTCTTGTGAGCAGTGACGAATGCGGCTTTGTAGGGAGCCTAAAATGTCTTGTGCCGTGTGTAGAGCCTACCGCGGCCGCGAGCACTAGCAGTTTCTTGACGGGGTTGTGCGCGAGATAGGACCACTCGAGCAGCAGCCGCGACAGCAGACGAGTGTGCCAGTTGCTCCCGCAAACATGCTGCCGTCGTTCTCCAGCCGCCAGGAAAGTGACTTGATCGGGATGGTTGAAGAGAGGCGTTTTCCATGGGATATAACAGACCCAAAATATCAACGGTGTGATCTGAAGGAATCTGTGTTTCAAGAGATCGCTAGTTGGGACTGTATTTCACAGGTGAGCGCGAGTTACCAGTTACCTGTCCTGCTATTTTTGAACTTGAGATGAAGAAGAAAGCAGTGCTGCATTTTTTTCTTTGGGATAGCAATCAGAATAACTTTACTGGGTTCCGATTTGATTGCAAGAATGATGCGTACAATTATATCTTTTTTTTAGTACTCTCAGAGCGTGGAACAAACTCGATGAATCTGCCGAGATTGTGGCGTGATTTGCAGTGACCGGCCGGGTTGATAATGCATTGTGGAACAGCAGCGCAAAACACAAAATGCGTAGAAGTAGACACAGGGCACAGAAAATAGACGCATGTAGTCCGTGTTTAATTCTTTCGCATGAAGTTTTCGAAAACGCCTTTCTCAGGCGCCCTTCTCAGCCAGTCGATCATCCAGCGCGGTTTCTCTGCGGTGGCGGCTGGTCGTCCGAGTCAGAATCGAGCAAGGCTGTACCTCAGCCGCCGCGCACAGTCATAGTTCGTCCGATATTCTGCAAAACCGCCAGTAGCTACGACAGCGCAAGGTGTCTCCAATTTCCGCGGTTGTGCACACGCACGGAGGAGAGCGCGCGAGCAAATCCAGAGAAGCGCCGGGGAACGCGATTGAAGTGGTTTTTCTGGTGTGACAGGGTGTTTCTGAACAAGTGGCGCACATGTGGCCAACACAGCCTGGCGGGAGACAGCGACATGTTTACCGACTGTTCGTGTTGACGCGGTGTGACAGGATCGCCAACCCGACGAAAACACTGTTTTGTCGGACGGGTTGGCGGACTGTTTCCGCAGTGTGACTCGGCCTTAAGGAGACCTCTTGAAGTAATTATGTCTTACCTGCCTTTGAAGATCAGTAGCTGTATACTTGTTAGCTCTAAAGTCACCGCTACTGTAGCTCTACAGTAACTGCCCCAGCTACCTCTTTGTAGACGTGGAGAATAAAAGAGCGCGAAGAAAGCATACTCAAACAAATATCTGCTTCACGTAAACTCGGCGAATGGCGTCAAAACAGCAGCAAATGCAAATCGTGCCTGCCTGTACGGTAATTTGCTCTTGTATGAAATTAAGAGAAAGCTAGCCCGTCGGGCTAGGTCAGCCCATCTATTCTGGGGTGGTTCACGGAGTCAGACACACTTGGCGAGACGCATGAAAACGCCGCATCAGTCAACAATTGATTTAGCAGGTTTGGTTTAGGTTTGGTTTGGTTTATGGGGTTTAACGTCCCAATGCGACTCAGGCTATGAGAGACGCATTTAGCAGAAGGTGGTGTTACGGTTCCACAGTGGTGCCTATGAGACTGCAGACTATGTCCTGTCAAGCTCCTGACGAGTTGACTCCACCAGTTACCGCACAACCGTCGGTAACTGGACCTAACTGGAACCGATGCCCAGATAACTTGTGCTTATAAGCTGATGGCGACGAACCCAAAAAGAGCTCTTAGACATACTGCACGGAACATGAAGCTACTAAGGAAGAGGATAGGCTAAAATGGGAGATAAATTAGATTTTCTGTTTCTTTTCGATATCGAACTCAGCAATCTTCCTGAACTTTACTGAATGACTGACATGATTTTCCGCACTTCAGTAGACCATAACAACCTGGCTTTCGAAACCAAATGTAGAGTGCGTACGTCCGGCCTCTACGGGGCTTGCACTCGCATTTATGATACAAAAACAACCGTAAAAAACAAACCATGAAGTTTCCTTGAGCTCAGCTGATTGATTAACAGCTGTCAGGCAAAGCAAGAAAGATACCCTGTAGGTTTCCTGAAAGGCTGACACGTTTCACTAGGCGCGTTTTCTTATCTCTTACGCGGTGGCTCAGTGTTTTAAGGCTCTTGGCAGCTGACCCGAAACACGCGAGATCGATCTCGGCCGCGGCGATCGAATTTTGATGGAGGCAAAATTCTAGAGGCCCGTGTACTGTGCGATGTGAGTGCACGGTGGTCGAAATTGGTGCTATGTGGTCGAAATTTGCCGAGACCTTCACTACAGTGTCCCTCATAGACTGAGTTGCTTTGGGACATTAAACCCCAATAAACCAAACCAAACTTATCTCTTATGCTGCGCGCTATTTCTTCGCTCCGGCATCATTTTAGCCGAGCCCACTATAACCGCCGCAGATATAACGCGAACGCTCGCTTATTACGAGTGCGGAGCTATCGTCAACTTATGCATTAGGGCAATGGCAATTCGTCTGAAGTAAAACGAATTTGCCCGCACCACTGGGTTATAGCGAACGCTGAGGCGCCGTCGAAGAGGGCGTTCACGAAGGGCGTTCACCCGAAATTGAAGAGGTCGCGTTTTGAGGAAGCGCGGAGATCGAAGATCATTTTTCAGCCCTCGGCACACCGCCTCCAAAGAACACTTTAATACAAAAACGCAATGAAATGACTTCATTTAAAGAGTAAGAAACTGCTGGTTGAGCGCGCGCCGCAGAGCCGCGTGCTCTGCGAATGCGCTGAACGTCAAGTACGAGCGTTCCCCTACCGTTAGGAATAAGATTAATATCTTGTTCTTAAAGTGCGATACCAGCAGCAACCAACTCAGCGAGCAGAACATGACCACCCTGGAGAGCCTAGAAAGAGCCGTGGTAGGGTCTGATTTTTAACAAGTAGACGCGCATAGCGCAATTTTCAAGAAATAAACGCCACTTTTGACAGACAATATCTTTGGTTGTAGTACCAAGAGTCCACTCACTAACTGCGAACATCGGATATAACAAACCGAATCTAGAAACCGTAAAGTTCATTATAAGTGAGCTCGACTGCATTTCAAAACTTTGCTTGCGCGTTTGCCTGGTACTCAGAAGACAGGCGTAAGGATCTATGGGCCCCGTACCTGCGCATGTTTGCTACGAAGAGTGACGTGATATGTTGAAGTACACCGCCACTTGGCGCACAGACACGAGCCACAGTGCGAACGAGCTTTTTGTGCACAAAACCCACCCTACACAGATCTTCAGGACGTTTAATCTGTTTTCAGTAACTAGCAGAGCCAGAGTTTCCCAGGACATCTTTCCACTGGGAACCGTAATTGCCAACCAGTCATTTACCGACGTAGTCTGGAAGCGTGCAGCAAACAGTGCCCTGTTTCAAATGGAGATCTCAAAGTCACCATGCAGGCTAGACGAATTGCTCTCATTTAGAGACAGCAGCTAGGTCAGACTTCAGATCTTTTGATATTCCCAATGAACTCCCAAGGCATTTGAATTTGACAGTTGTCGAAAAGTTCCATCTTGAGAAAGCTGGACAACAGATCACAAAGGAGGCTACAGAGGCAAGCTGACAGGCAAATAGACCTAAACTCCACACTGGTAGTTACCTCAAGGCTGGCAGCTCTAATATAGAATTTACAATGCATGTTGCGTCTGCTGAAATATTTAGGAAAATGGATGTTCTCCCTTTGACTCTAAACAGCACACAACGTCACTTTTTCTTACATTTAACACCCTTAGAAATAAAAATGATAGACGGCTGATTTTAAAGCGAAGCTTAATAGCGTTGTGCAGAAAATCCAGCAGTGTTCGTCGCAGAAATCCGGATGGTTCGGAAAGGTGGCTGCGCTACTCGTGTAGCGCCGGATTTGAAAAGCGATTAAAACAATAGAATAGTTCATAAGGCCGCAGCCTAACTCGAACATCATTAAGTGATGTGAGTATATAAAGCAAAAGCATTGCTCTCGAACAAAAATTGGGGTAATAAGCCTCAAGTTGAACCCCTGAGGTTAGGTTGCAGGTCAGAGATGCTGCCCAACGCCACGCAGGCAGGTTTGTACAGCGTGGTTAATGTGCGGCTTTACCTGTATGTCGTGGGGACTTGCACATAATATGGAAAGTGTGCCCGACTCTGCGTGGCCAAGAGGAGCCGCTGACAGTATCCATTAAAATTATTGCATCATACCCTTAAAGGAAGTGCTTAATTGTCCCTCATTTTTTCGCAGCTTTATATAAAGAGAAATGCATTGGTACTTTACTACAACAGTACATATCTGCTTAGTAGGTCTTTTTCTCGGAGGTTTTAATTCAATGCAAGCTATAAAAGTAGAGGTGTTTAAAAAAAACACGCAAAACTCTAAATAACTTCCAGGGAATATTACTTGGAGTCCATGTGAAACAAGTGGGAATGGGGAATGAAATACAATAAGCGCGAATAAAGTAAGAAGTCTAGTATCTGGGTACTTCAAAATACGTTGAAAGGGTAGGTATTACCCTATGGTCTTAAAGATTCCTCCTGTCTTCTTTCTACCCTTGTGGTCATTTCCCACTCTGACGGGATACGGCATGTGGTCGTATCCATTTTCGTCTTTATTGCGGCAAAAAAGCAAGTCACATGCGGTTTATGTGAGCTGCTGCAAAGAAATATTGGCCATCATGTTACGCAATTTTTGCATACCTTGTGGGTGATCATGAAGACTCCAATTTCTGAAATTGTCCTTTATGCTGCTGCTACATTTACACGAAGTAAACACTTTTCCTCTCATTTTCTTGTACTTTCAGTGCCAGTGGATACCGCGTCGAACAACGGGATGTGGAAGGGGCTGTGCGTGCCAACCAAATGGCTATGGGGGCAATTTTGGCATATGCGTCGACCCTAATTACCCATTTCCTAAAAACATTGCCCACTCTCATTACGGCTTCCCTGAACCATGAAAGATGTGCGTTAAACTTTTATTTTCTTCAAAATCAATAAATAATCGACGGCTTATGTAGTCGTGAACTGCGTAGTAGAGTGTTTTCATGACCTAGGATGTATTCATCCTGTCTGCACCTCACTGTCCAAACAAAGGGCAGAAATTTTTATACCACAGGTGTATATGTCACCATTGATCACCCACCGCTTTGGCTCAGAGACTATTGCACGCGGCGGATAAGCACGAGTGACTAAATCGACTTCTGTCCACGGCGACCGTATTTCGAGAAATACGAAAAGAAATAACACCCGTGCCTGGTGCGAGGTAGGCTCACGTTGAAGAAGTCGTAGTGGTTAAAATTAGTCAACCGCCATTGACCACGGCCCCTCTCCGTATTTTTATTTTTTGGAGTCCCACCTTCTTCACATCCTTCACGCCGTAGTTCAGGTGTCCGCTGAATACGATAGACAAATACTTCGCGTTTACTTTTTCTTAGCAATTGTTACTAATATTACTCATTCATTGCGCCTCTTAATTTTTGCGACTTTTTATTTTGGCGGTGATACATTCGAGGTAGACATCGTGAATCTTTGGCACGGAAAGAAAACTGAAATATTTGAGCTGCGATGTGCAACACTGTAAGTTCGACTACATCAGACTTTCTGACAAAGTACTGCCGCCACTGAAGACAGAAACCTGTCAGCCAACGGGATCTTCACGGCTGTAAAATCCTGGCCAATAACCAGCACAAAATAACAAGGGAGCTTTTCAAAGAGAAAATAATAGCTCATGCAGGGGCTTCATGCCTCCGCACTCAATCTGTTCTTCGTACAAAATAAAAAGAGCCGGAATTTTTGGATAAGCGATGGTGAACTGTGAAGAAAGTTGTCGGGAGATCCTATTTTATCCGTCTATTATTTTTCATGTGAGTGCACCATATTTATTCAGCCCCGTCCTGAATAAACTTTAGTTCTAGGTACAGCGCTTGTCTGTTTTTTGTGTCCCTGTGTCTGTCTCGTGCGCTGCTCGTTAGTTCTGACGAACAAACAGGCCCAGTCTCCTGCACAGCTTGATGAGACATCACATGATTTTCTTTGGCGACCTTTGGAACAGCTGCTGAAAGGAATTTAACAGAAGTCGGTGCAAGCGTTAGCGTAGTTTCGAATTGCCCAATGTGTTGTCGAATCTTTGCGCTTCACATGGGCTGCAAAATACATTTTGTAGTTGGGACTCGTCCAACCAAAACTTCCAACAAGTGTGGTTCCGGTTGAACAGTTACCAGGTTATGCGTAGCTAAAGAAAGCGCGATGGAAACACACGGTCAAAGAAAAGAAATACAAGGTATCACGTGCCTTTGAATTTCTCGACGAACCTGCCCAACTTTAGGCTCTTCTCTGCGACCTTTTGGTGAGCTGATATCACCGTGTGATGTGGAAGTGTAACACAAAAAACGGCTTTTGCCAGGCAATTGTTTATTTCAATGATTTCAGAGCTTTCCCTAAATCGCTGTCTCCTTTCAGACTTGCCTACAGCGTGCGGAAAACAGTTAAAGTGCACAGGAGCAGAGTCCTACCCACGGCAAGGGAGCACCTATTTCCCGCCGCCGATGACGCAGTACGAGCGGCGTCAATGCACTAATTATGACGGGTTCCCATTCGTTAGTATTCAAAAGACAGGATATAGGCCAGGATGTCATTCAGTGACCCACGATGATGTCGCTTGATTTTAGGTTCTGCACAAGTACGCCGCGGCGTCTCAGTGGTTAGCGCGCTCGGCTATTAAGCTGGAACTCACGGGCTCGAATCAGACCGCGGCGGCCGCGTCTCGATGAAGGCGAAGCTCAAATAGCGACCGTGTGGTGTGCGATGTCAGTGCACGTTAAAGATTCTCAGGTGGCCGAAATTATTTTGGAGCCCTCTACTATGACATTTATTGTTTCCTTTCTTCTTTCACTCCCTGCTTTATCCCTTCCTACAGCACAGTTTAGGTGTCCACCGAGATGTGAGGTATATACTGCGCCATTTCCTTTCCTCAAAAAAAAATTATTACCGATTTATTGGAAGTTCGATAAAAAATGGGGACAACGCTGAGAACTACACTAAATCCTCATTGAAAAAATAGCGCACTCAGGACAGCGGACAAGGAAGGCCAAAGAACACAAGCGCTTGTCTTGTTTGGCCTTCCTTGTCCGTTGCCCCAAGGGCGTTATTTTTTCCATGATGCTACACCAGCTAGCTCAAAGGACGACTCTGGTACACTTAATCTTGCTGATAGAGGTTTGGATCATAAAAAGAAAAAAATAGTACTCGGTGTGCTCGTCATCTAACGCTAACGGCCGCATGTCCATATCTGGTGTTTGTTTAGATGATAAAAATGATCATAATAGTCCAATTACGCTCACTGAAGGAGCAAATCCTCTCCCGTCGACCGACAGTTAATACTATCCCGCACAGCAGGAAGTATCCTATGCCCACTAGCTTGATAAGTACAGCTAACAACATGATTTTTTGGCGGCCTCGTCTTACGATGTCTTTTTGGAGCAGCTCGAGCTGTTTAAAAAATTCTCTGACGTGAATACAAACAATGTTGTAAATCAGAAATGCATTTTTCCACTTCTTCGGGTTGCAACCCCCATCGACCAGCGCCACTTCATGTACTGGACCGATTCAAGCTGTCACTGCATGAGCCGAACTTATTTTGCAGTCTTGCTATTCTCATTCAAGCCAACTGCGACTTTAGAGCTGCTGTCTCAAGCCTTCATTGTCAAGATATGCAGAGACGTGTAAAAGCCTGCCTAGTGTGCCGGTATTTTTCGTTGCGCAATGGATCGAAATCGTAGAGCAACTGCACTATTTTTGTGAAAAGTCCTCATGTGCTTATGAGTTTATTGCTTGTGTATCTAAGTCGTTGCGCCCCAGTGAAAGCACTCTCCATGGGTATGAGTGCTTCTTTTAAAATTTGGCTTGTTTCACCGTAAAGCACCTCTGAAGCCTTTATAAAAGTTTTCTCGTTGATGGATATGTGCTTTCAGGCAGGTTCTCAGTGCTACAGAAGACCGACAATCTGCGAGGCGGTGTCAGACACGAAGAGGTACGCGTTCCATTTCACATCCAAATGGAGGCACAAGTAGCAGGAACACTACTATAGGATTTAGGGCAGTCATTTACAACCACGCATAGGAAGGCAGACACGATGTGCGCATATCTGAGTGTACCGCTAGTACGCTTCGCATAACCATAACAATTTGCCGAATCTGCGCTAGGTGTCGCCACAGTACGAGTAGAGCCCAGTTAGTAGTTCTCTTTACATTGGATATGCGCTGTCGAAACTTTCTTGCATGCGTTTCTTCGCTGTGTCAACGACATTCACCATTTAACTTTGTGTGCTATGCGCTGAGTAGCCTTATTACTGAGATCGTGCCGTCTGCGCACCAGCAGCGAAGCGGCTGGCTCTTTCCTTCGATGAATCTTTTTCCTGAAAATGCGAGGTCTGCAATTTGCTGCTGCTAGGAAAAATTTTACTCAGCCCCTTGCCAAATAGGGTATCGTCCTATTCTCGTGCAATCTGTGCAGGCAGTGAATTTATATGTCCTCTGCGAAAAAAAGCTGGCAACGCACCTGAACACCCAAAGCAGATGCAAATAACAGCTGAAATAAAAGCATTGTGTATCGGTGGTGAAAAGTATCGTCAAAGAGCTGAAGAATGGTGTCTGTTAGAGCCACTGAAATTTCAGTAGCTCTCCCACAATGATACTGAAGCCAAACAAATGTCATCGTAATGGGATGCCCTGGGATAATTTCGCTCACCTGAGGTTTTTTGATGTCCACTAAAATCTCACAGCACAGCGGGGACGTTTGCATGCCGCCTTTATCAAAAATGTCAGTGTCTTAGCTCAGCTAGGCAAAGATATACTTAGCGAAAGAAGTTTCGTCTAATCACATTTCGGTAGCGACGTGGCATTTCGGCTGGGGAGGCGAGCGCAACGACGAGGCAAGCGGTGTGACGTCGTACCAAAAGGCGCGCGGTGTGACGTCATGCCAGATGGCGCGGCGAGCGCGCGGCGTCCGCCAGCTGCGGGGGTTGCTAGGCAACGGCTTAAGGTCGGTCTCCGTACCTCCTGGGAGCACCGCCACGGCGAAAGCAAGTTAGTGGCCAATGTGGCTTTCACTACAATACAGCTTGGGGTCATCTTGGTGCATCAGTTCGCAAACCTGGATTGTGTTCTGTTTGCACCATCAAATAAGGCTTAATGCCACTAAAATTACAGTGGCAGCGGTAGAGATCCCTCCCCCAACATATAACTAATTAATCCACGTCTGTCGCCTAGACTCTGCCCACATGCCCACATATGGAGACTCAGTAATTCTCTGCTATGTATTCAAGGATAGCGAGGAGTACTTATATAACTCCTGGAGCAGTAGCGCAGCGGTTAAACGATGCGCCACTACATACCTGAGCAGTTGTTTGTCGAAAACACCGCCACTTGTGGGGTGTTGTGAAAAGCATGTTGCTCTACCTGAGCAACCTCTCGTGACCAATCATTACCTACATTCTGGAAGCTTGCTCACGATCCGGCGGGAAGGTTGCTACCTGCCACGGTGCGAAGGCTGTGATGACGTCATAAAACCCCATGACCTAGGTTGCAGGTGGACCACCTGCTTTTTCTCTCAGAACACCGACGACGACACGTGCGTTTTTGTAGAACGAGAGCCGTCACGCTAGGTCGTTAACATATGTTCTTTGAATAACAAGAGGTTACAGCAGATGTGTATTCCACGACAACTACACACGACCAAATTCCTCCACCAGGTGCACACTGCTCGGCAGGAGGAAATATGCTCATGCATTAATTTGAATTGGCTGTGGAAAATTTCACAATTTCACGCGATGCGTCATTCATTCATTCATTCATTCATTCATTCATTCATTCATTCATTCATTCATTCATTCATTCATTCATTCATTCATTCATTCATTCATTCATTCATTTTATTTCTACTTTTGCCATACAAATTACCAAAACACTGACTGAACCCATAGCCAGAGGCTAGTGTGGGGTTCAGAAACAAAATATATGAAGGCAATGACACAGCGCTTGTGAAAAATGAAAAGCACAAAATCACGGCGAAAGACCCAAATACATCATACAACAAGGAAAGAATAAAATAATGTGCATTTTACAGCAGAATGAAAAAAATCTTTCATGAACAACATGGTACAACAGACACAAACCGAAGACAACTGTCACATATGTCAAATAAGGCTCATAAAGTATGTTCGCAATTCTCTATTTGTTTCATGAGACTGCTTTATTTCTGGGGGTAAAGCATTCCAAACCTTGGCTCCTGAAAACTGCACCAATCTTTCGCTGTAAACGTTATAATTCGGTGGTAGATTAAAGTTACTATGTGTAAGCCCTAAATGAGTGGAACTCCTTGAAATGTTTTACTCCAAATGCGGTGCTAGTGTAACATTTCCGCGATTTTTTGTCTTTTGGAGAAAAGGCTTCAGCCAAACCGAGGGGTCAAAACACTCCATCCTCCGGAAGCACCATGCATCTACCAACCACCCCCTTTAGCTAGCGGCTGCTCGCCCACAGCCACCCTCAACCTCGGCTCCACCACCACCCGCCTTCAGCTTTCAGAAGAGCCATCTCTCACTCATTCACCCAACTCTACCCTGGAGGAGCGCCGCCTCGCACCATTCCATTTACCTGCAGCTTCCACAAGACCTCTATCGAACTAGAACTCTACGTAGCAACAGAACGAAAAAGCGGCGGCGAAATTGAAATCAAAGATGCAGTGACAAAGCCAGCTGATCTGCACAGGCACCACATCTCCTTATAAATCCATCTGTGTAACTAGAAGACTGCTCAACCCGCCACCGTCAGCCTCGATGCGCTTCCAGCCGCCGTCACTCAACTGAAAAATCGCGCCGCGCATATGGCGCGCCTGCATTCTGTAGAGCAAACATGTCATGTCCGATCGGCCCGTAGCTTTTTATTCTTCCCGGCAGAAAATTGTTACTAAATATAATTTGATACGAGAAGAAATCAGTCGCGTTTCAAAAAAATTGCTTTGAAAAAATTTGCGTATCGAAGCTCTAAAGAAGACAGTAGAAATGAAGCAGGTTCATTTATGAGTACTACACCGATGTGTTATCTTTCTTTGTGAACGCCACTCAGGTGTATATCAAGGCTTCCTGTCTCTCTCGCGGTGGAATTTCGAAACTTCATATTCTTAGTTTGCAGCTTTCATCCTGATCAGCTCATGTTCGCGTCTCAGAGCCAAAGAACTGGATACGATGCGTGCTTCAGCGGAAATCTCGGAAAAATGTATCTGTCGCGGTTCGTTAAACGGCATTCACTTCTCAGTACATACACATTAGTACTTCTCCCTTATCACGAAAATGCAAACGTCGCTGCCGTTAGGGACCAGCGGCTTCGTCCAGAGGATTGAAATGAGCCTGGCGCTGCGTGTAGGGTTTATCTTTGAGAGTGACTTTAATCGCAAAAATCTTTCAGTCAATGGGGTTTAGAGCGGTAGTACATAGCCAAGTTTATTGAATGCTTGCGGTGGACTGTCAATGGGGTCAGAATAAATGTTTGAGAGCCTTCTAGCCCGTTTTGTGCATTGCAAAGAGGATATGCGGCCTAGTATCGGGGCCAGCAGCGAAATGCAGTCGGATGGTGAGGTCTTAACGTATTACACTACTTACTCCCTCTTTGCTACTGACACCTTTCAGTGCAGCCGTCTCGCTTGATTCCAGCTGTGTGGCCCAAAAGACGGTACAGCGTAGAAGTGGTTATTAGATTAAGATTTCTTCTTTTCAGCAATAATAGTTCTGGTTTGATCACTGCATGCATGTTTCACGTGGGTCTTTATTGTTAACAACCAGAGAACCTCTCTTTACGTTTGCGCAGGTGTATTCAAAAAAGGAAACTGTTTTTCACTCTATAGTTCCACAGGACAACTAGACGAACAGCAACCAAGCCGGCTTTATTTGAATGCCTTTTATTTTAACTCGTTGAGACACAGAACGCCCAATAGAATCAAGTGCACTTGCACCACTGCGTGTGTGGATGAGAGTTTGGCATCGAATTACAGGGGAGCAAAATTTGCCTTCACGGGCTTTTTTAACGCAAGATCACTAGTGAACTAGCAGTTTCGAAAAAGGAGATGTCTGTCTAAAACATGTGGTATGCCTGCAGATATACAAGGAAAATTGCTGAGACTGGGCTTTTAACACGCGGCGGCGTGAACGGATCAGCTTAGCTGGCCACTGCATGAGAGCACTATGCGATCGCGGCAGCTGATCACGCCTTGGTTGAACTGCACACTCACGGGCTGTACATTGCACATCGTCGTTTTCATCAACTTCTATCTCTGCTCAAAGGTCATGAAAAGAAAGGAAACGCGCATAACTGGCTCCCTCGGTCCGTGGTCACATCCATCGCGCGTTCAGCTACTTGGCAGAGAGATGTGTGCTGTTTTAGTTTACATTCACAATGTCTTGGCAGAAACGCGACACTGGAGCAATAGGTATCGGTATTCTATTGGTTCATTGGCGAAGACCTTGACCGCGTTGCAGACTCCTTTGAGGTTGAGGAAGGGAAAAGCGCATAACTAGCTCCCTGGATCAGTGGACGCCTCAGTCACGCTATCAAGCAGTATGTGGCGGAGAAGCCTATCTGCGAAAAACTCCTTTTGCACAATATTTCCTCCTTAGTAATGCTAAACCGCCAGCAATTATTTTTGCCATTTCTCCAGAATACGCTGTTCCTCATTTTTTTTTTTTACGAAAACCGGCGTGGTACACTAACGTGGTTGGTAGGCGGCTTTACCCATGGCAGTACAGGTGGAAGCCGCGGAATATTTTCTTTTCCATGAAAATCTTCTGTACGTTTTCACCGCGTATTTTTCACTTGTGCTTCGGAAAGAAATTTCCGCTGCCACCAATTCGTAGCGGCAACCCTTTTCTTACAGGCCAGGAAGGAACAATTTGCTGCTGGCGGTTGGCGCCCCCATCGTTTGTGTATCTACAGAACTGTCAACCCGACCCCTAACCAACCTTTTTCGTCGAGCTCGGCATCGTCCCGAGCACTGAGTATGATCAGTCACAGCTCGGCAGGGAATGAATCCACAGGTTCCGCATGCACTGCATTCATTTTTGAAGCAACCGAGCGCCTTACATTCGTTTACAGTCATTAGACGACGGAAGGACAGAATTTATGAAAATACCAGAGAATAGTCTGGTGACGCCGATGGGGACTGTAAAATGGGAATAAAGCAAGTGAATGAACAGCTTTTTCTTGATGTCATTTCTACTTTACTGCGTTGTGGCACTTTCTAGGCTGCTACAATGCGTTTTTTGTCGTTTCAAAACAGTGATCAAAAGATAACTTGTATCTTACCAGTAATATATGCATCACATGCGTTGCGAAGTATTAACTCTGCAGGGAACTCTATTCATAATAGTAATTAACAAGTAAATGCTTGGTATACATGGAGTAGCAGTACCAATGACGCCAATATGGCTCCATAAGAATGAAGTTACTCGTGTAGCACTGCACTTAAGTTTGTATCACAACCGCAATGGACTATTTCTTGCAGTGGCAACAATAATTATTTTGCAGATTGCACTAGCATGACTTCAATGGACTACACGCCGTCTTGTGATAAAGAAAAAGGCTTGTAATTCTGGTAAGAGAAGCAATTTATAAATAAGAAGACGGAATGAACGATAACGTAGGGAAGGAACTTCTTTTGGAAGTTTCACTAGACCGTACACTCCATTATGGAGCCTGCACCAACCTCGCGTGCTGCTTTCTATACCAGGCAACAAAAAGAAGGCTGCTTTATCTTCAGCAGAATTAAAACAGAGCACTCTTGAATATTTGCATGAGAAGCACGGACACCGATTGCACGCATACACCGATGGCTCAGTGACCTTCCCCAGTTCCTCGGGCTCCGTGGTAATCGCCGTAAGTACTATAGTTAAGAAGGTGAAAACATCACTCTAGACTTCATGGAGTGGTCCAGAACTTATTGCTATTCGTGTCGCCATTGAGCATATTAGTGAAGAAACACCCCACCAATGGTCTGTTTTCACTGATTTAAAAGAAGCCCTCCAAGGCTTACAATCTGCTCTTCGTCATCGGTCCCGAGAGCTACACCCCACCGCCATCAGTAAAGGGCACGATATTATCTACCAATGGCTGCCAGGACTAAGAGGCATCGCAGACAACCAACGCGCGGACGAGGCCGCGCTAAAGGCTCACCTCGAGGGCGATTTTGTGTCCATCCCCATGTCGAGCGCCGACGCCACGGGTAGGCTTCCAACACTGACGTGAGAGATCACGCTTGCTTTGCGGACTTCCGACCAGTTTTTGAACCCGAGTCCATTATCCCTGGATTGTGACCTGAAGCTACGGCATCCATCCGGCCTACCACGACATGAGGAAACTTTGCTGTGCCGCCGGCTGCTTGGTGTCACATTCACAAACCACTACTCTACTGTGATCGGCAAGGCTGATAACCCTGCATGCGACATCTTTGGCCTCAAGGAGACCATATCTCATATTCTTTGTGAATGCCCAGCATACAGTTCTGCGAGACATTCTCTCCGCCTTACGCTGGAACACACCGCTTCACGCCCGCTAACGCAGTTCCGGAGTCTTGGACACTGGCCGCGGAGGTCGTCGGCAATGAGGGCCTGCCAGGCCCTTCTGCGGTTCTTGTGAGTGTCGGCCCTGCACGACAGACTGTGACTTTGCCGAAGAATTTTCGCCTTCCTCTTTTTCTTATCTCTCCATTTCCTTCCTTACGTTCATATCCCCTCATTCCTTTTGCCCGGTGCAGGGTAGCAAGCTGGTTTCATCTACCGGTTAACCTCCGAGCTTTTCCTCCTCCCCTTCCTCCTCCCCCTCAAGACCAAAGGTAAAGGTTAAAGTTCAGGGTCAAAGTTGAAGGCCATAGTTCACCATCAAGGGTGATCGACTCCGTGGACCACGCATGGTTAGGTATATGTGCATAGGAACAATAGCCATTACTTATCTCAAAGTCGTTTCATGGTCATTTGGAGGCTCACGGTTAAATGTGTCCCAGCTAAAATAGTGTAGCTTTCGCTACATAAACAGCACATGGCCACAAAAAGTACAGGGAAAAAATGGCACAGCGACAAAATAGGACCGAGAAAAAAAGCATGACGACAAAATAGCACAGGGAAAAAACAGCAGGCGTCAAAACGGCACAGTGAAACAACAGCATGAAGACAGAAAAGTGCAGGGAAAAAACAGCACGACGAGATTACAGCACAGCGGGGTATGGTGCAGTGCTTCTGGAGGGATCAACAATCATAGCCATGAGCACAAACGGCAAATCACAACACATTCGCCAGCGACATTTGCAGTTAGCGAGTGGTGATTTCACTGATTCATTAAGAAACAGAGTAGGCTCATTCATTGAGGCACGGCGTTGCTTGAACAGTGTATATGGAAGAACAAATGGTTATATAGTCCTTACTTGCTTGGCTTTAGTGATGGCACTGACAACGTGAACGATTGGACAGAAGTTACAGCGTAAAATAATGGAGGGAAGAGGGTCCACGTAGCTACTGGACCGTAGTACTCTGCATACATAGCCAACTAGCCAGCCACTTACATAGTAATAGGATGTCATTAATGGTAATATGGCTAAAATGAAACCTATGTGAAGTCGATAAGAAATGGAGGTATGCATGGGACGTAACGGAAACGGAAGATAACATTTGGTGCCTTGAGGCCCATTCAAACAACGGACCAAATCGGTTTCGTTCAGGCGCTGACACAGCACCACGTGACCCGACGTCACTTGCTCCGCTTTGTCCGCGGACAGCGCAGGCTTCGAAAGCCAAAAACGGGCCCGCAGGTTGTCCACTGCCGCCTGAGCTGCAGTCTGCTGCACTTTCAAAGGTGCAACTACTGAGAGTGCTCTCTATCCCGCGAGCCAGCTCCTTGTACAGGGTCAATTACTGGCATTTTCGCTTATTTTCTCTTTTATTGGGATCGGGGCGCTGTGTGCGATGAAGTCGGTGTGGCCGGCGCAGTTCCCTCGTATGTCCATATGCATTGGGCTGCTGCAGTTGTGAGATGCGGCACTTGCCTCGCTGTTGGGAGGGAATTGCGAGGATCACCGTGAAAAGCAATGAGAAGGTCGTGAGGCGGTTGGGAGAAACTTACCACAACTGCTTTTCCCGTCTGTCCGGGCCATCATCAAAACTTGCCGCCCGCCGTGTGAATGAGAGCCGTTGCCGCCCGCGGGCGAGTCGGAGCCTGTCACATTGGAATACGTGGTGCTCTGTCCTTGGTCAAAATCAGCTATTTCATACCTCGTCTAACGGAAGGTTACGAAACGAGTTCCAAGTGAAGACAAACGTACGGGTTCGCGGAGTCAGGCGGCGGGATGATATTGGGAAGTATGAGTGATAAGTGGCCGCAGGAGGCATAGTATAAAATTCATTAGTGGTCAGTGAAATTGCACTTTTTTCCTCTGTACACCAAGATGGCGAGATGACGGTGATACGGGTCCGCAGTTTGACCTCCTGCAAGTGTCGCGGATGAGCTTACGCCAAAATACATTAAGATCGGTGAAAAAAACACGGCACACCCAGAGTACGAATAAGAACAGAATCTGGATGTGGGCAGAGCTGTGATGCAAAGTGAAAAGAATGCAAGCCAGGGTATGGACGGAGTGAATGGCAAGATTCTGGTCAACTTCGTTGAAGCCTCAGTAAGGAGACTAACAGAAATCCTTACCAACTGCTGGGCGAAGGAAAAAAAACAGGCCTGGAACAGGGCAGACGTACACTTGATATCCAAGCACGGCAAAGAATCAACATAGCGAACTTAAGACCCATTCACTCACATCGTGCTAGGGGAAACTTTTTAAGAACATGATCTATAGAAGGCTACAAACCCCCAAATGCCATGTTTGGCTTCAGAACAAGCCTATCAACTCATGACATCTTCACGCCAAAGGAGGAAAGAATAGATATGCCCAGAGGCGACGAAACCAAAGCTATCCTGGATTGTAAAAGAGGCATTTGACATTGTCAAGCACAAGACCACCCTAAAAAACCTACAAAACGCCCACTGCGGTCAAAGGACCTACATATATGTATTGAAGACTTCCTGGTCGCAAGCACGGTCAACCTCAAGGTGTGGAAGACCGAAAGAGAACCCATAAATATTAGCGGCAGGGGGACATTAGAAGGTGCAGCATTAATCCTAATGCCATTTAACATAGCCATGCTTGTGCTCCAACGAAAACTCCAGGCTATAAAGGGCATCAAGCATGCCATCTACGCTGATGATATTACCGTATGGACCAACAGCGGCAACGAAGGAAATATACCATACCGACCGCAGAAGCTGCAAACACAGGAAAAACGTATGCAGAAGATTGCGGACTAACATGCAGCCAGAACAAATAAGAACTCCTAATGTTCAGGAAAGAGAGAAACACCGCAGAAATGCCGCCTAGCCAACATCAGTACAGGCAGAGCAGTGTTAGAGTGACTCATACTGCACATGGCCGCCGCGGTTGCTTAGTGGTTATGGCGCTCGGCTGCTGACCCGCAAGATGCGGATCCGGCCGCTGCGGCTCGAATTTCGATGGATGCGAAATTCCAGAGGCGCATGTACTGTGCGATGTCAGAGCACGTTAAAGAACCCCATTTGGTCGAAATTTACGGCGCCCTTTACTACGGCGTCCCTCATAGCCTGAGCCGCTTTGGGACGTTAAACCTACATAGACCATTAAACTGCCACATAAAAGGAAAACAAAGGAGCGACCTGAATTCTTCGAAAAATTGAACATCTTACAAGTAAAGCCCATAAAAAACATGCACCTGGCACACAAGGCACGATGAAGAGAAATCAGAGCTCAAGCCTTAGAAAAGCAACGAACGAAAGAACAGAAACACTTATACAAAGCCGCGGCAGGGTTGGTTAGGGACATCATGACGAAAAAATCAGATACGCAGAAGGCAACATCAGAAAGAGCGCATCTGTCAGGAGCAGTGACCCAACACAACAGGAGGAGACGGCCATTGCGCTCGCAATTACCCCACAGAAAAAAATGTAATAAAGGATTCGCAAGAAGCGTGGAAGAATTATAGAAGGGGCAGGAAGGGCAGGCAGCGATTAGGATCCTGACGGATATTAAACAAGCCGAAAGGCGAGCAAACTTATATACACTCCAGTGCATCAGTCCGTACATGGGAACGAAACCGCACTCCTCGCAGCCCGAGCACTGCTGCCTAAGGCACCATAACACACGCACTTGCGCGAGTGGACAAAAATGCTGATCAGATACTCAAAAATTCTATACTGTAAGCTAGGCAGAAGAGAATACGCGCCACCGGACGAAGAACTGAACAAGGAACAAAAATAACACTAAGAACAATAGAAACACGTACTCAAGCTCCAAAATACAACGTCATCTGCCCAAAAGTTCATGAGCTACAGTGGGCACGCTGTGGCGTAAAGGAGTATCTATGCCACCTTGTATGGGGTTGCTAGGACAACACAGAAAGAGAGTGCTTACGGGTAGGTTCCCTGACACACACACACACACACACACACACACACACACACACACACACACACACACACACACACACACACACACACACACACACACACACACACACACACACACACACACACGCACGCACGCACGCACGCACGCACGCACGCACGCACGCACGCACGCCTCCCCTAGAACACCGCCGGCCCGCAGCCATTAGCGTGCGTCATTACAGTTTTATTGCTTGTTTTGCGAACGCTATTTTCGTTCCCCTACAACAACACGAAAATTTCTTTACGGCCGAACATGCAGAGCTGTTTTCCAACCAAGCGGATGTTTGAAACACAGTTAATCCAGCCGTCAGAAGAAATGAAGTCTACAACGGCCAAACATTTCTCCGTGTGACAAATGGCAATAGGTACTAGAGTGCTAAATTCATATGTCTAAAAGAAAATATGGCAGCTGCAGAGACTGTATGTGCGGCTTTTGCGCCCCGCCACACATGACAGCAGTTGGCGGAATTTACACTACATGGAAAAGAAACAGGAGTGGTGGAACGACAAACGTCGACTGCAGCGACCGTGGCGGTACGGAAGCATAAAATGGGAAAGGTAAAGCATGCACATTTCATGAAGCGCTCTAAAGGCTACCGATTGGCGACGTACCGTATCATATCCAAGGAATTTTGTAATCTAGAGCGCTTACTTTGACATGAAAACCTGGTACGGAGACATGACGTACCGAACGAGAGCTTGCGTTCAATTGTTTTATTTTTCAGGCTAGAAAAGCTTTTGTAGGAATGGGTGACGCAGGGTTTGATATTAAATCAGCGTGTTCTTTCTTGGTCAGTTACACGGAAGGGCTGCTGACGTATTCATTTTATTTCATAGTAATCATAGTAAAGGCTTTGGTTATTGGTCTTACTTTCTAGTAATTCTAATTTTAGATTATGGTTGCTTTGCTCAACATCGGTTTGCATACTTTCTTTCCGTCCTTGTTTTCAGGGGAGGGGGGGGGATCTGCGTTTTCAGTTGGCCAGGATGCGCTATGTCATCATTTGCACGTCTGTACTCACCCAACCCCTCATTTAGGCGTCTGCTTGTCTGGCGAACATATATGTTCTCGCATGTGAGTGGAATCATGTAGATAACGCCTTGCACACACATACAGCTGTTACCGTGACTCAGTTGGTATAGTAATGGACGCGAAATTCGGAGGTCGTGCTCACAAACACGGGGAGCAAGTTAGACTTCGTGAAGTAGTGCTTTCGCATTTAAAAAATGCTGGCCAGCGACCCAGCCAAGCGAATGGAGGCATGGAATGCTAGCACTGAATGATTAGGTGATTTAGCAAAACAAATTCTTCACTTTACATAGATGGTCTTGGTTTGGTTTATTGCGGTTTAACGTCCCGAAGCAACTAAGGCTATGAGGGACGCCGTAGTGAAGGTCGCCGGAAATTTCGACCACCTGGGGTTCTTTAACGTGCACTCACATCGCACAGCACACGGGCCTATAGAATTTCGCCTCCATCGAAATTCAGCCGCCGCGGCCGGGATCTAACCCGCGTCTTTCGGGTCAGCAGCCGAGCGCCGTAACCACTGAGCCAGCGCGGCGGGGCCTAGATGGTTTTCGATAATTTTTCGAATCAGGACCAGTCGCATGTGCTGCCCCGTAGAAAGCAAGCAAGCGGAAAACATATCACTATGTTCGATAAAGGATGATGAAACTCAAAGATGGAAGTTTGAAGGTAAATAGAACACGCGGCCAGGAGAGGCACACTGGCGTTTAGTTCTGTGAGAAGGAGAGCGAATGAAATGCACTCTATGTGCGCAGGACGTACAGTTTCCAGAAGTGCAACACGCCGTTGTGGCTATGTGAAAAGCCAGCCGCGAAACGGTCTTCCGGGGTGTGAAAACGCTGAATGGAATAGACCTGCGCACGTGACCTTACCTGACTAGACCTTAGATGTAACTGTGAATACCTGTACAGTGTAAAGGTTACCCAAAACAAAGCGAGCAAACCTCACTAGACCTTAGACGTAACTGTGAATACTTGTACAGTGCAAAGGCTGCCCAAACCAAAGTGAAGAAAGGATGCTTGCAGAGAAGCGTAGAAATAAGGCCAGTCATTACAGGTCTCTGCCGACAAGAGTGCCAGGAATAGCGTGCGTTGAAAGCGCCGGAGGAGAATACAGTTTCAATGCTAATATGATGGAGCTAGAATGTGTCGTCGGAACTCAGGCGAAGGCGCAAGAGACTAAGTGAGAGAAAGAGCAGTCGAAACAAGGCTTACCTGCCTTACAGGACAAGACCGCGTGAAGAAAAGCATTCGAAGGCGTTAACGAATAAAAAAATTGCCACATCAGGTTGCAGATCAGAGCGTACGCATTGTCCTGGCGAGTAAGGCGCGCTTGATGCAAACACAGCGGCCATTTTGAACTGTGTAACTGTTTCTGCCATGTTTTGAATAATGGTATAAAAGGATAAAATCTAGTTCTTTTATTTTTGTTTAGATGGTTCTGCTAGTTACGCATGAAGCGAGGTGTTGAGGTGTAGCCGCGTCTGAGAGGATAGATAATGTACCGTAGGGATGTTATGGAAGTGTCCAACGAATAATGTTTTTTTTTAAATAATTTTATGCGGGCAGTCGTACCTTCACGAATAAATTGCTCGCAATTTGGAGCAAGATATTGCTACGGACGCTGAGAGGACGACGAAGTGGTTTTGTAAAGAAGACGACGCTGAGGTGCGCGCTTGTGTGCTGAGAGACTACTCCAAGCCGTCGGTTCCTTGCGTAGCAGATTACCTCTGCTGTTTCTACTGCTGCTGCTAGCAGCCACGTATCATTTGGTGGAGGTTGCTAAATTCGATCCCCGACCTCAAGCTGGCTCTCCGCCGTGGCCGTCCTCTCGCCACCGTGTCTAACGAGTCCGAGCCATCTCCCTCTCCGTCAACACCGCGAGCGGTCGTCGTCGCCCACCACCGCGAACCGGGCACGTTCTGCGGTACAGACGACGTTGATGTGGACGACTGATTGGCCCTTTACGAACGCGTCAGCACGCATAACAGGTGGGATCCAACGCTGATGCTCGCTAATGTGAAATTTTATCTGACCGGCACCGCGAGAGTGTGGTTCGAAACCCACGAAGATGACTTGACCTCATGGGACATCTGTAAACAGAAGCTCCGCGACCTCTTCGGAAAACCCATCGGCCGCCAACTAGCCGCCAAGAAGGCACTCGCGTCACGCGCCCAGACTTCCTCCGAGCCATACATAGCCTACATACAAGACGTCCTCGCCTTGTGCCGTAAAGTTGATAAAGACATGTCCGAGGCAGATCGAGTTGGCCACATACTGAAAGGCATTGCCGACGATGCCCTTAATCTGCTTCTATGCAAAGACTGTTCCACCGTCGCCTCTGTTCTTGAAGTGTGCCGGCGTTTCGAGCAAGCCAAACACCGGCGCATTTCTGGCCGTTTTGACCGGCTGCCGAACACTGCTGCGAGCTCCTCCTGTGAAGATCTGCCAACACTGCGGCAGCCTTCCGACCCGGCTAACTTAACCCGTATCGTGCGCCGCGAACTGGAGGCGATGACGCCCGCTGTTTCTTCCATACCACTGCCGGAAAACACCTTGGCCCTCATCCAAGCCGTCGTTCGCCAGGAGATTGCGAACATGGCCGTCCCTTCTCGCGTCGTGGACAACGCTCATGCCAGCCCGGACCCTCCAGTGATCGCAGCTGCCACTTACAGTCGCAGCTTCTCGCCTCGGTACCGATATCGCAATCCTGCCGAATGGCGTACCTCTGATGACAGGCCGATCTGTTTTACCTGCTCTCGCGTCGGACACATCTCCCGTCACTGCCGCAGCCGTTGGTCCCCGCCACCTCGCCCCTACTCCTTCGTCGACCGCCGCAACGACTACGGCCCGCGCCGCTTCACTCCACATCCCGATCCGCTCCGTGACGAGCCCGCTCCGCACGCTCGTGGGTCCAGCCGCTCACCTTCCCCATTAGGCCGCCGCTCCCGTTCTCCTACCACACGCTGCAGCCTTTCTCCTTCGACCTCCCGCCACTTCTCGGAAAACTAGCCGATGCAGCCTCCGGAGGTGACGCTGCATCATTGACCCGGCCTGGAAATCGTCTCTTGACCCCCGCTGCCCAACGTAATCTCTTGAATGTTCTCATGGATGGTGTCCCGGTCCTTGCCCTCATTGATACTGGCGCCCAAGTGTCTGTCCTGAGCTCTTCTTTGCGCCGCCGTCTGAAGAAAGTTTTAACGCCTGCCGCCATGTCCACGGTTCGCGCCGCCGATGGCAGCCCCGCTCCCGTGATTGGAATGTGCACTGCGAGAGTCAGCATTGCCGGACGTCGTATACCCGTTCTGTTCACCGTCCTGACCAGGTGCCCTCAGGACATAATCCTTGGCCTTGACTTTTTAACCGCGCATTCAGATCTTATTGACTGTTCCTCAGGCCTTCTCCGATTGGATCTGCCCCTGTGCAATGACGACTCCACCAGCTCACCTCGCCTTCATTCCACCGAGTTTGCTCGTCTCGTTGACTGCTTAGTCGTAATTGGTGCGCTTGTTTCTTTGAAAACAGCGTGCATCGCGTACATGTACAAAGTCTCACACAACTTGAATAAGACTGTAAGGAAAGCAGACGTGCTGCTCTCCTCCCGGTATAAACTAGCTGGACAGCGCAAACTACTGAAGGAAGGCGGAAGAAGAAAAAGCTGTTAGAAAGGCATGTGTCATTAAGCCTGAGGACAGCATCATCACCTGGAAGAATTCAGTTGTCCGTAGTGTTGGTGTAGCATATCGGATTCCAATGTCATGTGGCCATTTCTGCATCGGAGAGACAGGGCGTTACAACAACGATCGACTCTGCGAGCTCGCCAAAGATACAGAGAACAAGTCACGCAGAAGCCATCCAGCCATTTAGT
Organism: Amblyomma mixtum; assembly: GCF_055824585.1. Lineage (NCBI taxonomy): Eukaryota > Metazoa > Arthropoda > Arachnida > Ixodida > Ixodidae > Amblyomma > Amblyomma mixtum. Next base: position 205,461,184 of record NC_143013.1, read on the forward strand.
GCGCTGAGTGCGAATTTTTTAAAAGCGGTTTTCCATCGGACCGCTGTCATCGCCAAGCACAAAGACGAGACATCGAAGCTCATTTGCAAGGCCTAGAGGATGCGCAAAATTAATTACACAGACATCTGAAGGCTGTGGATAATTCTCTTCCCGCAAGAATGTACGATACTTAATCGGCGACAATGATAAGTTGCGTTCGGTTCTGTGGTTTTACTAATTTTGGTTCATCATATTTAGCTCATAAGCTACCTCACACGTTACACTAAATAGTTTCGTTACTAGTCAGCGCTAGTGTGTATGTCCGTCCCTTTGCCCCGTCTTAATTAAGCGTAGTTACATCCTCTCGGTCAACATTTACCAACCAGACAGCACTAGCCCATTTCTAAAGTTGTTGATGTATCGAAGGAGGTGAATTGAGATACGGGATATGAATTTTATTGAGGAAGAAAGAAAGCATTACTTATCAGTGAAAAGCAAATGCGCATATTACCTCTCAGGCCAGTGAACGTGATGCGGATATCTGCCTTCAATGGAAGGCACAAATGTTTTCACGGCGGCAATTAGCAGATGTAACGGCGAAATAGTTGAGGCTTTTGATGCAGAAATCTATTACTGCCCTCTACTTCACATATTCCCCGATCGAGTTTCCATTCTGAGCTCAACCACTGTTTCGAAAATCTCATGACTGAGCAAAGCGCTCTGGTAATGGTGAGCGCCTCTACTCCTGTCTCAGCTGGAACGCCATCGTCGGTAATGGTTACAGTGCCGGTGGCACTAAGTAACTGAGCATCTTTTAAGGAACCATACTATCGCCTAACTATTAATCACCTCGTGCGCTTGAAATTTACTGCAGCAGGAGTCGTTTTTATAAGCATCTAGAGTTTCTCTCGATATGCAAGGCAACACGGGACCTCGTGACCTCCGCGCTTAACGAAGCGCTGTCGCAGACTGGTGCCGGGATTTGCCCGTATCCAGCATATACGGGGTAAGAGGGAACCAGCTATGCTTACTGCGCCTGCGCGTTTGCCGCTGATTCTTGCCGCCCCTCGACGGCCGCGCTTCGCGAAGTGCGGCGTCCACGCGCTCCCGTGTTCCCTTCCATAGTGAGTCACGCTGCGCAAGGAAATCCATTTGCCGTATCCTACGTTGAAGGAGCCACTTCTTTACATAAGGTTAGTACCAGCGCCTTGGTTGGCGTGTGTCGCATTTATGTTTTGTTTTGCAACAATGCTTGCGTGCAGCGCACCTTATCGCTCACTTTGCGTAGTGTTTGGGAAGATCGTAATCGCATGGTGGACTAATTCTTTGTGTATTAAAAAAAAAATCAGCTGCTCTCTCAACGGCTTTAAATGTTAACTATTTTCATTTGATTCGAGGCAAGACAAAGTGTAGAAACTGTGCTAATTGCAGAGTTGCGAGGGAAGAGCTAGTGATAGGATGGTGGAGGTTGGTCTCAAACTAGCAATAGCGGATGACTGTTTAACTATTCTCCAAATGCCCTGAGCTCTTACGGGCCCTTCCGAAATCGTCTATATCAAGTGCGGTATCAATCTACGTGAAACCACGCTTTTCGCCATGGAAGAAAGAGACGATCTAAATAAGCGCGCTTTTTTGGCCGATAAAATGTTTCCTATGGCCGGTTATCGACAAAAGCACCGCACGGCTCTAGGATGCAGCAAAGAAGACTACATTAGGAGAATGTTTGCAGTGGAGTCGATGAAAGAAACAGGCGACGAAAAAAAAGGACATCCAATGTCCAAAGAAAGAACAGTCAGAGAGATATGTTTAATATTTCCATGGTTAACGAGCGTCATGTGCTTTTAACGGGACCGA